>NC_086117.1:25316790-25621433 GCF_963921235.1 Mobula hypostoma
ATCGAAAGAATTAAATCTTCTTAGCTTAGTAGATGCAGAATTAGAGGAGCCGTGATAGAAGAGTTCAAAATCATTCAGGGTATAAGTGGATGCCAGCTGCGACTTCAAAATGTACCCATCATCAAGGACACAGGGCCATAGGTGGAGAATGGTAAAGGGGAGATTTCAGACTAACATCAGGAAGCAGCTCTTACACAGTGAGATGTGAACACATGGAACAAACTCCCTAATTGTGTAGTTGAAAGTAGTACCTTAGAGAGACCTTCAAATCTAAACTCAATAGTTATTTCAACACACTACGTGAAAAGGAAGTTAGCAAGTTCTGTTGATGTCAAAAACTTTCTAAATGTTCTAATGAATCTGATTGTGCTTTCTACATGGACAAATCTTGTTAATCTAAAATGAGATTAAATTAACCATTAAACTCTAGCCCCAACATACCAAACTGTTCAACTGTGTTCAATAGGAGTACCAAAGCATTGACTGTAGATTGTACACTAGGTAGCCACTCTATTAGGTACCTCCTGCACCTATAAATTGGACATCGAGTTCATGTTCAAAGTCTTCTGCTGCTCGTAGCCTATCCACTTCAAGGTTTAATGTTCTTTTATACACCACTGTTGTAACACATGATTATTTGTGTTATTGTTGCCTTCCTGTCAGCTTGAACCAGTCTGGCTGTTCTCCTCTGACCTCTCTCATTTAAAAGGCATTTTCGCCCACAGAACTGCCGCTCACTAGATGTTTTTCCGTGTAGACTCTAGAGCAGGGGTTCCCAACCTGGGGTCTATGGACTCCTTGCTTCATAAAAAAGGCTAGGAACCTCTGCTCTAGAAACTTATATGCATGCAAATCCTGGGAAATCAGCAATTTCCAAGATACTGAAACCACCCCATCTGGCACCATCAATCATTCCACTGTCAACATCATTTAGATCACATTTCTTCCCCTTTCTGATGTTTGGTCTGAACAACAACTGAACCCCTTGACCATGTTTGCATGCTTTTATGCATTGAGTTGCTGCCACATGATTGGCTGATTAGATATTTGCATTAACGAGCAGGTGTACTGGTATACCTAATAAACTGGCTACTGAGTGCATTTCATTTCATGAAAAGCCTGCAGGAAGCTATAGAAAGTAATTTTAAAAGTTGATTCTTAATAAGTTGTGAGGAAAGGCTTTTTTTTAAACTTCTGCTAAACAAATTTGCAAGAAGCTACAAATGTTTACAGTGAAAAAGCAGGTGACTCTGCCTAATCACAAAGTATGCTCAGAAATGGATTGTCACTTGTATGAGCTTCCTCTTCATAAATTGGCCGGTGCATTTTTTAATAAGAGTAACATTTTGCCAATATTTTACTTTGGGGCAAATACAACTTCTTCTTGTGATGATGCCTGGATGAATCTGGTGGCATTGTGAGAATCACTTTTACTTTTTGGATTTCTCTTGTGTCTTCAATACAATCCAGCCATTTCTTCTGAGTGAGAAGCTGCAAAGGATGGGCGTAGACAAACCCACTATCTCCTGGATTACTGACAACCTGACAGATAGACCCCAGTTTGTACGGCTGGGTAGTTCTCTGTCTGAGATGGTGGTGAGTGGCACTGGAGCCCCACAAGAGACTGTCCTGTGTCCGTTTCTGTTCACATTGTACACCTCAGACTTTCAGTACAAATCTGAGTCTCGTCACTTGCAGAAGTTTTCTGATGTCTCTGTGGTGGTTGGGTGTATCAGAGATGGGCAGGAGTCAGAGGGCCGGTGGACAAGTTTGTGGAGAGGTGTGGGAGGAATCACTTGCTCCTAAATGTGGCCAAAACCAGGAGATGGTGATTGATTATAGGAGGAAGAGGACTGTGACGAGCCCTGGATACACTCTGGGAGAAGAAGTTGCAGTGGTGGAGGAGTACAAATACTTGGGTGTTCACCTCGATAACAGACTTGACTGGAAAACCAACACCAAGGCTGTTTACAAGAAAGGGATGAGCAGACTCTATTTTCTAAGGAAGCTGAGATCCTTCAATGTGGGCAGCAGAATGTTGGAGACCTTTGACCAGTCTGTTGTAGCGAGTGCAGTTTTCTTTGCTGCTTTATGTTGGGCGATCAGCATTTTTTGCTGGTGATGCAAAAAGACTAAGTGAACTCATCAAAAAGACTGGATCTGTCCTTGGCTACAACCCGGACTCATTTGAGTTAGAGGTGGAGAGGAGGTCACTAAACAAACTGTTATTCATTATGGATAATTAGGCACATCGTCTCCATGACCTACTGAATAAGCAGTGGAGCACCCTTTCAAACAGCCTCATTCAGATCCACTGTCACAAGGATTGTCACAGAAAATCTTTCCTACCAAATGCAATAAGCATATACAACAGTTCATCTCTGTACAACAGGAGAATACACATCATAGTACAATAGTCTCTGTTTTATTATTTTGTAAAGTAATACGTGGCCTGGAAGACAGGGGGAGGGAGAGAGGGAGGGGGAGGGGGAGAGGGAGAGGGAGAGGGAGAGACCGACCCTGTGGAATGTCGAATTACCGGATGAACAAGTAGACTTTGGGGTATTGCGTCTCTAAGTTTACTGATGCTTTGCTGCACACTTGAATGCTCAGTGGAGGGTGCAGATGATTTTTTGCTGGTGGGGGTGTCGTCACTTTGCTGCTGCATATGCGTGGGAGGGGGAGCTGGGGGAGTTTGGGGTTCTAACATTTAACTGTCATTCATTCTTTGGGGCACTCCTCTGTTTTTGTGGATGTTTGCGAAGAAGAAGAATTTCAGGATGTATATTGTATACATTTCTCTGACATTAAATGTATCTATTGAAACATTATTGCACATTGGTAAATTATTATTGTGTATTATTCTGTATTGTATTATTAGTTAAGTGGCACACTGCTAAGTGTGTTTTTAAATATTGCTGCTGTAACAGAAGAATCTCCCACTGGGGATCAATAATTATTATTATTATTATGTTACATTTATGTAAATTGAATGACGAAGCACAACTTAGAACATATTATTGGCTTCTATTTCTATCCACTCCGCCCACCTCACTAATATGCTTCACCAGCATAGTTAAGTTACAATGACAATGATACAACAATCTGGTACTTCTGCTGGTGGTCATATTCACACTACTTACCGTAACAAATCCCATTTTTCCTACTGCTTCCTTGTGGTCGTTGTCAACTTGGCAGACCAGCGCATTGCAAAGGTGCACTGCAATGCGTTGGATGGACTCATCCTGCCGCGTCTGATTGAGGATGCGAAGGAGTAGCTCATTCACCCGCCGGTACTGGAATTCCAGCTCCTCTGGAATACCAAAATTACAGAGCGTCAAGCAGCAATTCCGTTGTACCTGCAGTGCCGGGATGGGACCGACAGTTAGAGCTAGGCAGAGGAGCATGATTAAACACCCAGTACAAACTAACAGCAAGAAAGTGTTAATTGTGAAGGAGTAGATGGGAATTGGAGGAAAGAGACATTAAAAGAAAAGCCTGGTTTTAAAGAATTAGGGAATCAGGGGCAAGAAAGTAAAGAGAAGGGAAGAGATGGTGAGTGGGGAGGGCTCTCCCACAGTGTCAATTAAGTTATCAACTTGCTGTGTACTATTTCTTAGAAACTAACCAAGTGAATTGTATTATGCTGCAAGGAACTATAATATCTAGTCTATATATTAAAAAGCTCAAGTACCACACAGATTACAGACGTGCAGATGTGTTGAACGGGTACATTCATACCGTTACCTCGTGGTTGGACTCCATACCATTCAGCACCACCTGAATGACCTGGCGGCGGAGCTTGATGCTTTGTTCTTGCCGGTAATCTGCGCCAGTCAGGTAGAAGAGTACTGCACTGCCCGTCACCTGAACGCTCTTGTCAAATTTGTGATACTTCAATGCAGAGATCACCAGCTGCAACAAAGAGAATAGACTTTCAAAACAGCTTCCTTCTACTTTGTTATTAGCATTGTGGCTAGTACATCTCTTAATGGCCTTTCTGTAAGGCCCCTTCACATTTTTATAGAGTTCCACAAGCATCATTATCACTGTCACTCACAGCTTGCTTCATCACCTTTAGACACAGAATAACTACCTGAACATTATTTCCTAAATTGGCATAAGGGTTTATCTGCATATCTCAGATTTCCCTCCATCCTATGTTGCTGAGCTGAACTCAGTATCATATAGATTACTGTTTACCCCTTTATCTCAGTGAGGAAGTGCTGGACTGTTGGGGGTGGTATCCTTTAAAATGAGATATTGTATGGAGGCAGTAATCCCACAGTACTATTTTGCAGGACTGTAAGAGATTCTCCCTAGTGCTACCTGTTTCACATCACTGACTACACTTCACTGTTTGCAAAATGCTGACTGGAGGCTGGGAATGATTCAAGTCTTTTTCACTTCCCTAAAGTAAAAGTCCATTCCCTCTCATGCATTGCAACTAAGGGAATCCCAGATAAATAGTGCTGTCACAAACTCAGTTTCCAAGTTAAAAAGCTCGCTCTTTTAAATTCAGATGAGATTATTATCTCATCCTTCCAGAATAAAGCAATCTCCATTTGCTCCCTAATCAAGTCCACATCATCTTATTCTTCTGTACTTTTTATGGGGGGGGGGGAGGAGAGTGCGTTGCGTGAGAAACTCAAGAGACCCAGGCTACCATTTTTTGTGAATTTTGTAAAATTTTGAATTTTAAACCTTACACTTGCATTAAATCTATAAATTGGGCAGACCAACTTATTCTGTGCAGAATTAAACTGCAAGAATTGTAAGACAATCGTGCCAAGTAGCATCAAAGAACATCAAAGTTCAGAAGTTTGAAGTTCAAAGTAAACTTATTACCAAAATACTTCGATGTCACCATATAACATGCTGAGATTCATTTTCTTGTGGACAATCAAATACAGCAGAATTAATGAAAAATTACACAAAAACACTGAGAAACAACCAATGTGCAAAAGAAAACTGTAAGAATACATATAATAATAATAATGGTAATAAATAAAACAGGAAATAAATAATATCCCCTGGCATATATCCCAACGGTAAGCAGGGATTCCTTTACATTCACACCATTAAAAGGGAGTTTCTGTTCTATTCTAAAAAGGTCACTTTCTAATTCATTGCACTCTTCCTTTCTTTTGACCTTGAACCTTACCTGCAGGGCACGCAATGGCTGGTTAATACATCGGTCAATACGTGCAATATCAAAGAGATGATTTATTGCACGCGAAGCAATCTCTGGGCGATATTCTGCATAAGCTTCAATAGCATTCAGAATTTGATCCTCATTTGCTTCACCAGTTACCTAGTAATAATAGTAGAACTGTAACAAAATCTGCAAGTCAATTGTGCGGGCTCAAAAGTGATTAACAGCAGATCATTTATATATGTATATATATATATATATATATATATATATATACATACACATACACACACACACACACACACCTGTACTTAAATGAGCATCCTAATATGAAGAATACCAGTGAGGAAGAGCAGCTCACTCACCTTATAAGCAGGAATATGTGTTAGATTGCACAGTGTGGTGTCAAATAATCCCAGGAACTGAAAGGATCTCTTTAGTGCACGGAATGGTTCAATGCTACTCTTTTGTGGCTCGTTACTAAAGACATAAAACAAATGAGATAAATTAGTCCAAATTTATCACATTTCTCAAAAGTTTAAGTGTATTTTTTTTGCCTCAACATTTAATGGAGGGAAATCTAAGATTACCATCTGAAATTTCAACTTTTTAGTTCCTCAATTCCAAAGTTCTCTCTTCTGATCTATTAACAATCTCACTCTGTACAATCTCTTAATTGGGTGTTTGGGAACCTGGCTCACTGGGTTTTCATCCAAAATAATTGCTCTCTGCTGTAGCAGCATGAGACTTCCTACATTAGAGATATTGCATGTATTGGCACACAATTAGTTTATTGTGCAGAGCAATAAATAACTAATTAAGTGGTTTTATTCATTAAAATTTGAAAGCTAGGACATTGTGAGAATGTTCCTGTTCTTTTCCAATACATAGGATCTCCAACTTTGCTCTCAACAATTAAAGCGTGCACGTAAAGCATCACAATAACATCTTTTTCCAAATGATTGTATTGAACTAGAGGGCCAAGCCAGATTATGCACTCATCTCTAAGTAGCACTGAACCCAGTGATGGGAATCTCTGTACTATAAGTGTCATTCAAAGGAATTCAGGTAGTGTCCTGTGCCAAGTAGTTAACCAAATCATTCATCTCTCTATAATTTGTTGTATCTATACGAACTGGCTATTATCACCTTTCCAAAGAAATAGTTTGTTGTAAGAGATAACACGCAAAGCTACTACATTTTTATGAGTTTTTTTGGCCGGGTGGCAACCTAATGTTTGAAAAAGAAAGTTCAACCTATGATATTTGGCTAAGCCTCAGCTCTCACCTTGCAGGGCCCAAGGCTTCATCGTGACTTGAGATTGCAGAGTTATCCAGCATTAAGTGTCCTGAGATGTCTAGTGAGACGAGGTTTTTAAGGTTCTGCACAAAGGCAGTAAGAACTTTCCTGGTCAGTTTGAATTTGTAGAAACTGGAAGTTCTATCACGAGAAATGTCTAAGTGTCTGTAGAAGAAATTGCAGTAAGATATCAGAGATTAATGCATTTGGTGACATATTGAAAACAATAACTCAAGTACCTCTCTCATTATCACTCCAACTTTGCATTATCCAATTAGACACACAGACAAAGATTCCAGGTCAGATTTCTGGTCTGCACTGACCAAGCTTAATTTGTTGAGAGTGACTAAGAAGCTCCCTTACTTGGCTTGCTGACACCCAATGATGCAAGTTCAAAGGCAAGTTCTATCTGACCCTAATAATACCTATGGAGGCAAGAGTGGGCAAATCAGAATTAACGCAAACAACAGGAATTCTGCAGATGCTGGAAATTCAAGCAACATACATCAAAGTTGCTGGTGAACGCAGCAGACCAAGCAGCATCTATAGGAAGAGGCGCAGTCGACGTTTCAGGCCGAGACCCTTCGTCAGGACTAACTGAAGGAAGAGTGAGTAAGGGATTTGAAAGCTGGAGGGGGAGGGGGAGATGCAAAATGATAGGAGAAGACAGGAGGGGGAGGGATAGAGCCGAGAGCTGGACAGGTGATAGGCAAAAGGGGATACGAGAGGATCATGGGACAGGAGGTCCGGGAAGAAAGACAAGGGGGGGGGTGACCCAGAGGATGGGCAAGAGGTTTATTCAGAGGGACAGAGGGAGAAAAAGGAGAGTGAGAGAAAGAATGTGTGCATAAAAATGAGTAACAGATGGGGTACGAGGGGGAGGTGGGGCCTTAGCGGAAGTTAGAGAAGTCAATGTTCATGCCATCAGGTTGGAGGCTACCCAGACGGAATATAAGGTGTTGTTCCTCCAACCTGAGTGTGGCTTCATCTTTACAGTAGAGGAGGCCGTGGATAGACATGTCAGAATGGGAATGGGATGTGGAATTAAAATGTGTGGCCACTGGGAGATCCTGCTTTCTCTGGCGGACAGAGCGTAGATGTTCAGCAAAGCGGTCTCCCAGTCTGCGTCGGGTCTCACCAATATATAAAAGGCCACATCGGGAGCACCGGACGCAGTATATCACCCCAGTTGACTCACAGGTGAAGTGATGCCTCACCTGGAAGGACTGTTTGGGGCCCTGAATGGTGGTAAGGGAGGAAGTGTAAGGGCATGTGTAGCACTTGTTCCGCTTACACGGATAAGTGCCAGGAGGGAGATCAGTGGGGAGGGATGGGGGGGACAAATGGACAAGGGAGTTGTGTAGGGAGCGATCCCTGCGGAATGCAGAGAGAGGGGGGGAGGGAAAGATGTGCTTAGTGGTGGGATCCCGTTGGAGGTGGCGGAAGTTACGGAGAATAATATGTTGGACCTGGAGGCTGGTGGGGTGGTAGGTGAGGACCAGGGGAACCCTATTCCTAGTGGGGTGGTGGGAGGATGGAGTGAGAGCAGATGTACGTGAAATGGGGGAGATGCGTTTAAGAGCAGAGTTGATAGTGGAGGAAAGGAAGCCCCTTTCTTTAAAAAATGAAGACATCTCCCTCGTCCTAGAATGAAAAGCCTCATCCTGAGAGCAGATGCGGCGGAGACGGAGGAATTGTGAGAAGGGGATGGCGTTTTTGCAAGAGACAGGGTGAGAAGAGGAATAGTCCAGATAGCTGTGAGAGTCAGTAGGTTTATAGTAGACATCAGTGGATAAGCTGTCTCCAGAGACAGAGACAGAAAGATCCAGAAAGGGGAGGGAGGTGTCGGAAATGGACCAGGTAAACTTGAGGGCAGGGTGAAAGTTGGAGGCAAAGTTAATAAAGTCAACGAGTTCTGCATGCGTGCAGGAAGCAGCGCCAATGCAGTCGTCGATGTAGCGAAGGAAAAGTGGGGGACAGATACCAGAATAGGCACGGAACATAGATTGTTCCACAAACCCAACAAAAAGGCAGGCATAGCTAGGACCCATACGGGTGCCCATAGCTACACCTTTAGTTTGGAGGAAATGGGAGGAGCAAAAGGAGAAATTATTAAGAGTAAGGACTAATTCCGCTAGACGGAGCAGAGTGGTGGTAGAGGGGTGGTAGAATCAGAATTAACAATGGTTGTCCTTCAGAATCCAGGATCACTGTATATCCCATTGGAGGGCCAGTACACACAACTCACTCAGTGTTCTCCTTATGAATGGCCAAAGCATGGTCCACCTTGAAAGGAAGGATAAAGTTAATAAACCCATCTTGAAGTTTATTTTATACTGCTGTAGGTTTCTCTGAGGTTTGCTTACTTAGATAAAAATGGTTCACTTAGAAAAAATTAATTCCAATTGAAAGGCATTGAATGGTATAGGCAAAAGACAATTAATTATAAAACAGTCTAATTCGGGGGTTCCCAACCTTTTTTATGCCATGGACCCCAGTCATCAACCAAGGGATCTGTGGACCACAGGTTGGGAATCCCTGTTAGAGGGTGATATTATCCCACAAAAGTAACTACATCTTTTTCAGAAGTAAAAGATAGCAATTAAACAACATTAACCTTGTTACTGGAAATTTCACTTGAATGTGTCAGCCATGATTCCCCACTCAAAAAATATCAGAAAGTCGTGGGTTCAATTGCCACTCAGACGCTATGAGGATATAATCCAGCCAATTCTTCTTTGCATTGCTAAGGTACTTAGGTACTGTCTTTTGGATAAACTATGAAATATTTCCTTCTATGACAATTGGAAAAGAACCCATGACACAGGAGAGTCTTTCTGGTGTTCTAGCCAATATTTATCCTCTGACCAGCATCATGAAAACATATTATGAGTTTGTAATAATACTGTGTGAATGGAGTCACCCACATTGATTCAGAAGCCTGATAGCTGTAGGGTATGAACTGTTACTGTGGGTCCTATGGGGTTCTGTTCTTCCATTCAGAAGGGGCAATGGCCTGGATGGAGGGGATTCTTGTTGACGGACGCTCCTTTCTTGTGGCAGCACTCCATGTAAATGTACTCATCGGTGGTAGAGAGGCTTTGCTTATGATGGACTGGGCTGTGTCCACCACCTTCTGTAGCCTTTTCTGTTCCTGGGCATTGGTGTCTCCCATAGCAGACCATGACATTGCCAGTTAGGATACTCTTCACTGTGCATCCATGGAAGTTTGTCAAAGCTTTTAGTGGCATGCTGAATCTATGCAAACTTCTAAGAAAGTAGTTGTGCTGTTGTGCCTTCTTTGTGATGACACTTACGTATTGGTCTCAGGACAGATCCTCTGAAATGTTAATGTCAAGGAATTTTTAGCTACTGACTCTTTATCTCCGTTCCCTTAATGAGGATTGATTCCAGCTTCTTCCCTCTGTAGTCGACAATCAACTTTTTGCTGACTTTGAGTGACAGGTTGTTGTTGTGGCTTCACTCAGCCAGATTTTCAGCCTCCCTCCTATATGTTCTGCATTTTGCTGTTTATGGACGTTTACTGTGTGTAAACAGACTGCTTTATTCCATAAAATATGTTAATACAGAGAACTCAGAAATTATTTAAAGGGACATCCTGAAATTGTGAAAGGAGAAAGTTAAAATGCAAATCTTTCTTTTTATCCTAAATTACTCTAGATTGTTTAATGTCATTTCTGGTACACAAGTGTTAAGAAGAATGAAATAATTGATTCCCACCGCTGCTTGTAAGAAGTTCGTACATTCTCCCCGTGACCACATCAGTTTCCTCAGGTTTCCTCCCACAGTCAAAAGGCGTACCGGTTGGTAGGTTAATTGGTCATTGTAAACTGTCCCGTGATTAGAAACATAGAAACATAGGAACATAGAAAATAGGTGTGGGAGTAGGCCATTCGGCCCTTCGAGCCTGCACCGCCATTTATTATGATCATGGCTGATCGTCCAACTCAGAACCCCGCCCCAGCCTTCCCTCCATACCCCCTGATCCCCGTAGCCACAAGGGCCATATCTAACTCCCTCTTAAATATAGCCAATGAACTGGCTTCAACTGTTTCCTGTGGCAGAGAATTCCACAGATTCACCACTCTCTGTGTGAAGAAGTTTTTCCTAATCTCGGTCCTAAAAGGCTTCCCCTTTATCCTCAAACTGTGACCCCTTGTTCTGGACTTCCCCAACATCGGGAACAATCTTCCTGCATCTAGTCTGTCCAATCCCTTTAGGATTTTATACGTTTCAATCAGATCCCCCCTCAATCTTCTAAATTCCAACGAGTACAAGCCCAGTTCATCCAGTCTTTCTTCATATGAAAGTCCTGCCATCCCAGGAATCAATCTGGTGAACCTTCTTTGTACTCCCTCTATGGCAAGGATGTCTTTCCTCAGATTAGGGGACCAAAACTGCACACAATACTCCAGGTGTGGTCTCACCAAGGCCTTGTACAACTGCAGTAGTACCTCCCTGCTCCTGTACTCGAATCCTCTCACTATAAATGCCAGCATACCATTCGCCTTTTTCACCGCCTGCTGTACCTGCATGCCCACTTTCAATGACTGCTGTATAATGACACCCAGGTTAGGAATATATTGGAGGATTGCTGAGTGATGTGGCTCGAAGGGCCAAATGGGCCTATTCCACACTGTATCTCAACAAATAAATAAACCAATAAATCATAAATAACGTGTTGCTTAACAATTTTGAGAACAGTTAGGAAAGATTGCATGTCCTTTTATGCCTGGAAGCAAGTTTAGATCAGTAATAAAATTGAAACCATGACTTACAAAGTTGGGGAGTGACAGTAGCCTATGGAAAAGTAATTTGTTAAAAGTGAAGATGGTGTTAAATTGGGTGCTGCAACAATATATGATCAATCTTAGTAGCAATATAAAGAGTGGTTCTTTAAAACTTCTTTCTACATAGTGACAAGCACAACAATTTAACAGGGACGTGGTGAAGTAAGACCACCTGAAACTTGTAGGAGGTCACTGATGGGCATCTGGGGAATTCTGGGTCTACTGTCACTTACATCAACTTCCAGTCTGGTAAGGTCTCAGGTTTGACGTTTTCTTCTTTGTTTTAAAATCCCCTCACAATCTCATTCCACTCTATCTAAAATGTCCAGACATATAACCTTCTTTGAAGGCCTACGCTTGATCAAATTTTGGGTCACATTTTCTGTGACAGTAAAACTATCTGACCATTTTGAATTAGTACCTGGCTAACACTGGGCTCCAGTGTCCACTTCCCTTCACACAACAGGTCCCAATTTCTGCGGTCCCTTCCATCTCACCTGGTTCTATTTCCAGCATTCTTTTGAAATTTACCTGATCTTTGTTTCCCATGTTTCCTTTTAACTAATTTACTGAGTTTACTGGACAATTTACTACTTTCATCTTTAAAAAAGTGAATTCAAAGAGTTGGAGAAATAACAAAAGGTGCCACCAGAGTTCTGAGCATTCTGGACTAACTGGGTTTTATGTCCATTATTGGTCATGTCAGACGTTGGGTATGCCGAACTATATTAGAGGGACTATTTCATTATTACTGAGACTATAGGCATCCGTTAGTCTTGTGAGACCATGGATTTGCGCCTTGGAAGGTTTCCAGGGTGCAGGCCTAGGCAAGGTTGTATGGAAGACCGGCAGTTGCCCACGCTGCAAGCCCTCTCCACACCACCGATGTTGTCCAAGGGAAGGGCACTAGGGCCGATACAGCTTGGCACCGGTGTCGTCGCAGAGCAATGTGTGATTAAGTGCCTTGCTCAAGGACACAACATACTGCCTCAGCTGAGGCTCGAACTAGCGACCTTCAGATCACTAGACCGACGCCATAACCACTTGGCCATGCGCCAACACTACTGAGACGAGGGAGAGCAACAATTAAGGTCTGAACTTCTAGGCCATCATGTGACCAAGATCTAGAAAAAATATCTCCTACCTGAGGTTAGTGAGCTGTAGGAGGACCCAGATGTGTTCCTCAGAGAGGTCCACATCGTACAACACTAATGACCCAAGCCTCTTCTGCCACTGAAGCAGGAACTGGATGTCATTCAGCTGGACTCCAGAGAGGTCAAGTGAGGTCAGAGTGGTCAGTGGCCGCAGGAGTCGGTCTACGTTCACTCCCTCAGTTAGATATCCCAGGTTGAGAAAACACAGCCGGTGGAAGCCAGTAAAGGTGAAGTCCTTAACAAGATCCTGCCGTGAGGAGCTCACCAGGCTGTTGTCCCCCTCACAGCCGCCAGGATTCTCCTCTTCATAAAAAATGTTATTGCACCCAAACAGACTGAGTGACACCAGCGTGCTGCGAAAGTTATTAAGAGTCTGTAAGCTCTTGGCTGAGAGTCTGTCGCAGTTCACCAAGCGAAGCTCAATGAGATCCTGAAGGACAGAGGAAAGGTAGATGTCATGTCACTGGAATACCAAATTACCAGACAGAATATCGTTAATTGTAGCTTTACAATTGCTAATTAGCAAACAAATAATGCAGTGGTTATGTGATTGGAAAGCTTATGAAGAAACATATAGCCTAGAAGCCTGAAAGGGTGATCTTCAAACTTTAGCTATTAATCCAGGGAGTTTAAATGCAATAGTTTGAGAATTTAAAATAAAGTCCTCGGATAAATATCTGGTATCAGAAAAAGTGACTCAAGATTAGTTGTAATTTCCTTGATGAAAGGATACTATTTGTCCTTATCTATTCTAGACCTGTGTGTGGTTTTACGCCCATATCAACACAATTGACTTTGAACTGCACGAGGACCCTGCAGAATACTTACAAGTCAGAGTAGAGTTTATTGTCGTATGCACAAGTACATGTTTGCACTGGTGCAATGAAAAAGGCATTGCAGCAGCATCACAGGCACACAGCACATTTCAGGGCAAAAAAGATAAAAGCAATAAATAGTGGCCTTGGTAGTGACATCCATGCCTAGAGTGAAAATCATTAAAAAAGAAAAAGAGCCCCGAAAATGATGAATAGTTCAATTACTACCATTTTCCAGTTTATCAATTCAGTTGTCTCTCATGTTTTCCAGAACGTTTCATAGTTTACATGTGATTTTATATATAGCGAAAGAGTTATGTTTTGAAATTTCTGAGAAGGTCCTATCTTCGGGAAGAAGCTGTTCCTGAATCGCTGAGTGAGTGCCTTCAGGCTTCTGTACCTCCTTCCTGATGGTAACAATGAGGAGAGGGCATGTCCTGGGTGGTGGGGGTCCTTAATGATGGACGCTGCCTTCCTGAGCTATTTGCTCCTTGAAGATGTCTTGGAAACTACAGAGGCTGGTACCCATGATGGAGCTGACTAATTTTACAACTCTCTGCAACTTACTTTGATCCTGTGCAGTATCTTGCCGCCCCCCCCCCCCCAAACACATACCATATGCTGATGCAGCCAGTCAGAATGCTCTCCACGGTACATCTGTAAAAGTTGGAGTGCCTTATGTAACTATCTAAATCGCCTCAAAATCCGAATGAAATATAGCCGCTGTCTTGCCTTCTTTATAGCTGCATCAATATATTGTGACCAGGTTAGATCTTCAGGGATCTTGACACCTAGGAACCTGAAACTGCTCACTCTCCCCACTTCTGATCCCTCTATGAGGATTGGTTTGTGTTCCCTCATCTTACCCTTCCTGAAGTCCACAATCAGATCCTTGGTCTTACTACCACTGAGTGCCAAGTTGTTGCTACCACAGCACTCAACACGCTGGTATATCTCGCTTCCATACACCCTCTCTGCATCTGAGATTCTGCCAACAATGGTTGTATCATCAGAAAGCTTATAGATGGCATTTGAGCTGTGCCTAGCCACACAGTCATGGGCGTAGAGAGAGTACAGCAGTGAGCTAAGCACACATCCCTGTGGTACGCCAGTGTTGATCGTCAGCGAGGTGGAGCTGCTACTTCCAATCCGCACAAATTGTAGTCTTCCAGTTAGGAAATCGAAGATCCAGTTGCAGAGGGAGGTAAGGAGGCCCAGGTTCTGCAGCTTTTCCCATCAGGAGTGTAGGAATGATGGTGTTGAACGCTGAGCTATGGTCAATAAACAGCATCCTGACATAGGTGTTTGTGTTGTCCAAGTGATCCAAGGCAATGTGGAGAGCCATTGAGGTTGCATCTGCATTAGACCTATTCAAAATGATATTTTTCTATTCAAAACAATAACAGCAGCAGTGAAGAAAATGTAGTAAAGATTTACAAGGATATGGCCAGAATGAAGGGGGCTGTAAATATCGGAAAATATGGAAACTTAGAATTTTTTTTCCTGGAAGAAAGCAAGCATGGAAAAGTGAATCTGATCGAGGTCTTTGAAATTGTGAAGTAACTCTTTCCACATTGGCTTCTCCAGAACAGGTTGTTAATATAAGAAAGTCACTTTAAGAATTTAGAAAGAACATCTCATGAGTGGTGAAAATGGTGAACTAATTGTTGAATACCAAGGTAAAGCAGAGAGCTGATGAATTTAAGAGGAAGCTTGATGTATATGTAAGGAATACATAGGTATGGGAAAGGTGGATTGCAGGTCCTGTGCTGCATCTACTACAAATGCCATTCAAATTCAAACTCCAGTCTTAATTACTTTTCCACTCACAATTCCTTAGCCTACCATAGTCCAGAAATTGGACTAGAAAACAAAACCTTTTTTGACGACAAGTAAATCACATTTGGTCACATTCCAAAGCTCTTGTGGTATTCCTGGCAAAATACCATCCTTTGGAAAATTGGACACTTCCAGTCATGATTCATCCAAACATTGGTGAAACAACATGTGATAATGTCACCAATGTGAGCAGCACACACTCTGACTTAACAATAGAATTTGGATCAAAATGTTGCAACCTGTTATCTTTGTTTTTCCATTCCCAATAAAACATGGAGCTAATCACACAAGTTAGGAATTGTATTTGAATTATAGTCTTCGTTAGCATGTTATTCTCATCTTCAACCATTCCGACACACTGACATGCGCTCAGTGAGGTACTTCCTGCATCTAATAAAGTTGCCACTCAGTGTTTGTTTGTGATCTCTGCTACTGTACCCCACCTGCTTCAAGGTTCAACAAGTTGTGCATTCAGAAATGGTCTTCTGCACACCACTGTTGTAACATGTGGTTATTTGAGTTACCGTTGCCTTCCTGTCAGCTTGAACTGGTCTGGCCATTCTCTTCTGACCTCTTTCATTAACAAGTTTTCGCCCACAGAACTGCTGCTCATCGGATTTTTTCTTCTTGTTTTTCCACACCATTCTCTGTAAACTCTATATTTGACATGTATTATAATAATAGGAATATTCCACGTTTGATCTTCAGTCTAAATTGATTTCAACATAGGTGTATTGGGAACACCAAGTTTGTCTTGGTCATTCTGACTGAGAAAGGAAGAATTCACCAGAACTTCCATTATTGAGCGTCATTTAGCTATGTGGCTATGTGGATAGAATTAGGACTAGTTATAGATTCCCTTTCTCAAACAAAAGCTAGTCAGCTGTCTCTGAGGGAGACCAGATACAGTGAAGTTAAACCCCTTATGTGAAGTCAGAACCATGTGAATGGAGATGATTGTTGAAACAAGGCAACTTCAGATTGTCCATTTTGAAGTATTTTGTCTAAATATTTTCTTTTCATGTTCATCTGAAAGAGCTTGTGTGTGTGTTCAAGAAACAAATACCAAAATGTCAGATTAAAATGTGCCACATTTTTGGAAGAGAGGAGGGTTAGAGAGAGACTGGGTGAGTGACAAAAATATATAACGTCACTCATACTTGTTTAGAAAATGCCAACAAGTCCTCATCCTGAATGACATCGTCATGAATCCCCCTCAAATGTACGCGAGTCAGTCGAGTACTCCGATGGTCTGAGAACAAACTAAAGAAACTGAAGTTTACGGGGAAGCTGTTGTCTGTGTTCACGAGGTCCATATACCTAGAGAGAGCACAAGAGATGGTATGAGCCTTTTGAAATTGACTTAACCTCAGAATTGGAAAAAGCAGTGTTTGAGGGTTTAGGAGAACATGAAAATAAAATATTCTTAGGATTCCACCATCCTTCATTACAAAATGCTACATCATTCCTTCATTTCCATCCCACCAGTCTTAGCATCTCGCTCAAACCAGCCCTCAATCATCTAAACTCAAATTTATGCATCAGAGTTTCATAGTTGCAAAGATAGTCTTACCTAGTTTCCTCTTAAATCTATCTGTGAGTTTTCCCTCAACTGCTCCATGTAATGGTGAGATTCCTATTTTTATAATTCCCTTGTGGAAGAATTTCTCCCATTTTATTGAGTATATTAGTGAGCTATGTTTGAAGCAAAACACATCAGAACTCTTGCCACACAGTTTTTGAAATCTCGAGTTCTCTGCATTTAAAAAGGCTAGAAGTGCTGGAGGTCAATTAAAGCTTTTACCGTTGAGGCCAATAGATTTCTATGGGTGGATATGTCATAGATCCTGGAGCAAAGATGTGAAAATTCAGTTAAGATAAATATCATGCATGGTAGAAAGGCTTGTGGGGTTGACTTATCCTCTGCTTCATGTTAGATGAGCTGATTGGATCTTACCACTTTGGTCACTTCCTTTTGAATCATTTCCAGTTTCTGAAAGCCACAGAAACCTAAAGCTCTTAATCTTGTTCTGCTATCCAATCTGTCTTGGCCAATCGCCATCTTAACTTCAACCAACTTTTGTTGTTTCTTACCCACCTTATGTCCTTGTCCAACAAAAAATAAATTTCGGTTTTGGAATTAACAAGTTACTGGTAGTCATAACAACTCACAGGAAGAGTTAAAAACAACTTTCATTTTTTAATGACCTTTCATTATCTTGGATATCACAAGACCACAAGACACAAGAGCATCAACACCATTCAGCCCATCAAATCTGTTCCGTCATTCAACCATGGCGGATTTTCTTCTCTCAACCTCATCTACCTATCTTTACCCCCTTACCAATCAAGATGGTATTAATGTTTGCCTTAGAGAAATCCAATTACTTGGCTCCCACAAACCTCAATGTAATGAATTCCATAGATTCAATGCCCGCTAGCTCAAAGGAGGTTTCAATGAGTTTCAACATTTCATCCTTCCTAACTCAATTGAGCACAAGATCAGAGCCATCAAAAGTTTCTCAAAAGTTAAGCCTTTCATTCCAGGCATTGTTCTTGGGGAGCTTCCCCAGACCTTCTCCAGGGCCAGCACATCTTTCCTTACATACAGGCCTAACATATTTCAAATGTGATTTGATGAATCTCTCATAAAGCCTCAAAATACTTTATAGTTTAAACAGCTTTTAAAATATTACTGAATTCTAATATAAGACATCTAATAGCTAATGTGGACAGAGCAAAGCCCTATATACAGCAATAGCATCCCAGATTTTTTCTATCCTACAGATTAAGAAGTATTTCCTGACATCACCATCCTGAATGACATCATCTCTCAGATACCCTTCACCTCCTTCCAATTCTGTACTTGAAACTCACATATTGACAAGACGGTTACAGATCTCACTGGGAAGAAAGATATCGGGGTGCAGTCGCAGCGTCTCATTGTCTTGCATGTAGCACAGAGTTCCTTCCAGGTTCCACAAGCAATACTTGGTGCAGAGAGTCATCAGCGAGTCGGGGCTGTATGAAGCCATGTCTGGAGCACCCTCCACCTCTTTCACAGCCAGTGAGTGGTGCAACGGTGCCTGCGGCTACACAGACATCGGGAGAGAGCTGTGGAAGATGAAAGCGTAATGCAAACCAGTCTCAATTACAAGGATGCCATATTTTTACTATTTACAGTCTATCAAATGAAATTATATACTTAAGTATCTTTCATCACAGGAGGAGGTAATTTGGCCTATGGTTTATGTAACAGCGTACCAATTAACTGTCTTAAAGCTTTCCTTTCCGTGGGCTGGTCTATGCACTGTCCTGATAATTATTTTTAAACTTGGAAATTTATGAGTGAATTGTGTTGCAACATTTTACTGTTTTAAGCTTTCCTTTTTTTAAAAACTGGATTGACACTCTTTCATTTACAATTGGAATAGCTTCAAACAATTCGTTAAACTATAAACGAAGTTACAGGTTACACGTGCTGTGCGTCACCCAACAACACGACAGGCAACCTGTACTTTTGAGAGATACTGCTAGCCATGCTGCAACTGCACTCCTTATAAACCAGAGAGGATTAGGCACGATCTAGCAGAACTGTTCAAAGTTATGAAGGGTTTGAGCAGGTAAATAAAAAGCAACTTCTTCCATTAACAGGTACGTGGCCCAGCAACTGGAGGTGCAGATTTCAGATAACAGATAAACAGATCGGGTGATGAGATTTATAAACCAAAATTCGTAGTAGTATTTAATGGAAAGCTGAATGAATACATAAGGGGAAAAAGAATAAACAATCATGATAATAGCTTTTCAATATAAGAGAATGTATACAAGGTACAACTTGAAATTCTTACTCTTCACAGACATCCACAAAAAAACAGAAGAGAACCCCAAAGAATGAATGACAGAAAAATGTTACAACCCCATTTGAAAATGAATATGGGAGAAGGTTTGTGTGGTGCCATTTGTCCCATTTCTTTCTTGGTCATTCTATGAATTGTTAAGCACTTAAACAGTCTGGAAACAAGTGGTTTGCTGGCCTTTATTGCAAGATTTGATGACACGGGTCGAGATGTCTTACTTCAATTACAGCAGAGCCCTGGTTTGGCTGTCTCCAGAATACATTTCTGGTCTTCCTACCTGAGAAAAGATTTATTTACTATACAGGAATTCATCAGATTGATTCCTTTGTTGTACAAGAAAATATTACACAGGGTCTTTTACCCCCAAGTTTATAAAAACAAGTGGCAATCTTACTGAAACATATAGGACCTCCCCCACCCCCCCCCACACACACACAACAGGTTATGAACACCTGACTTATGTGCAGCCTTTACATGTTTACGAGCATTTGGGAGTTTGTTGGGATTGATTTGCCAGTTGCTACGGAGCTGCAGGCGTTTTCTGCCACTTGGGAACTCAAATCCCATCAGATTTCCCACTTCCATCTGTCAGGGTTATGAACAGTTCACAGAAACAGAATCCTTACACAAACATTTTCAGAGATCAGTGGAGTACATAACAGGAAGCTAAGGATCACCACCTAAAGATATGGCCATTCAGGGCAGAGACAAGAACACATATGAATTCACACAAAATGCTGGAGGAATTCAGCAGGTCTGGCAACATCTATGGAGAGGAATACACAGTTGACATTTAGGGTTGGGACCCTTCATCATGAGTGCTGATGAAGGCTCTTGGTCCGAAATGTTGACTGTTTTTTTTCCTCTCCATTGATGCTGCCTAACCTTCTGAGTTCTTCTGGTATTTTGTGTGTGTCGCTTTCCAGCATCTGCAGAATGTCTTGTGATTAAAAGTTAAGGAGAAACTTCTTTACCCAGAGAGTAGTGAACCTTTGGAATTCTCTGCCCAAGACTACCATGAATTCTCAGTTACTCAGTATATTCAAGACAGATTAAAGGAATCAAAGAACACAACACAGAAAGTGGTGCCAAGGTAAAAGAAATGCCATGATTGTAATAGGCACCATGGACTATGTGATCTACACCTGTTTCTATTTCTATGTTGCCTATCATTAAGATTCATTATACCACCATAGTAAGAACCAAAACAGCTATTCAGAATCTCCAAATCACCAATGAAATAAATAATTGGATTTTTTTTGAGATGTCTAAATTGGAATTAATATTGTCCAGTTCCTGTCCTGAACTTACCAATTCTTCAAATCTAATACATTTGTCTGGTAGGGTGGTATAAACCTTCACCAGAAAAGCATATTTCCAATAATGTAGCATTCTTGATGGTGTGTTTACAGAGCGAGCCTCAATTGCCCAATGGAATTCACAACTTCCTCCTTTAAGGGTAAACTCTCTGAATAAAAAATGACAATCGCTGAATATCGCTCGGTACTCAAGCAATTGCATGCACCTACCCACAGGACAGGGCTCTGCATTTAACCAATCAAGACACAGCATTCAGGCTCCAGTTAATTATGTACATGGCTTTTCACTCAGCTAATCATGGACAAGCCCTTCACCCAACCAATGAGAGACAGGGGTCTGTATCCTGTCAACTGTGGATAAAGGCATCACACCCAATCAAAGCAAAAACCTAAACTATCAGAGGATTTCAGTGGATCAAGCAGCATCAGTGGATAGAAAGGAATAGTTGATGTTTTGGTTTGACCCAAGACAACAACTATCTCTTTGGCCCACAGATGCTACTTGACCCACTGAGTTCCACTAGCGATTTTTTTTGTTCCAGTTTACAGCATCTGCAGTTTCTTGTGTCTCCATACCAACCAAGGATTATATTGGACTGGGTCATGCGCAATTGATTGTGACGAAAGAGGGTCTCGTAGTTAATCAAATTTCAGCAATGATTCTGTACCTACCAATCACTGTCAAAGATCCAAGCAATATTTTTTGCATAGCTAATTCCTTGTTTGAATGGCTTTTCGCTGCAGGAAAATCTAGGAGGTGGGAGTAGATTGGTTGTAAGTTAGCTACTGATGGCTTAGATTTCCCACATTACCTCTCTCTCTTCTCTAACTAGGCTTGCATTATTCATTGTCTCAAAGGCTCAACCTACATAATCACGAAATTATTCCCCATCAATTTTTGGACCCCATACACAAGCAACCAACATCTCCCCCTCTCAGTCATGACCCAAGATCTCATCACTACCACAGCAAGCTCACAATTATTTCACTCCCCTTAAGACTTGTAAGCTAAATATCTGTATCTTCTCTTCTCCAACACCTCCTCCATCAGACCACCTCTAACTTTCCCTCCCTCCTCGAACCCTTACTGATTCCTCTCCAGACGATCCCCCGCCCGACTCCCCCCATCCCTACACACCTCCGTCCTGATTCAGCCCCCAGACCCTCCCCTGCCCCGATTCCTGCTTCAGATTTTCCCCGTCCCGACATCTCCCCTTCAGACCCTCCACTGTCCCAACATCTTTCCGTCAGATCCTCACTCTGCCGCGACTCACTTCCCAAACCACCCCCCCGCCCCAATACACCCCGACATCTTCCCCTGCTGTAACTCAGCCCCCAGACCCTCCTCCTGCTCAAACCATCCTCCAAGAACCTCCCCCTACCCCGACTCACCCCAGAAGACCCTCCTCTCAGTCCCGGCTCTCTCCCTTCAGGCCATCTTCTTCTCGAACTCCCTCAGACTGTCCCCTCTGCGCAGACTCCCGATAGGACATTCTTCCTCCCTCGTCTCCCCCGATCCCCCATCCAACACCCCTCTCCCTCCGCCGCGACTCCCTCAAACACCCGATTCCCTTTCTGTCGCCCTCCACGAAACCTCACTCCTTGCACAGCAGATCAAACATCTCTCTCTCCCATCGCAGCCCCAACCCCTCGCGCTTTCTGCCCCTCACTCCGGCACCCACGGCGGCTGACAGGCTCCCACTTCACTCCCAGGCCCCGCTTCGTTCACGATCCTCTGCCACCTCGGTTGTCAGGTTACCCGGGGTCTCAGTTTCCGCCACCTCTTATCTCCCATCCCCAGGCGGGTCACAACAACACTCACCTCCACCTCCACCTCCCCCTGCTCCTCCACCGATTTTTGCTTTTGAAAAATAACCTTCTTTTCATATAGAACTCGCTCTACGGCTTTCAGCAAACTCCAGCTCCACTTCCGGGTCAGCCTGTCAGCCGCGAACTACTTCCGGTGTGAAGTCGGTCCGTCCTCCTCAGAGGGGAAACGCAGAGCAAAGCCACAACTTAAAGGCTACGCCGCTAAAGCAACAACAGCTTCAGCTATCTAATGTCGCATCTGATTCTGTTATTTCTTTGTGTGTGCATATATATGAATGAAATGGATGTGAATCGACCAAAGCATTGCTAATTTAGCCTCAGAGATATCTCTATATTAGAGGTATTTCCACTCTGAGTAAATCCTTATAAATGCCGAATTTACACAATCGACTATTCTTCGGTGGAGAGAATTAATTAATTTCGTCGGTATTACTCTTGTCGGACTTTAATATTAACGGGACAGGTTTCCGGTAGAGTTGCCGGTTGGGAATTAGGAAGTCAACATGTCGACTCTGTACAGGAACAGGTGAGGAGCTGATAATGGAAGTAGGTCTGTGAATGACGGATCTTTGGTTGAACACGTACAGGGCTGCGAGCTGTCCTGAAAGACTCCATGAACTGCTGAGGCTCTTCCAGGGTAGGGCGACGAGACAAACTCAGAGCACTTGGAGGAACTGAATGGTCTACAGGCCAGCAGTTATGCTCTAGCTGAGTCCGTGGTCAGCAGTTTAACTCAATCTTGCCCGTATCTTCACTTCAGTATGTTAAAATCTATAGGGAAGCACCCCCGCCCCTTCCAGGATGTGTCATATTTTTCATCTTTAAATTTATAGTGTCTTGTGAAACTTGAACATTAGCTTTCTGTTCCCTAAATGACTTAAAACGCTTATCTTTGCTACAAGTGCTGACCAAATCTATTTTCAGATTTCCAGCTTGCATTCCGGTATGCTGTTCTCAGTTTGCAGCCGGTCAAATTTTTCAACGTAGTGGTTGGACGTTTGTAAAATGTGAAATCCAGGATTCTCAGTTGACAGAATTTCGAAAGAACAGTTACAAAAGACAGAATTGCACACAGTTCTATTGTTCTATGCTTGTGCTTATGTTCCGTGTAGGCCATCACCCACCTGCTACTCGTTATAACATTGTACTTATTTATTTCTCAAATTTGTGTTTATCTAGCTATTCTTTAAATGCTTAAGTGCTACTCAGTGAAATTACCATTTGTATTATGGACAGTGTTCTATACGATTTTAGTTAATAAAGTATCTTCACATTTTAAGTAATTAATAATTAAGTTTATTATTCTCAATTCTAGAAATAATTTGTGTTTTAATTAACGTACCTCACTACTTTTGATATTTTGTGTATCAGTACTACAAATCCTTATGCAACTCTCCAGATTTAAATATTTGTGTTGAAGGAATGTGCAGATATTCATTTTTCCCAATAAAATGTAAACTTGTGTGTTTCCAGCATTTCTGTTTTTATTTTAAAATGCAATTAAGGCAGCATCTGTGAAAAGAGATGAATGTTTCAGGTCAAAGACCTGTCCCCAGCATTTTCTCTTTCTGTTTCAGATTTCTAGTGTCATTCTCTATGTAATAATTCAGTTAAATTATTTTCAACAAACAAATAATCTGCTGAAGCTGTAAATGTGTTCTGTGCTGACCTCTTGCACCTCCAGTCTTTTAGCAACTCCTGCTTTCCTCTAATTCTCCCCTTTCTGCACACCTCTATATTTTATTGGCTGGTAGCTTGTGTTTCAGTTTTCTAGTCCAAGGTCTAGAATTCTCTTACAGGCTGCTGTATGCTTCTACCTCTTCCCTTTTAAGGCATTCTTAATGACCCTATCTCTACCTTAGTCTGCTCGCTAATATCTCTTTGGTTAGCTTTTGAAATCCTATCTGATTATACTGCCATGAAGCATGAACTTTAAAACCAGATTATAGATGTTACTTGAATGTCCATTGCTCCATCTTTATTTTACATGGGACGAATAGAGCTGTGAAGGCTGTCATATTTACATTTTATCTCCACTGGGATATCTTATGATTGTCATTGTTGGGTAATATGATTGATAAACTGGTTTAAATAATTTTAGGGATACAAGTCCAATAATCTGCACACTCAGTGCTTTAGTAATCCAGGACTGGGTTATTTTCTGGGCTGTTGCATGTACCTCTAATTCATATTCTAATACACTTAAAATGTAACTTTTTATAGATGTTATACAACAGAATAATTATTAGACAATGGTATAATGTCTCTTGTGAATCTGGCAAATTGAAAGAGAGCACAGGAAACTGAGCCAGATGCTGAATCACTAAGATTTCCAAACTATTACATAGTGGATTGTTGGGGGGTTACTGTAATTATCTTCTAATTAAATTCCAGGTAGCCATTAGATTTATGAAGTCAGTTTATTTAATCTTGCAGTTTTACCTCTTTCTTAATTTGGATTCAGTTTAGGTTTGTCAGGATTCTATAAAAATTGTCATCTACCACCTTTAGATAAACATTAATTTTAGCTCTGCAGTTCAACATCAGTAAAGTAAAGGAGATGGTGATGGACTTTAGGAAGACCAAGCCTCCCTGTTGCTATTGATGGTGTGGATGTGGTGAGGACCTACAAGTACATAGGGGTGCACCTGAGTGGAGCACCAACATGGAGGCTGTGTACAAGAAGGGCCAGATTTGCCTCTACTTCCTGAGGAGACTGAGGTCCTTTGGAGTATGCAGACCTCTCCTTCGCGTGTTTTACCAGTCTGTTGTCATCAGTACAATCTTCTATGCAGTGGAACTCTGGGGCAATGGCATCAACACGGGTGATGCCAACGGGCTCAATAGAAAGGCTGGCTCTGTTGTAGGAGTCAGACTGGACACAGCGGAGGCTGTGGTAGAACAAAGGACCCTACGGAAAATCCTGGCAATTCTGAACAATGCTTCTCACCCTCTGCAGCACAGTTGTCTTAGTCTATTACTGAAAGTGCTAATGAGTCAACCTATAGCCAGGAAAGTGATGACGCCCCTCCTGTTAGATTGTCTGTGGTAATTTATTTTTTATTCTTTCTACTTCTCTTATTTATATCTGTGCACTTGCAATGCTACTGTAACATTGTAATTTTCTTTGGGATCAATCAAGTATCTATCTATCTATAGTCTTTCTCCACCAGAAAGCTTTCAATCTTGGTTTTAATTTTTCATTTGACCTGCCATTCTACTGCAAATCCATAATTTCAACAATCAGGACTGATTTTTTTTTGTTATTTTATATTATTTACGAATGGATTAGAATGAATGAGTATAGGAGTTGGGATGTAATGTTGAGATTGTATAAGGCATTGGTAAGGCC
The DNA here is from genome assembly GCF_963921235.1 of Mobula hypostoma. Classification (NCBI taxonomy): domain Eukaryota; kingdom Metazoa; phylum Chordata; class Chondrichthyes; order Myliobatiformes; family Myliobatidae; genus Mobula; species Mobula hypostoma. The sequence continues at coordinate 25,342,225 of NC_086117.1, forward strand.
AAATTTGGAGTATTGTGTACAGTCCTGGTCACCGAATTATAGGAAAGGTGTCAATAAAATTGAGAGAGTACAGAGGAGATTTACTAGAATGTTGCCTGGGTTTCATCTCCTAAGTTACAGAGAAAGGTTGAACAAGTTGGGCCTTTATTCTTCGGAGCATAGAAGGTTGAGGGGGGACTTGATAGAGGTATTTAAAATTATGAGGGGGATAGATAGGTTAGATAGGGTTGACGTGGATAGGCTTTTTCCATTGAGAGTGGGGGAGATTCAAACGAGGACATGAGTTGAGAGTTAAAGGGCAAAAGTTTAGGGGTAACGTGAGGGGGAACTTCTTTACTCAGAGAGTGGTAACTGCGTGGAACGAGCTTCCAGCAGAAGTGGTTGAGGCAGGTTCGATGTTGTCATTTAAAGTTAAATTGGACAACTATATGGACAGGAAAGGAATGGAGGGTTATGGGCTGAGTGCAGGTTGGTGGGACTAGGTGAGAGTAAGAGTTCGGCACGGACTAGAAGGCCGAGATGGCCTGTTTCCGTGCTGTAATTATTACAGTATATGGTTATATGGTTATAGATCTCATTTAAGGTATGGTTACTTGTCATAGAGACTCTTACCCGAGAAAAGTTTTACTGTAACTGCTGTTAAATTTCATTGATCCTGTTATAGTTACTATTCTATAGATTTGCTGAGTATGCCCACAGGAAAATGAATCTCAGGGTTGTATATGGTGACATATATGTACTTTGAACTTTGAACATTGAAAAGAAATGATGGTAGGAAATAAATGCATTTGGGCAGTCTGTGCAATGTAGCAAGGGATATCAAGATGCTTCATACAAGTGTACATTAGACAAACATTGACACCTGGTCATGGGGAGACATTAGTGCTGACTAAAAGTTTGGCCAAAAGTTTTGAGAGGCTTTTTAGGCAGGCAAAGGGATGGAAGAGTTTCAGGAGAACTTGGAGTTTGGGACCAAGCTGTAAATGAAGAACTGATAAAAGATGGGGATGAGCAAGATATTAACCCAAGATCTCAATGCCGTGTTGCCGTGCAGGGCTTGAAGAAATTATAGTGAAATTTCAAAAACGTACCTGTAAAATAACTTACAATTGAACTTGCCAATATGTCGTTAAGAACATTGATGAATATATTTGTATATTGTAAATTTTTGTGCGCAGGTTTGGTATTCATTCGTTACTTTTCATATGTGATACAATTAACATTTATAACATTGGTGAAAAATGCATCTGATCATCCAGATGTTAGTGGATCTTAATTACAAATGAATCATTGTGCAAGTAATGCTGTTCTGTTTGAATGGCCCTTTACTTATGGACCAGTTTTCTTTCAATAGGATTGAAGAATTCAGGATTGCTTTAAATGAACCAAAGATCAGCCTCACAAAACTTCAGGAGCTCTGTTTCAGTGGTAAGGAGAATGGTGCAAAATTTCAATATGAGATTCTGGAGAATGGTGGTAAGATGTCTGTGAAAATATGTGTTGTGTCTGCTGAAGATATATATCTGACATAGCTAACTGGTTTTTCACTTTTTAAAAAAAATGCCACTCTTTGTACAATTAGGGATATAATTCACATTCTCTGTCCCTAGTTGTATCAAGCATGACATTTATCTACCAATTTTGGTCAATATGCTTAATGCCAATGTAGAGATATTCAGGTATCACTTCTTAACCAACACTTTCAAAGTATCACACTCTCTTTGCTTGATCATCATGAAATGACCTGGTCAGGGTCTGGTGGTTTTTGTTAGTTGCCATGGTAACCTTTCCACAATTCCTCAAGAGGCCCTCTGTTTTTTTTCTTGCGATCTCTTAATTAACTATTCATCACCTACATTTACTCAACGTAAAAAAAAATACATCGTTGTCGTCTAATATTACTACTATATGCCCCACATCAGTAGGTATGCATTTTAATTTATGTCACTGGTTATTATCGATACAGCCATACAGACAGTTCTGGATTTATCCCTGCTACCATAGAGACCGTCCTGGGACTAACTATGCTATATCTAAATACTTTACTATAAAGCTACCAAGGTCTTCTGACTTCCTGCAATGATGGGTTTTCTTTCAGATGCCATTTCATTGGCTGCATGCACCTTACTCGCAAAATACCAGAGAATTGTATTCACTCCTGATTTCCGGTGCTGTCCGCAAAGAATTTGCATGTTTTGCCCCGACTGTGTGGATTTCATCCAGGTGTTCTGCGTTCCTACCATATCCCAAAGATAATGTGGGTTAGTAAGCTAATGGTGCATTGCCCTGGTGTGTGGGTGGCAGATTCTGAGGAGTTGACTAGAAATTGGGCAAATAAGAGACTACAAGGGTCTCTGCAGAAGCTGCAAGTCTTGAAAATGCACACAGAATACTGGAGGAACTCAGCAAGTCAATAGGATCTATACAGGGGAATAAACAGTTGTTGTTTCAGGCCAAGACCCATCATGAGGAATCAAAAGGAAGGGGGCAGAAAGGTGGCTGGGGGAGGGAGAGGAGTACAAACTGGCAGGTGATAGGTGAGACTAAGTGATGGAGAAGCTGGGTGGGGATAATGTGAGAATCTGGGAGGTGATGGGTAGGAGTAAAGAGCTGAAGAAGGAGGAAGCTGATGGGAAAGGACAGTGGAAGGAGGTGGGGAATTGAGAGAGGTGATGGTCATGTCATGAGGGTGGGGGAGGAGAAAGGGTGAGAGCCACCATAATGGGAGGGGAAAAACAGACAAAGGAGGGGGGCAGAGAGGAGTGGTTACTGGAAGAGGAAGGTAAAACTAGAATTAATGTAGGTTGAGTGTAAATATGTGGCTGATAGTTGGCCTGTCCCCTAAAACCCTCACTAATTTTTATAGATGCACCGTAGAAAGCATTCTTCTAGGGTGCATCACAACCTGGTATGGAAGTTGTCCTGTCCAAGACCGAAAGAAGCTGCAGAAGATCGTGAACACGGCGCAGCACATCATACAAACCAATCTTCCGTCCTTGGACTCACTTTACACCGCACGCTGTCGGAGCAGTGCTGCCAGGATAAATCAAGGACACAACCCACCCAGCCAACGCACTTTTCGTCCCTCTTCCCTCTGGGAGAAGGCTCAGGAGCTTGAAGACTCGTACGGCCAGATTTGGGAACAGCTTCTTTCCAACTGTGATAAGACTGCTGAACGGATCCTGACCCGGATCTGGGCCGTTCCCTCCAAATATCTGGACCTGCCTCTCGGTTTTTTTTTGCACTACCTTACTTCCCATTTTTCTATTTTCTATTTGTGATTTATAATTTAAATTTTTAATATTTACCAACTTTATTTTAAATATTTTTGATATTTAATATTTGTAATCCAGGGAGTGCGAAGCACAGAATCAAATATCGCTGTGATGATTATATGTTCTAGTACCAATTGTTTGGCAAGTATAAGGTATGGGCTTGCTGAGCAAAGGTCCCATTTCCATGCTGTGTTTCCCTATGACTACAATTATAGGAGTATGTGCTCTTTCTCTTTTGTGCTTCACAATGGTGCTGAGTCACATCTGAGCTTTTTACCTGCTTCTCACAGGAATTCCATTTGAAGGAGGGCTGCGCTCACTTTGCTGGAAGGTAAGTTTGCATTTAAGAGAATTCGGGTTGCCAACACTGGATGTGTTCCTTGAATTTTTGTCACATGAATCTTGCACGCAATTGCTCTGCCTAGTCATTTGCTATCTCGCACACTTTTTAATGACTTGTAAACAGAGGTATTCAGAAAAATTGGGGAGTTTCCAGTACTATCAACACCAAGAACATAGAGGGACTTTTTGCTCTGAAGCCATTTGTGCATGCTGGGTTTGTGAAAGGGTAATTTGAAAACAAATTTTTCAAGATTTGTCTGTTGGAAATATAGAAACTGTTGTTAGTGAGGCTGAGATTCAACAGTCTGCCCAAACAATTAAAATATGGTCCTGCCTATATATCTCTGTCAGAGTGTCCACTGAAATATCCTTTTAAAAATTACAATGTTTATGTAATATAAATATGGTATAATTTTAAAGGGGGTGTACAAAACAGACAAAGGGTTTGCATCTAAAACCTACCTCTATAACCATGGCTTTGGTCAAATGACTTAATGTCTTTTGTTTTATCAGATGCTTGGATAATACTGGTGTAAACTCCCTGAATCAGTTTGCCAGATTAAACATGTTATACAACTGCAAATTGTTGCCCGTAGTTCTTTATGATCATGAAAGTGTTTGACTTATAGGATGGGGCACTGCCTAAACAGGAGCGGACCAAACTCCAGCTAGTTAGGTAACACTGACACCTAGATAGAAAATGGGGAATGTCTGTACCACACAGTGGCTAAATTGTGGGACAAAAGTGAAGGGAATAACACAAGTATAATTAAGAGAAAGTTTGGTAATTACATGAAAAGGGAAGAAATATTGATGGTTTTACATAAGGTAGAAGAAGGAGACTCAAATGGAGCATAATTAATGCCAGTGGCTCAAAGAACCACAAGATCTGTTTCCCTGTTCTAAACAATATAAAAATTCGCCCTTGTTGTATTTTGTTAGTTGTTCCTTAATTCATAAATATTTTGTCTCCACTTAGATCCTCCTCAATTATCTTCCCATAGAGCAGACCCAGTGGAGCTCCTCCTTGAAGAAACAAAGGTAAAGAAGTGCTTATGAAAAGTCAAAGCAAAAACTGCAGATGCTAGAACACTTAAAATAAAAATAGAAATGGCCATTTGTGGGGAGGGAAACAGAGCCAATGTTTCAGGTTGGTGATGTAGTCTGTCATGCTGAGTGTTTCCAGGATTTTTCACTTTTACAGTACTGTATTTGTCAACATGAAGCGTACAGTAAGTTTGTAAATCTGGTGGGAGCAAAGGATGTTGGGAATGGCAAGGGTGGAGCGCTGTGGGAGGGGTGTGGGACAAGTGGCAGAGGAGTGCCATGGGTGGTGGGTGCGCGAGTGCAGACACACCGAGCCCTGAGACAGTAGGCAAGGTCATTTGATTCAAGACAATTGGTTTAATGAATGTCCCTCTAGTGCTTCCTGCTCCTTGCCACCTCCCTTCCTCTTTTCGTAACTATGATTCCCCTCTTCCTGCCCCCTTCCCACACGCAGTCCACAATAGAGACCCATATCAGAATCAGATTTACCATCTCTCACATATGTCATGATTTTTTTCTTGCGGCAGCAGTACAGTGCAATACATAAAATTACTACAGTTCCGTCCAGAAGTCTGAGGCATCCTAGCTATGTATAGCTGCCTAAGACGTTTGCACAGTGCTGTATATTGGTGAAGAGCTGCATTTCTGTTACTGCTTATGAGGGTCCTCTACTCTTGGGGTTCAGGGCAATCCTGTAATTCAGAGAGGGTAGGAGTGGAGGGAAGGCCTTTTTACTGTAAAAAGGGCTGATACTGGAACTAAAGCTACAGGGTGAGGAGATTTTATTTTGGAGGAAGAGAGAGGCTTAAAACCTCTTGCTACTTTGACATAGCTGTACCTACATAAATTCATGTGAGGGAAAACTCTTCTTTTGCATATAGAGAGTGGGGTTACAGAGGCTTGTCAAATGATGCCATCAGCACATGGTCATTGGCAGCTCTTTGCACTGGGTGCAAGTTGTTTTCAGGAAGACAAAAGGGTTTCTTTCATCGGAGTGGTGGGTTATCCAGCAGCAGCTGATGTTTGTGTTGGTACATGTACTTCAGAATCAGAGTCCAGTGTTAGACGATTGTCAGGATGAATACTGACCAAAAAAAACAGGGCATCTTTCTTTTCCTTTCTCAAATCCAGGAGGAGATGATGTTTCTCCCCGTCACAACTGTGACATTATCACACCTGTTTAGTTAGCTCACCATCAGTTATGCAACACCTTTGTACTTTTTCAAATGTTCTTGTGGTGTAATGTTTTGTCAAATGACTGACAGTCTGTTCAGAGAAACACTCAATATAATCCGCTGTCTATCTTTTTAGTGCCTTGAGGACATTATGTGAAGCCTTTTTGATCAGTGTTCAAAAGTGTGTCTTTCCATAAGCTTCCTACTAAGGTCAAGTAGCAGAGCAAAAAGTCACAGAAGCAATGCACAATTTAACTTGAAATGCTTGTCATCCATATCAGTAAGAGGACTTTATTTTAAAGAAGCTTTACACACTAAACATTTAAATTAATTCAGCCACTGATTTGTATGATTGATAGCTTAATGTTCATTGGAACTGACTGCTCAGCTTTTGAAATTACTTGGAGTTTGTGCAATGGTAATGGGCTCATATTTATCCCAGCATTTATTCTTCATTTCGTACAAAATGTGGAAATTCCATTTGAATATTATTTGCCTATTGCTAAAATAAAATTGCAATGAACTTGACTAGAGCAGTGCTTGTATCCCACAGAAGTCCCAGTCTGTGGTCGAGGCAGCTTGTTGTGACAGGACTTGGGGGTGGGTGTCGAATTTTACTTTGAGCACCTGCTGTTACAAATGCAATCTTATAATTTATTGTGCATTTATGTATTGGGAGTGGTATGAACTGTAATTTTAAAGCCTATAGGGTGACTCCCTCCCCGCTAACTGCGCTCTTAATTCTGGTGTTTGTCCCTTTCCTCAGGAGACAAATTCCCTTCTCAAAAAAACCAACGTAGACAAAATTGGATGTTGTGTATTGGATAATTATGACCTGTTATACATTTTCTTTTCAACAACTTCCATTTAGTTCTCTCTGAGCCTATTTTTCTGGCTTAGTGCTTTTGGATTGACATAATCTTCTAGTTATACTATTTATAAAGAATTGTAAATTTAATTTGAGGAATTCTGCTTTCCTTACATTCACAAAGTAATGTAAAATGCTGAATCCTTCAGGGCTGAAACATTACTGGTCTGCATCCAAAACAATAATTAAGCTTCCTCCCTTCAGTGTCATCTAACAACAGTTATTTTATATATAACCTTAAAGGGACAGCCACCCACCCCGTAAGATCTCAATTTGGTCTTACTTAGCATTAAAACAAAAACTGCTTCAGTTGATTGTGTAGTATTTTGTACATCTGTCTACAGCAGGAGGACGGATTGAAGCAGAGCGGTTACCAGGATGGATTTTAATAACATAGGGAGCACGTTTTTTTGGTATATGTGGAATAAAGATTGGTCTGTGTTCAATTTGACCGCACTTGGTGTATTGATTTGCAGGGAAATTTATGCACAGTTCTTGAAGGAAATGATCATCCAGCCCGGCATTGCCAGGGCAAATTTGGGTTTCTTTCGAGAGGATGTCACGTTAGAAGACCACGTGAGTCCCTGTTTACTTTTTGTCAGGAGGGCAAACAGCTTTCATCAATCAATTTATTTCATACTTTAACTGCTATCCAGGACCAGGTCCTAGGGGTAATGCACCTGCAGTGATCTGCTTTTCTAGAATCAGATATACAGCATATGAAGAAGCCATTTGGCCACCATTTTCATGCTGATCACAAATCTATATTGATCCCATCTTCCAGCGCTTGGCCTGTAGCCTTCAGTACCAATTGAAATATTAGTCAAGACATTTCTTAAATGCTGCCAACAGCTCTACTTCCATCATTCTGCAGTGTATTTTAGGTACTCACCACTTTCCGGGTGAAGGAGATCGTCTTTGAATTCCCTCCAAATCGCTTTCTCTTCCCCTGCCCCTACTTTACCCTAAATCTATATGTTGCAGTTTTATTCATCTATGATAAGGGGGTGTGCTTCTTGCTGTCTACCTTATCTATACTTCTCAATCATGTCCTCTCATAGCCTCCTCCTATCCAGAGCTAGCCTTTCCAATCTCTTATCATAACTAAAACATTCCATTCCAGGCAACACCCTGATAATCTCCCATGCACTGTCTGCAGCACGATCACGTATTTCTTATATTGTAGTGGCTAGACTTGCAGGCAGTGCCTCAGCTTGAAGTCTGACCAGTGTTTTATAAAGTCGGAGCATATTGTGTGGAATTTGCACAGTGACCATGTGGATTCTTCCAGATGCTCCAGTTTCCTGTATTTTCTTACAATTAAATTTTTCCTTTTCCCATTCATTTTCTGAACAGCCCTTGAATCCAAACCCTGATAGTCAATGGAACACTTACTTTAAAGACAACGAGGTTCTCCTGCAAATTGACAAAGATGTCCGGTAAGAAGACGAAGAAATTGGTACTGATAAAGCATCTTTCATTTTCTTGGGATATTCCCAACATGATTGTGAGAGATAAAATATTTTTGATGTGCAGTTGTTTTGCAACTAAAACTGTGAGAATGGTTGTGCAGAGCAAGTTCTCTGAAATTGTAGTGCCTTAGGAATATAGAAACAGGAGATCACTCAGTCCCCTTGACTGCCTTAAAATTCACTTAAATTACAGTGATCTGTATGTCGTTCCTACTTACCTACCTGTGCTCCAAGCCTGTATTTGCATTTATCTAACAAAAATCTATTCTTCAGTTGATCCCTAACAAACACATTTAGTTCTGGATATCTAGCACTCAATATGTAAAAGGTACTTGCCAATCTAACTCTAAATGGTTTGATTCTAATTTTAAAATAATGCCTTGTGATTCTTCATTCCCTTACTGGGGATTTTTTTCCCTCAGTATCAAACCTGTTGAATCTTTTCAATGTACTGTATTTTTAAACAACTTAATTTGATGAACCGTCTCAGCCCAAAAGGTTGATTGTTTATTCCTTTCCATAGATGCTGCCAGACCTGTTGAGTTCCTCTAGCATGCTATATGTGTTGCTCTGGATTTCCAACATCTGCACAATCTCTTGTGTTTTTAGTTTCATCATGCCCGAATATCTTAAACTCGGGAATATAAACAAAATTTATGTAGCCTTGTATTGCACTGGATTGAATTTAAATGTTTCTTCTTGCTATTGTGCTTCATGAAATCCTAATCAGTAATTCCAACATTGTGTGGCTGGTCAAGCCCACTTAAGATTTTTCTGATGTTCTGGTGTGGATTTGGGTTCCTAACTTTGCCTAAGAAATGTACAGGAGTCATGAAAGTGTACAGTATATATAGAAAAAGGGGTAGAGGAGATTAGAAAATTAACTTTTTTGTATTTTAAGTTGAAGTGAAGGAATTCTTCTTTTTAAACTGTCTCTAACTCGCTCTTACTTAATTCCTCTCTTCCAGGCGACTATATCCAGACATGGCATTTTTCCAGCGGCCTACTGACTATCCATGTCTTCTGATTATGGATCCCCAAAATGAATTTGAAACACTTCGAAAGCGGGTAGAGCAAACCACCTTGAAATCCCAAACAGTTGCACATAATCGGAGTGGTGTCACTAATGTAAGATCTGCATTATGAAATAATTCTTATATTTCTAATAATTGATTCAGCCTGGCAAGAACTTGCATTTGCATCAGCTGTTTCTTGCTCAGTTTAATCTTGTTGGTATTTTTTCTCAGTGATTAAAGATATTTTACACTTCATTGATAACTTTTTTCATTTATTAAAGTTTCATTCATCTGTATTGCCTGGTGCAGTTGTGTCTAAATGATATCTGCCAGCAAATAGTTTCAATTAATCTAAATTAGTTTGCTTATTCTGTGCACTGCTATGCCAAGATGTTAATTAGATTTTCATCTCCAGTTAGTTCCTAGATATTTTTCCTCTTTCAATAGGTTTGCTCCCCTCGCAAAACTGCCTCTGCCAATGAGTATGAAGTGCTCCCCAATGGCTGCGAGGCTCACTGGGAGGTGGTTGAGAGAATCCTATTCATTTATGCCAAGCTGAATCCAGGAATCGCTTATGTACAGGGCATGAATGAGATTGTGGGTCCAATTTACTATACCTTCGCTACCGATCCGAATACAGAGTGGAAAGGTGAAGTTCTGAGACTTCTGTCATGACATGAAAACCACAGGATTAATGAATGATATGTTGTTGTGAACTACTTGTCCTGTCCCTGCTTTCCTCCTCTTTAAATAGATTTCATCCATTTTCCATTGCATTTGCGGGATGGGACCAAAATTTTTAAACAAAGTTATGCCACAGGAATGGATTATTTTAACTAACTAATATAAGCAGTGTTATAAGAAATAATAAATATAAATAGTATTATTTCATACGGCTCCTTAAGCCCATTGTGCATGTCAACTCTATCCCAATAACTCTTGATTCCATTGGTATCCAAATCTCTGTTATCCCTTGCATTGTGACTGAGAACTCTCAGCTCACTGGCAATAGGAAATTCCAAAGATTCCAACGTGCTGTGTGGAAATACCTTAGTTCTGAAAATCATCTGATTCGCACTGTCTATTTATGAAAATCAAACTCTTAGCAATCACTCTGTTAGGCTACCAAGAACTTTTCACATTTCAGTGAGATCTCTTCTCAGGTATTGTTAACAAAGGTAAACTGATTCTACAACCAACACACATAAAAGTTGCTGGTGAACGCAGCAGGCTGGGCGGCATCTCTAGGAAGAGGTACAGTCGACGTTTCAGGCCCAGACCCTTTGTCAGGATGAAGCCGATTCTACTTCTTCTTTATAAGAAAACCCTTTCTTTCTGAAGAATAACTAGGTTCTCTGTATAAGCCTCCTCTCATTCCACTTTATTTCAATATGTCCTTCTATAAATTTATCCCTTAAGTGCTTTCACATCTTTCCCTGAACTGGCATCCAGAATATTTTCATCAACAGTCCCACTGTAGTAGTGCATTTCATATTTTCAGAACTCTTAAGAAGTTTTTTAGGAATTATTATGGTCTTTGATTTTTCATTCAATCCAAATGTTTGTCAATGTCTATTGGTGAGCCATTTATTTAAGGATTCAGTAACTGAACCGTTCTCTCCTTCCTGAACATGTGTTTCTTAGCAGGGATCACTGGCAGTTTCAGAATGAGGGCCCTGAATGGTTTCTTTATTTACCCTCTATACACAAATTAGTAGCTTGGAGACTATTGTAATACTCATAACCACATAACACAACATTGATATTAAATTCAAGCAACACACATCAAAGTTGCTGGTGAACGCAGCAGGCCAGATAGCATCTCTAGGAAGAGGTACAGTCGACATTTCAGTCAGAACTGACGAAAGGTCTCGGCCTGAAACGTCGACTGTAGCTCTTCCTAGAGATGCTGCCTGGCCTGCTGCGTTCACCAGCAACTTTGTGTGTTGCTTGAATTTCCAGCATCTGCAGAATTCCTGTTGTTTGATTGATATTAAATTGATGCTGCTCCATTCCCAGTCTGTGGCTGCAGAAGCCATCAGATGATGAAATGTTTTCCATTCGCTTGTTGATTTCAATAGTATATACAACTCGTTCAACACTTCAACTTTAGGCTTTTTATTTTAATTTTCTTATCCTTCTAAGGTTTCATCACTACCACCCTCAACCACCTTTCCCGTCTCTGTAATCTCTTCTAGCCCTATAACTCTGAGATATGAGAACTCCTCAAATTCTGGTATCAAGTTATCTTTGAATTGAACTAGTTTAAAATTGCAAACCATATTTTCAGTTGCCAAGATCCTAAACTTTGGCCTTGCCACCCTAAAATTCTTTGCCTTTCCATCTTTATTTAAATCAAATTATTTCATTAAAAAAATCTGTCTGACTATTGCTCATTTGCCTTGCTGCTTTCTTGTAAGGTTCAGTGTTAAATTCTAGCTCTAGAACATTTTGCAGTGTTAAGGCCATTACAGGGATACAAGCTATTGTGTAAATGTTTTTTTTCTTCTAGTTAGAAATGTGGGGAAATGGAATTCTGCCTGTTTTATATTTTTCTTTGTTTCCCTGAATTATCCAGAACATGCAGAAGCAGACACATTTTTCTGTTTCACAAACCTGATGTCAGAGATCAGGGACAATTTCATCAAGAGCCTAGATGACTCGCAGTGTGGGATCACTTGTAAAATGGAGAAAGTTTACTCTGCACTGAAGGAGAAAGACATGGATCTGTATCTCAAACTGGTACGAAAAGGTGTATTAAGACAAATAAGACTGAATGGTGGAGAGTGTTTCAAACCATTCATCCATCATACCTTGTGCTCTCATTGACTGACATTAGCTACTGGTCTGGCATGTCCTTAGTTTTAAAATTTAAATCTTTATTTTCAAAAGCATCCATAGTCTTGCTCCTCCATAAAATCTCTGAATCCACACTCCCATTTTCTGAGATTTCAGGTTCATTACACATTCCTCATTCGCTCACTGAATCATAGGCAGACTTGCCTTCAGCCATCTAAATCTTAGACTCTCGTGTCCTTTGCCCTCGCCCCTCCTCTTTTTAGACACTTCTTAAAAATTTTTTTCTTCCTCTTTCATCATTCTCTTAGTCAAACTTTTATTGATAACTCTCCTTGCATGCTTCAATGCATTTGTATAAATGTAAATGATTATGCTAAAGAAATGTTGACATTAAACTCCAAATAACAAGCTTCAAAGAGAGAGATAAATATCAGAAAATAAACAAGGGCTTTTTTAAACAAGAGAAAATACACTGAACATGTCAGGAAAGTTTGTATATATTTGGGGAAATAAGTGATCCAAGCAGTCTGTATGAAGAAATATTTGCATATAAATGCCTTTCATCACCTCAGTATGTTGAAATATGGCCAATTTTTAAGAGTAATGTCTTGTAATGGTGAGAAGTACAATGAATGTAAGCATTTCTTTATTTGCCAATTCACAGACCTGTCCCATCAAACAACAAAATGTTGATCCATTTCAGCATCCTATCATTTCACAATCAGATTCTGTGGTCTCAGGGGCATTGTTACCATTAAAAAGAACAATGCATTTTGCATACATGCCTTAACACTAATGGCCTATCAAGTGTATTATCTGACTAAGTGTGAGTAAACACATGGGAGATCTGCTAAGAACGGCAACAGCTTGTATTTAAATAGAACCTTCAACGTGGTAGCATATAGCGGTTAGCGTGTTGCTTTTACAGCTCAGGAAGTCGCAGTTCCACAGTCCTCTGCAAGTAAGTTTTGCGTTCTTCCAGTGTGCACATGGGTTTCCTCCGAATGGCCCGGTTCCCTCGCTCAGTCCAAAGACATGCCAGTTAGTAGGTTAATTGGTCATTAGAAATTGTCCTGTGATTAAACTGGGGTTGAATTGGTAGGTTGCTGGGCTGCGTGTCTTGGTGGGCCAGAAGAACCTGTTCCACACTGTATATCCAAAACAAATAAATAAAATATGTGGTGTAGATGAGATAAATGGCATAGAATCAGTTAAAGGAAAGTCTGAAAAGGATACCAAGTATGTTTTACTCACGAAATTGAAAGTGCAATGGAGGAGGCCTGTGGGAGCCATGAACTCTATGGAAATGTAATAGCTTGTACTTACACTGTGAATACTGTGTAATTGGATAATTCAGGCCAATGCTTCACGTGGTTTTACATTTTGCATTCCAGCAAGAGCAGAATATCAAACCACAATTTTTTGCCTTTCGCTGGCTCACACTGCTGCTATCACAGGAGTTCCTTCTTCCTGATGTTATCCGAATATGGGATTCCCTCTTCTCTGACGTTGACAGATTTGATTTCCTCATCCTAGTCTGCTGTGCCATGTTGATGTAAGTCGCAAAATCCATCATTTTTCTGACATGAGAGTCGTTGCGCTTTATAAAAGATGCAGTGCTTTCTCTTTTCAAGCCAACATATTTGAATGTGAGGTTAATCGAGGCTGTCTGTCACTCAAATTCACTGGAATAACCTGGTTTGTTTCTTGAAGCTCTTTCATGTTACCCGCTAGGGTAGGAGCCTGAGATTGTGAGCACAGGTTGTCAGGGAACTAAATTTCAGAACAGTCCATTCAAGCTTGTATATTGCAGATTCTTTTCAACAAATGTTGTATATTGAACAGCAGCAGCAGTAAGATTCACTCATACTTCCTGTGCCAATTCTTTCAAAATTATATTTAGTGATCCTTCAAAGCTCTGAGAATTTATCTTTTTCAAGTATTTCTTAAGCTCAATTCCTGCATCTACTGTGGGTCCTATCTATGAGTGAGTTTATGAGTCACATTTTGTAAGCTTGAGCCCAATTTGTTACTAAGAGGATGCCTAACTATTTGGATGTCCCCCTTTTCTCTGCACTAAATTCCTTGTTGCATTATTTCACAAGTAGGTCTTTTCTGGTTATCTTGCTGAATATTTATCTTTCACCCAGTGTGACTGGAACCTTTTATGTGGTCATTGACTTATTTCTGTTCCTAAGATATTGCTCTGTTAAGGTTGTTTTCATACTTACTATTCTATAACAGGAGTTCTTCATTAACTATAATGCATTTGGGTTGTTCTAACGCTGTGGAAGTTTACAAGTATTTAAATGATATAAGGAATGAGAAGTAGAAGATGAACTTTGAAGTGTGGCAGGGTAATCTGCACATCAGATAAATGTGAGGTATTTCGCATATGAACACATTTCCTTTGATTAGTTGGAGAGAGTGCTATGTGTACAGCTGACTTGAAACTGGGTGAACTTTACAAATTACTTCAAGTAAGTTGAATAAGTAAGTATATTCAATAAACATACTTAAGTATGTTTAAATAATTCTAGACATCATTATAATATTTTGTCTGATTAAGTATAAATGATGTCATGATAGTTTTTAAGTAATTATTGTAGGTAGTAAAAGCTGTTGTGTTTTTCTTGCAGTTTGATTCGAGATCAGTTGCTTGCTGGAGACTTCACAATAAACATGAGACTGCTACAGGTGAGGAAATATGAAAGAATGAATTCCCTAATGAAACTGTATTTGAGATTCTCCAAATTACTAATGAAGCAAAAGAAGATTGTGAACACGTTAGCTGGTAATCTTTTAACTCCTGAGGGGTTTAGGCTGATTAATAATCTGGTAAGGTGCGAGTGTTATTGCACTTGTCTGATAGGCCATGACGTGAATGCTCCGTCTATGCCATGTCACCTTTTGTGAGTTCATTGGGGTGGAGTGGAGTGTGGTGGGGTTAGTCCTATCACTGTGGGAAGGTGTTTTGGACTTGCAGGGTGGAATAGATTCACCCATATCCATCGAGAGTGAGTATATCCTTCCAGGGGGTGCCACCCAGAGCTCGAGCTCCATTCTCAGGGACTGCTGACAGTGTGAACTCTACACCTTCTCATTTAAAGGCAAAAGTGATGCCATTTGGCTAAAACCTTACTCTGATATTCTACAGAGGAAAATAAACTGCATTGACACAGCCACTAGTGTTCATTTTATAGGATTTAATTTTTTGCTGTACCTGTTCCTGTTGCTATAGATCCTGCTCCTAAAGTGAGCAGGATCTATTAAATTATATTGATAATTGTTTGTTTCCTGCTGTGTCTTACACATCAGCTTCATACCTCCTATTGCAGGACCTATTGTTGGCATTTAGAATTGGTACCAGCTTTTGCAGATCGCACTCCCAGTATCCCCCAGCCTTTTTACCTCCCTCACTCACCCAACGTCCATATGGTGGTAGTGCTCTAGAGATGCCTATCATGCTAAGCTGCATGGTGAGATGGTGAACTTAAAAATAATCCTACTGTAGTGCCATGAGATCCAACAACACTGTAGAATTGGATCTTCCTTGTAATTTCTAAAATAACGAGCTTGTACCACCAGGAGGACACAGAGTAAGCTAGCTTTTGAGACACTGGAGGCCAATTTCTCAAACACACTGAAGCAATGGATACCCTGAAGGGAAGCTAAACCACTTCTTCTGCTCTTATTGCCTCTGGTGATGAGGACTCCCATCTACTTCTGCTCAACTTCTGCCTCTTACACTCTATAAGCTTGCAGTTGTCCAAAGCTCTGCTATCCATATTGTAACTTAAGTGGTCTGAAGAAACTGTCGTCCTTGTTCTCATTTACCCTTATTGGATGTTAGGCAACACATCAGTCTCATCTCATCCAAAATCTGGACACTTTCAAACTGCTAATTGCACGACCTCTAGCTCTGGTTCTTGCCTGGACCTTGACCCCCAGCACCTCCAGGCCAAGACTTTCAAGCATTGCCGCTGTACCCCCATTCTCCCCTTCCCCCACCACCACTCTGCAACCCCACATCTCTCAGACCCCACTATCAGCTCGTGTCCTTGGAGACTCCATCTTCCTCCCACCCCACCTTCCCTGAACACC
Source organism: Mobula hypostoma (assembly GCF_963921235.1). Taxonomy (NCBI): domain Eukaryota; kingdom Metazoa; phylum Chordata; class Chondrichthyes; order Myliobatiformes; family Myliobatidae; genus Mobula; species Mobula hypostoma. The sequence continues at coordinate 25,358,323 of NC_086117.1, forward strand.
CTCCTCTCTCCTCTGACACCATCAGCTATCTTTCCCCCTTCGATCCCACGCTCATCCTTGCTGTGTCTTCACTATTCCTTCTGACCTTCTCCTCTCTGAAGCAGAAAGTTATGTCATCGGTAAGAGCCTCACCTTTGTCCCCCTTTGCCTGCACCTCAGTGAGTTCCATGCCTGCCATGACATCGATTTCTTCTTCCACTGAGCCCACTTCTTGGACAAGGATTCTACACCCCATGCTGAGGATCCCTTCTCCCGTCTTCAACTCTGCTTCTCTTCTTGCACAGCCTGCTCTGGCTCTCTGCCTGTTTTGGATCTTTTCATCTCAAGTTGTTGATGAGGCATCAATCGCCTCGACTTCACTCCCCTCTCCTCCTCCAACCTTATCCCTTCTAAATGCACTGCCCTTCACTCTCTCTGCACCAATCCCAACCTTACTGTCAAACTCACAGACAAAGGGTGTGCTGTTGTAGTGTAGTGCACTGACCTCTATGTTGCTGAGACAAGAAATCTCATCATACTTACCCCTCAAGGAGGACCCCACTCCTCACAATCAGAAAACTCTCTCTGACATCATCACTGACCTCAACCACTCTTGAGAACTTCAACCACCGCCACTGAACTCATAGTTCCCTTACCCTGCATTGCTCATTTTTACCTCCTACCCAAGATCCACAAACCACACTGTCCAGGTAGGCCGATTGTCTCTGCCTGTTTCTGCCCCACTTGAACTCGTGTCCTCATCTCTCGATTCCATTCTATCCTCCTTGGTTCAGTCCCTTCCCACCTATATCTGTGACACTTCTCATGTTATCAATCCCCTCACTAACTTTCAATTCCCTGGCCCTGACCACCTCATCTTCACCATGGATGTTCAGTCCCTATACACTCCTATTCCCCATCAAGAAGGTCTCAAAACTCTCCGCTTCTTTCTTGACAAAAGAACCAACTAATCCCCCTCCACCAACACCCTTCTCCGTCTGGCACAACTGATCCTCACCCTGAACAATTTTTCCTTTGATCCTTTCACTTTCTGCAAACTTGAGGGGTAGCCATTGGGACTCACATGGGCCTAGCTGTGCTTGCCTCTTGGTCGCCTATGTAGAATAGTCTGTTTGAAGCCTTCCCCAGTTCTACTCCTAACTCTTCTTCAGCTACATTGACGACTGCTTCATGCACTCATGCTGAACTAATCAATTTTATCAACGTTGCCTCTAACTTCCACCCTTCCCATAAATTCACTTGGTCTATCTCTGACACCTCCCTCCTCCCCTTTCTCAATCTCTGTCTTCACTCTGGAGACAAACTGCCAACCAACTTTTTTAAAGCTACTGATTTCCACAGTTATCTTGACTTTACCTCTTCCCACCCTATCTCCTGTAAAAATACTATTCCTCTTTCTCAGTTTCTTTGCCTTCACCACATCTATTCCAGGACATGGCTTTCCGTTCCAGAATATCAAAGATGTCCTCCTCCTTTAAAGAATGGGGCTTCCCTCTCTCCACTGTTGACACTACCCTCAGCTGCATCTCCTGCATTTCCTGTACATCCATGCTCACCCCATCTTCCTGCTGCCTTAACAATGATAGAGTCGCTCTTGTCTTTACCTACTACCCCATCAGCCTCCACATCCAATACATTCCCTCCGCAGCTTCCGCCATCTCCAAAGGGATCCTACCATTAAACATATCTTTACCTCCCCCCCCCCACCACTCCGCTTTCCACAGGAATAGCTCCCTCCGTGATTCTCTTGTTCTCTTGTCCATCCCCACTAATCTCCCTCCAGGTACTATCCCTGCAAGTGGCCTGAGTACTACACCTGTCCATACACCACCTCTCTCAACTCCATTAGGGGCCCCAAACAGTCTTTCCAGGTTAGGCAACACTTACCTGCGAAGCTGCTGGGGTTGTCTATTGTGTCCGGTGCTCCTGATGTGGCTATTCTACGTTGGCGAGACTCGCTGTAAATTGGGGGCCCGCTTTGTCGAGCACCTCCGCACCATCTGTTACAAGCGGGACTTCCTTAGTGGCCAAACATTTTAATTCTGATTCCCTTTTCCATTCTGACATGTTGATCCATGGCCACCTCTTGTGCCAAGATGAGGCCACCATCTGGGTGAAGGAGTAACAACTTGTATTCCATCTGGGTATCCTCCAACCTGATGGTATGAATATTGATATCTCCTGGTGAACAAAATTCTTTTCTCCTCCCCCCCTGCCCTCTATTCCCCACTCTGACCTTTCACTTTCTCACCTGCCTATGGTCCAACCTCCTCTCCTATCAGATTCTTTCCTCTCTAACCCTTGACATTTCCCACCCACCTGACTTCACCTATCACCTTCTAGCTAGCATCTTTCTCCTCTTCCCCCCCCCCCACCTTTTTATTTTGGCATCTTCTCCCTTCCTTAGTCCTGAAGAAGTGTCTCAGCCTGAAACGTCGACTTTTTTTTCTTTGACATGGATGCTACATGACCTGCTGAATTCCTCCAGCATTTTTTGTGTGTGTGTTGCTTTGGATTTCCAGCATCTGCAGACTTACTCAAGTTTGTGATTGACTCACCTTTCAAAGCTGTTCCCTTTGTTTTCAAATCCCAGGATGACCTCACTTTCCATCTTCACCTCCAGCTTTGCATTGCCATGTCCCTCATCCAAAACCATTCACCAGGGAACGTGAGCACCTTCAGTTGTTGCTTATTGAGCACCTGTGATTGTGATTGCTGCACTATTGGCCGATGTGACTTTAAGTGCCAAGGCTCTCTCCTCATGCTGTGTATTTCTAAAGTGTGTCATTTCGTGTCTGTCTTTCTTCTTCTAAGCTGTTCTTTCAAGTTATCTTTTTGACCAGACTTTTGATCTTCTGTTCTAATGGGTGCATGAATGTCAAATTTTATTTGGTAGCACTCCCATTTTGGATATTTAATCACATTAAAGGTGCCTTAAGAAAACACACAGTAATTTTCCTGAACACTACTAGCTGTCCAGTGACCTTGCTGGAGGAAGTTTCAGAACTGGTGGGTGTGAGATTTTTTTTCTTAGGATTGGACATTTCAAGCAAAGGTCACAAATAAATCCTAAGAAACTCAGGGAAAGAAGGCTAATTACTTAAAAATCAAATGAATGGGGGGGAATACTGAAATTAAGTAAAATGGCAGAAGGCTTATACAAAAAACCTATTCATTCCTTCAATAGTAGGCTTCTTTTAATCAAAAGAAAATAGAATAGGCTTGTCTCCTCTTTTTTAAAAAAAACACAAGAAATCTCATTGAAATGCAGAGAAATTCTTGACAGCCTTAACAGAGTGAGTGCAAAGAGTGCATTTTTAGTGAGGATAACAAGATAATTTAGATCTGAAATAAGAAATTTCCAACACAAAGTTCAGAATGATTTGAATTCTTCACTACTAGTTGGCTATGTGTGCTCAGTCACATAATATATTCAAGACTGGTATAACAGATTGGAGACTAATGGAATTTGGAGTTATTGAGGTAGAATAGAAAAGTGGAGCTGACATAAATGCTTCAGGCTCAAGGAGCAGTATGATTTAGAAATGTTGGTAATACTTTTTTCAGTCCAGCTGATGAAGATGTGGAAGGATTCAGAACTGTAACACAATAGTGGAGAACACTGGGCAATATATGTTCAAGTTAGGATGGTGTTTGATTTGGAACAGATCTTGTTTAAAATTGAATGCTTTGAACTGGATTACATTGAACCTTTTAATTGTGTTTCATATGTGGCCTAACAATGAAAATAATATTGATGATGAAAACAGTTCATCATTGTTGGAAATTGTTTTGTGAATTCCTGAGGAGGGTTCAGAAGGAACTCTTGCAGAACACATGCTAGTCAGTTTGAAAGTAGGAGAGCTGGCTACATCAGGATTATTTTAATTAAACTATTTCTTTCCAATGCATTTGTAAGTAGAGCAGGAAATGAAGTGGAAGCAAGAAAAAATTGGATTCATAATTAATCTGAGTGAATCTTAATCTCTGATAACAACTCTGAGCTGAAATCTGGTCAGTTTTGTACATTGAATTGTGTTTCACCTTGTGTAAATCGGTATAATAAATAGAAGTGATAATTTAAGTGAGATGATGGAGTTTAGCTTTTGCTTGGATGTAATAGATTAGATTACATTATTGTCATATAGACCAGGTTGCAATGCAATTCCTTGTTTGCATAAAGTTCACAGCATAAACAGTGTACATTGTATTTCTCATTGCTACAACATGCACAAAACAGCAGAATGGCGCAAAGGTTGTCGTGCAATCTGAAGTAGTTCAAACAAATGATAAAATGATTAAACAGTAATGGAACAACTGGCAGAGTTAAAAGTACAAGAATGTGGCTACACCAGCAGGAAGGGCTTGTGAAAGAACTGATTGGTTCAGAAGTCTTATAGCAGTGGGGAAGAAGCTATTCTTTATCAGTACACTTAGGATTTCAAGCTCTTGTCTCTTCTCCCAGAAGACAGTTGAGAGAAAAGGAAAAGGCCAGGGTAGTAAGCATCCTTGGTGATACCAATGACCTTCCCGTAGCATTGCAGCATGAAGATGGACTGGATGGAAGAGACCCAGTCTATGATAGACTGGTCTCAGTTTACCACTCTCTGCAGGTTCCATTGGTCAAAAGCAGAGCAGCTGCTATTCTAGATTGAGATGTAACTCATCAGTATACTTTCTGTAGCACATCTGTAGAAGTTCCAGAGAATTCTTGTGGACATGCCAAATCTTAGAAAGTAAATTAGCTTAAGTACTGCCCGTCCGTGTAAAGAGACCAAATGAGGTTGCTGGTGACATGGATGCCGAGGAACTTGAAGCAGTCAACTACCACCACATCCCCCTCCCCCAAAGGTCAACAACCAATTCTTTGATCTTGCAGACTTGTAGGGCTAGCTGGTGGTTGTTCTGGTTATCAAGTTTTATGACATTTATTTTGATTTTTGAAACTCTGCTGCCTGAGGTCAGGTTGTTGGGTGTATTTAAAGAGAGATTGATAGGTTCTTGATTGGACATGGCATCAAAGGTTACGGGGAGAAGGCTGGGAACTGGGTTGAGGAGGAGATAACAAAAAAAAGGATCAGCCTTGATTGAATAAAGTCCCACATAGGAGATTAGTGGGCAAAATTAGGGCTCATGGTATTGGGGGCAGAGTACTAACATGGATTGAAAATTGGCTGGCTGACAGAAAACAAAGAGTAGCGATTAATGGGTCCCTTTCGGAATGGCAGGCGGTGACCAGTGGGGTACCGCAGGGTTCAGCGCTGGGACTGCAGCTGTTTACAATATATATTAATTTAGATGAGGGAATTAAAAGTAACATTAGCAAATTTGCCAATGACACAAAGCTGGGTGGCAGTGTGAAATGTGAGGAGGATGTTATGAGAATGCAGGGTGACTTGGACAGGCTGGGTGAGTGGGCAGATGCATGGCAGATGTAGTTTAATGTGGATAAATGTGGGATTATCCACTTTGGTGGTAAGAACAGGAAGGCAGATTATTATCTAAATGGAGTCAAGTTAGGAAAAGGGGAAGTACAACGAGATCTAGGTGTTCTTGTACATCAGTCACTGAAAGCAAGCATGCAAGTACAGCAGGCTGTGAAGAAAGCTAATGGCATGCTGGCCTTCATAACAAGGGGAATTGAGTATAAGAGCAAAAAGATCCTTCTGCAGCTGTACAGGGCCCTGGTGAGACCACACCTGGAGTACTGTGTGCAGTTTTGGTCTCCAAATTTGAGGAAGGACATTCTTGCTATTGAGGGAGTGCAGCGTAGGTTCACAAGGTTAATTCCCGGGATGGCGGGACTGTCATATGTCGAAAGGTTGGAGCGACTGGACTTGTATACTCTGGAATTTAGAAGGCTGAGAGGGAATCTTATTGAAACACATAAGATTATTAAGGGATTGGATATGCTGGAGGCAGGAAGCATGTTCCCGCTGATGGTGAGTCCAGAACCAGAGGCCACAGTTGAAGAATAAGGGGTAGGCCATTTAGAATGGAGTTGAGGAAAAGCTTTTTCACCCAGAGAGTGGTGGATGTATGGAATGCTCTGCCCCAGAAAGCTGTGGAGGCCAAGTCTCTGGATGCTTTCAGGAAAGAGATGGATAGAGCTCTTAAAGATAGCGGAATCAAAGGTTATGGGGATAAGGCAGGAACTGGATACTGATTGTGGATGATCAGCCATGATCACAGTGAATGGCAGTGCTGGCTCGAAGGGCTGAATGGCCTACTCCTGCACCTATTGTCTGTTGAATGGCGGAGCAGACTCAATGGGCCAGATGGCCTAATTCTGCTCCTGTGTCTTGTGGTCTTAAGGTGGTGACTTCTGCTTTGGAATTGAAGTAGACTTCAAAGTCACTTTAACCAGCTAAAAGCAAGTTTAGTCAGTCAGTTAGTGGCAGGCTGTCCTCAGATCAGTTTAATGTGATCTTGCTAAATTCCCTAATCCCTTTCTCTATACTTTAACAATGTTGCGCTGGGATTTTCACAAAACTTGAGCCTTTAATTTCCTATGCTTCTAATAAATGGACTTTGCACTGGACTGTTTGTGCTCATCTCTGCAAGTGCAATGTGAATATGTCTACCCATCTCAGTACATCTGTCCGCCCCTGACTGTGTTTACCTGCCTCAGTCCTTTTCTCTTGGGATGTGTGTATGTGACCACATGCACAGTGGTCACCAACATGTCTGCTTACTTTCACGTGTGTCTGTGTTGGTGTGTGCCGCCTTTGGTTTACCTATCTTACGTCCACTTAAAACAGCTAGCACCACATTCTGTCCATACATACTTATTTGACTTTGCTTGTGTGTACAAGTCTTTTTGCTTGTCTGGCTGTCTTTGTCTGTCTCCTTGAGTGTACTTGTCTAATTCTGTATATTTGACTTTCTCTTTTTCTTTATACTCGTGGATTTGTATGTACTATATATACTATTTCTAAATATCTGACTTGTCACCTTAGTTCTCACCTGTCTCATGAACAAAATGCTTCCTATTTTCAAACTTGATAAGTGACTTCCTCTTATCAGACAGTGGGTTCCTTTCGAAAAGCAGCACGCTGGGAAGTACCTTTGAATCCCATCTCCAAAGATCAGGTGGGGGATTACACTGTCCCAAAGGCCCAGTATTTGGTGAGTACTGGAAAATCTCTAACTTTACAAAAGGCCAAGAGGTTGGGGTGATGACAACCATTTTATACTTTAGTTTGACTCGTGTAAGAAAGTATTGTCTTTCAGAGTTACGTACATCAGGACACTTTTTTCCCCATAATAATGTCTATTTCACAATTCACTTGGGTGCAAATTGGGGGGGGGGGGGCCTTAATTAAAAAAGGCACTAAAATCAGCATGTTAGGAACCTGAAATAAAAAGCAGCAGATCAGGCAGCCTCCAAAGAAAACAATTACTTTTATGTCACATTTTCCATGCCCTCTGGGTGTTCAGAAACTCTGTAAATGATTCCATTGCTGCCTATAGAAGACCACAGATTCCCACAAGAAGTAGGGTGAGTGAAATGAGATATTGTGTTTTAGCAGTGCTAGGTAACACCATTGTTAACTCCCTTGCTCTTCAAAGTAGCATGACATCTGAGAGACTAAATGAGTGTCTTAACTTAATCTCTCAGCCAAAGATGGTATGGATGGATGCCTTCCTTCGGAACATCAGTAGTGTGAATTGAGTCATTGTTGTGGAATTTGAACCTATAATCTTCTGACTCAGGATCCACCCTCAGACACAGGATAATTTTTAACCTCAAGTCTGTCAGCAAGTAGGGGAGCAGCTGAGGTTTTGATACTCTACTTCATTACTGCTATTAAGGATGTGTGAAAAAAGAAAACTAATGTTTCAGATTGAAAACCCCTCATCAGACCTAGGAAGGAATGAAATTAAGTTAGTGTTAAGTTGCCAAAAGGAACTGGGATGGTGGATTACCATAGTCATAGGTTGTTCATGACACCAGTTATTTGATAGATTAATGAGGGGTGTGTGTATAAAAGCGAACAAGAGGGAGAAAAATGAACAAGTCGTGCAAAGGCTATGAAATGCAGGTCAGACGTGTATGAAATGCCCAACAGATTAAGCAATGTCAGTGGAGAGAAGAGAAGATTGCAGATTAAACATTGCAAATAGTCTTGCATACTGTTTATACAGACCAAATCATTACATAGTGCATTGACTATGTGGATATCTGTGCACTTGGAATGCTGCTGTGACACTAATTTCCTTTGGGATCAATAAAGTTTCTATCTATCTATTTTGAGGTGGAACAAGGAAAACAAATAACAAAGGAGAATGAAATATAATAACTACAGAGAACGAAGTAGATTGTGAGGTCAAGAGTCTATGTTACTGTATTAGGGAACCATTACAGGGGGATAGAAGCTGTCCTTGAGACTGGTGGTACTTGTTTTCAGGCTTCTGTATCTTCTGCCTGATTGAAGGGGGAGAAGAGAGACACTCCAAGGTGGATGGGGTCTTTGATTATGCTGGCTTCCTTACAGAGGCAGTAAGAAATGTAGTCAGGGTCTAAGGACGTGAATTCGGTTTCTGTGATGCGCTAAGCTATGTCCACAACTCTGCAGTTTCTTGCAGTCAGATGCAGAGCAGTTCCCATACCAAGCCATGTTGAGTCCAGATAGGATGTTTTCTATAGTACATCGTAGTAAAATTTGATAAGGGTGGATGGGGACATATCAAATTTCTTTAGCCTCCTGAGGAAATAGAGGCATTGGTGAGCTTTCTTGGCTGTGGTGTCCATGTAGTTGGACCAGGGCAGACTATTGGTGATGTTCACTCCTAGGAACTTGAAGCTCTCAATCTCAACACATAAATAGGAACAGGAGTAGGCCATCTGGCCTGTCGAGTCTGCTCTGCCATTCAATAATGTGGCTGATCTGGCCCACCTTCTTGCCTTTTCCCCATAACCCTCAATTTTCCTGCTATACAAAAATCTATCTAACTGTATCTTGAATATATCTTATGAGGTAGCTTCTGCTGCTTCCCCGGGCAGGGAATTCTACATACACTACTCTCTGTGAAAAGCAGTTTTTCGTCATCTCCATCCTAAATGTATTCCCCTGAATCTAAAGGCTATGTGCCCCAGTTCTTGTTTCACTTAACAGTGGAAGCAGCTTTCCTGTCTCTATCTTATCGCTTCCATAGTTTTATAATGTTTCTATAAGATCCACTCTTAATCTTCTGTATTCCAGTGAAGAAAGTCTCAGGCATCTCAATCTCTCCTCATAGCTTCATCCTCTAATCTCTAGAATCAACTTGGTAAACCTCCAAAGGTGTATCTTTCTTCAAATAAGGACACCAGAACTGCACACAGTACTACTCCAGATGCTGCAGAATCTCCCTCTTCTTAAATCCAATCCCTCTTGCAAAGAAAGCCAGCATTCAATTTACCTTCTTGATAACCTGTTGCACCTGCAAACCAACCTTTTGTAACTCATGAAGAAGCAATCTCAACTCCCTCTGCCCAACAGCATGCTGCATTCTTTTACGATTTAATTATAATCTGATCTTTTATCTGTTTGACAGGAGCATGTGCTCCACCCCACCTCCCTTGCTGAAGTCAGTGATCAACTCTTTTGCTGACATTGAGGGAAAGATGGTTGCCATGACACCATGTTAGTAATCTGCCCCTCTACCCCTGGTTCTCTTGACTCATCGTTGTTCAACAATACAGCACACTCTGGTGGTATCATCTGTGAACTTGCAGATGGAATTAGAACATAATATGGCCACACAGAAATAATTGTACAGGGAGGAAAATAAAGGGCTGAGGATGCAACGTTATGGAGAACCAGTGTTTACAGTGATCATGGTGCAGGTGTTGCTGTCTATCCATACTGATTGTGCTCTGTTGGTCAGGAAGTCGTAATAAGGTGGATGAATTGAAAGTGCAGATTGTTATTAATGATTATGATATAGTTGGGATCACAGAGACATGGCTCCAGGGTGACCAGGGATGGGAGCTCAACGTTCAGGGATATTCAATATTCAGGAGGGATAGACACGAAGGAAGGGGAGGTGGGGTGGCGTTGCTGGTTAAAAAAGAGATTAACGCAATAGAAAGGAAGGACATAAGCCGGGAAGATGTGGAATCGATATGGGTAGAGCTGCGTAACACTAAGGGGCAGAAGACGCTGCTGGGAGTTGTGTACAGGCCACCTAACAGTAGTAGTGAGGTCGGAGATGGTATTAAACAGGAAATTAGAAATGTGTGCAATAAAGGAACAGCAGTTATAATGGGTGACTTCAATCTACATGTAGACTGGGTGAACCAAATTGGTAAAGGTGCTGAGGAAGAGGATTTCTTGGAATGTATGCGGGATGGTTTTTTGAACCAACATGTCGAGGAACCGACTAGAGAGCAGGCTATTCTGGACTGGGTTTTGAGCAATGAGAAAGGGTTAATTAGCGATCTTGTCGTGAGAGGCCCCTTGGGTAAGAGTGACCATAATATGGTGGAATTCTTCATTAACATGGAGAGTGACGTAGTTAATTCAGAAACAAAGGTTCTGAACTTAAAGAGGGGTAACTTTGAAGGTATGAGACATGAATTAGCTAAGATAGACTGGCAAATGACACTTCAAGGATTGACGGTGGATATGCAATGGCAGGCATTTAAAGGTTGCATGGATGAACTACAACAATTGTTCATCCCAGTTTGGCAAAAGAATAAATCAAGGAAGGTAGTGCACCCGTGGCTGACAAGAGAAATTAGGGATAGTATCAATTCCAAAGAAGTAGCATACAAATTAGCCAGAGAAAGTGGCTCACCTGAGGACTGGGAGAAATTCAGAGTTCAGCAGAGGAGGACAAAGGGCTTAATTAGGAAGGGGAAAAAAGATTATGAGAGAAAACTGGCAGAGAACATAAAAACGGACTGTAAAAGCTTTTATAGATATGTAAAAAGGAAAAGACTGATAAAGACAAATGTAGGTCCCCTGCAAACAGAAACAGGTGAATTGATTATGGGGAGCAAGGACATGGCAGACCAATTGAATAATTACTTTGGTTCTGTCTTCACTAAGGAGGACATAAATAATCTTCCAGAAATAGTAAGGGACAGAGGGTCCAGTGAGATGGAGGAACTGAGCGAAATACATGTTAGTAGGGAAGTGGTGTTAGGTAAATTGAAGGGATTGAAGGCAGATAAATCCCCAGGGCCAGATGGTCTGCATCCCAGAGTGCTTAAGGAAGTGGCCCAAGAAATAGTGGATGCATTAGTGATAATTTTTCAAAACTCGTTAGATTCTGGACTAGTTCCTGAGGATTGGAGGGTGGCTAATGTAACCCCACTTTTTAAAAAAGGAGGGAGAGAGAAACCGGGGAATTATAGGCCGGTTAGCCTAACGTCGGTGGTGGGGAAACTGCTGGAGTCAGTTATCAAGGATGTGATAACAGCACATTTGGAAAGCGGTGAAATGATCGGACAAAGTCAGCATGGATTTGTGAAAGGAAAATCATGTCTGACGAATCTCATAGAATTTTTTGAGGATGTAACTAGTAGAGTGGATAGGGGAGAACCAGTGGATGTGGTATATTTGGATTTTCAAAAGGCTTTTGACAAGGTCCCACACAGGAGATTAGTGTGCAAACTTAAAGCACATGGTATTGGGGGTAAGGTATTGGTGTGGGTGGAGAATTGGTTAGCAGACAGGAAGCAAAGAGTGGGAATAAACGGGACCTTTTCAGAATGGCAGGCGGTGACTAGTGGGGTACCGCAAGGCTCAGTGCTGGGACCCCAGTTGTTTACAATATATATTAATGACTTGGATTGAGGGAATTAAATGCAGCATCTCCAAGTTTGCGGATGACACGAAGCTGGGTGGCAGTGTTAGCAGTGAGGAGGATGCTAAGAGGATGCAGGGTGACTTGGATAGGTTGGGTGAGTGGGCAAACTCATGGCAGATGCAATTTAATGTGGATAAATGTGAAGTTATCCACTTTGGTGGCAAAAATAGGAAAACAGATTATTATCTGAATGGTGGCCGATTAGGAAAAGGGGAGGTGCAACGAGACCTGGGTGTCATTATACACCAGTCATTGAAAGTGGGCATGCAGGTACAGCAGGCGGTGAAAAAGGCGAACGGTATGCTGGCATTTATAGCGAGAGGATTCGAGTACAGGAGCAGGGAGGTACTACTGCAGTTGTACAAGGCCTTGGTGAGACCACACCTGGAGTATTGTGTGCAGTTTTGGTCCCCTAATCTGAGGAAAGACATCCTTGCCATAGAGGGAGTACAAAGAAGGTTCACCAGATTGATTCCTGGGATGGCAGGTCTTTCATATGAAGAAAGACTGGATGAACTGGGCTTGTACTCGTTGGAATTTAGAAGATTGAGGGGGGATCTGATTGAAACGTATAAGATCCTAAAGGGATTGGACAGGCTAGATGCGGGAAGATTGTTCCCGATGTTGGGGAGGTCTAGAACGAGGGGTCACAGTTTGAGGATAGAGGGGAAGCCTTTTAGGACCGAGGTTAGGAAAAACTTCTTCACACAGAGAGTGGTGAATCTGTGGAATTCTCTGCCACAGCAAACTGTTGAGGCCAGTTCATTAGCTATGTTTAAAAGGAAGTTAGATATGGCCCTTGTGGCTACAGGGGTCACGGGGTATGGAGGGAAGGCTGGGTTCTGAGTTGGATGATCAGCCATGATCATAATAAATGGCGGTGCAGGCTCGAAGGGCCGAATGGCCTACTCCTGCACCTATTTTCTATGTTTCTATGTTTCTAAGTCGAAGATCCGATTGCAGAGGGAGGTGTTGACTCCCAGGGTCCGGAGTTTGGTAATGAGTTTGCTTGGAATTACAGTATTGAAGGCAGAGCTGCAGTCAACAGACAATCATCTAATATACTGTGAATGTCTTTATGTTCATGTGTGTAGGGCCAGGAAGATGGTGTCTGTTATGGACCCTTTTTTTTAGCTGTAGGAGAATTGCAGTGGGTCGAGGATGTCTGGAAGGCTGGAACTGATGCGTGCCAAGACCAGCCTCTCAAAGCACTTCATGATGGCAAATGTCAGAACCACAGGGTGGTAGTTGTTAAGGCACATTATCTTGTTTTTATTTAACGTACTGGGATGATAGTCGTCTTCTTTAAGCTGGAGGGAACCTTAGAGTGAAGCAAGGTGAGAATAAAAATGTCTGCAAATACTCTTGCCAGCTGATCTGCACAAAATTAGGAGATAATGACCCCACAGAAGTTCAATGTGAGCAGCTAATCACAGTCAACTATGCTAGATTTAGAAAGGGTGAAGTTGAGTTAGATCAGAGATTTTGTTAAAATGAGAAGGATGGAGTTCTAAATAAAATTATTGATGACAAAATAAAGTAGGAAGAGATAAAATCCTTAATGAATGGATTCAAGGATTTTCTCTCTCTCTTAATCTCTCCCTCTTTCTGTCCTCCAGAATTTGTATGCTGTTCCATTTCTAACATGCTATATACCTTTGAATGTAGCTAGATGCCAATCCAGGCAAAGTTTTGGATTGCGTTGAAGTTTATGACGGACATGACCCTGTTGGGGAGAGTGGTGGAAATCTGAAGTTCTTGAGAATTTTGACAGCAGAGATGCTGTGACTGGTGTTTTACTGCAGACATTCTTGGCTCAAGAATGCTCGCTTGGAGTTGCTCAAAGTGTGTTTCCCTACTGATGAGTTGCTGCAGTTGAATTAAATGTTGACTTCCTATTCCTACCTCTGCAACACTTCCAGCCACCCAAAAACCACTGAGGTTGCTGCATCAATCGAAGTCTGGTCTCTTGTGCATAACCACTTTCATTGGTGGCCAGCTATCTTTTTTCTAAACCTCCAATTCTTTCTCCATCCCTTAAAATCCCTCTTTTCCACTTTGATCAGTAGTTATTTAAAATGTTATGTGTCTTGCTGGGTATTTCCAGCATTTTGTAGTTTTATTTTCACTCCTTGAAAACTAATCAAGCTTTGGCCTCCCGTCCTGGTGTCTATGTTAAATTTTGTTTGATTAAACTCCTGTGAAAAGCTATGGGTGCAAAAGCTGCCAAATAAATGCAGGCTTTTGTGCCTAGAATTTTCACTCTGGTGCCTTCCATCCAAAATTTTGAGACTCAGACGGTCAGCTTCACAATGGTAACCATGAGATTTTGTTTGGAGGTGCACCAATCCATAATCTCCCTTTGAAGAATCTATTTCCATTTCAGCTCTCTTTGGATGTGGCACCCTGTGAACTAAAGAGCATGATGATTATTTTATTAAAAGATGAGATCTCCCTTTCTCCTTTTGCTATCATTAAAACACAGTTAAATCTAGTGAAAGTGACATCTGAATTATTTAAATGCTTGGATGTGAAAGATGGATATACAGCTGGGATTTTCTGATATCGCAGTTGTCTATGTGGATGGAGAATTGATCACATGAGCATTAGAGTACCGCTGGGTTGACTGCAGCTACACAATACACGGAAAGTGAGAAGAGGAGAGTTCGTTTTGTATAGTGAGTTATGATATAGAGCGCATTGCTTAAGTAGTATGGGTAATAATTTCCATTGGGTATTATCTGTAAAGGCTGCGTGGGGAAAAATGGTAACGAAGCTGATTGCATTCCTCTTTTAAAGAAATAGTACAAACATAAAAAGTTAAATGATCTTCTGAACTCCATAATTTTGTACAACCGATGAGGCAAGGTCAAATCAGCTCAATCCCACCTCCTAGTTTGTAACCATAACAGCTTACTCATATTATTTTGAGCATTATATGGACGAAGGAGACCTGGTGATTTTTCACCAGACCTGAGATTGTGCATAAATTAATTTGAATGTTTTAGCTGGATATAAAAGTGGACCCTGTGTACCTAGTGGCTAAAATGCTGCAGCTGAATTCAAGTCCAGTTTTGACTCAGAATGGCTCATGCAGTGCATGGAGAATTTATTTCCAGTACAAAAGAAAAACATGGTAGCTATGTCAGTTCAGCTCTCTAAGGAGTTTGTGAGGAGCGTAATGAATTCAGTTATAGCTGTTTTGGTAATCCTTGAGTTAGGTGTGTTTATTCTTGTCTGACACTGATACATAATCCAGACTGACACACCCAGTGCAGTTTTGAGGGGAAGATATGCTGTTGGGAAGGTCCTTATTCAGATTGAATGTTAGAACAGGTGCCTTTCTTATTTTTCAAATGAAATTAAACATTACACAAGCACTGGCTTAATGTAGTGTTCTGCCTGTAGTGTGTTGGCCAAAATATATCACTGAACCATCATTGAGTTAAAAATATGATTATCTTATTGTTGTGAGGAAATTTACTTTGTGTAAATTGATTACCAATAATATCTAATTATTAAAGTGCTTTGAGTTATACAAATGTTAGTCTTTATAACACTATAAATATGGCCTGTGTATTGTTCTGCCAGTGGAGGTGTTCAAACGTTTTATTGTATATTTTGTTTTTTCTTTCCCTCCTATACTCCTAATCAGGATTACCCAATTTCTGATGTTGACCTGATCCTGAAGAAAGCAAAAGAACTACAGGACACAGCATAGCAACATTGCAAATCTGCTCAGTATTCCAGAAACTGCCAGTCACGTACATACAGTGAATATATGTTGCGAAGGTGATCAAACTTGCCTCTGCAGTGCCTTCTGAGAAAACTTCTCCACACTGCTATGCAGTGTGTGGCTAAAGAGGTCTATTACTCTGTACTGTGCAATCCTGTGATTCCTTGTCTTATCCTATTTGTGTCAGTTACCCCCCCCACCCCATCCTGCCTCCCAACCCCATGGGGAAAAGTCTTGATCTTTCTCTCTTGCTCTCTCTCTCTCTCTGTCTGTTGTGAATTGATATGCACTAATGGTGCTAATTATGATGTCTGTATGTTGGTATGTATTTAAATTTGCACTCCAAATGAAAGCAATGACCTTTCCTCTAATGAAAGAGTATGGCAGAAGATGTTAATAAACCAAATCTTATCACAGAGTTAAAGGAAGCAAAAGCACAATTCTTGATGGGTTTGCTCTCTTTATTACTGTGGTAGAGGTCCCTAGATTTGGTTTGTGACAGATTGACCAGAAGGTGAAAGATCAGTCACTAAATCAGGTACTTCAATCATAACTGCGCAAACCAAACAAAAAAAAAACACTTAATAGGATGTTGCTTTGAAAGGCATACTGTGAACTCCTCTCTGCCTTGAATGTTGAAACACGCAGTGAGGTTTAGTAGATTTTCAGTACCTACGAAAGTGTGGCCAGAAGAAATGAAAGTTTTGTTGTGTTTTGAGGGACCAGGAGGTGATTGAATAAATATTTATCTGGCATTGAGGTAGTATTTTACAGGTCTGCCACACTGCCTGTGGTAGGCAATATTGTCATAATATCCTACACTAGAATATTGAAGTTTTTCTTAATTTTTACAGTATTGTGCAACATTTGAATTATTATAAGGATTTTCACACTGATTGCAAGACCAGAGTAAGATCTGATAATTGCTGATGATTTGGACAAAATGCAAAATGTTTTGTTCTTGACATTTCAGCTGCTGTATCAAAGCTAGTAACTCACACTAAGGACTCTGATTTGCTAAATTTCATATGAGTCAGTAGTCATATCACCACATTTACATCTGTTCTTAGGAGTTGTACTATCCCCCCCCCCAAGTGAAACCGTACAATATTTTAGTGGCTATATTTAGTGTTACCTTGGGGTGAGTGGTAGAAAGGGTTAAAAATAAGGAGTTTTGGGTTGCATTGAATTAATTTCTCTTAAATTTACAGCATTACCTGATTATTTTTATATGTTTGAAGCAGTGTTGTTGAAGAATTCATGGTTCTGTTTCTAAAGAAATAATTAACAGTTATAAAAGATCCAAGGCATACAAAAATAATTTGCATATGTAGCAAAAAAAAATCAGAATTTGCCAAGGTTAATCTTTAAATGTTTACTCCTATATAGCTAATACTGGCTTTCCTTAAGTTTTTGCTGGTTGTTCTTACTTGTTTTTTCTTCACTACCTAGCTGACATTTCTATTGAGGGGAATAAAAGTGTCACTTCTCAAAAAGTGACCAGATCACTGAAATGATATCAGAATCATTAGAACTTGTAAAACATCTTGGGAATATTCCCCCGTTTCTATCCCTGACATTGACCTCTTTACTTTTTAAAATGGGTTACCAAGATGAGACTAAGCCAAGCTTGATCAATATTTGTCTATCATCATCACTGAATTTAAGTTGTCTCCTATTGGGTTCACTTATAAATTTGGATTTGACTTGCCCTGACTTTATTGCAAACGTATCATTTATACAATTGCTCATGTAAAATCATATAACACTTGAACTGGTTAGACTAAAGTTATCATTGAATTCCTTTCATTGGTATTGGTCTTCATCAAACAATTATATTGCATAGGTATGAAAACAGCA
Organism: Mobula hypostoma; assembly: GCF_963921235.1. NCBI lineage: Eukaryota > Metazoa > Chordata > Chondrichthyes > Myliobatiformes > Myliobatidae > Mobula > Mobula hypostoma. Next base: position 25,375,721 of record NC_086117.1, read on the forward strand.
CAAAATATTTTGTGATGTGTGCTTTGCTCCAGAAAATATCATCATCTTTTTAAATGTCTACAATATTTGCATGATTTACAAGCATCTTAGATTTATATTAGTCTCCAGTCTAAGTAATTTTAAGGTTTGTGTTTTGATAATTGGGGCATTCAATTTATGATAGTTCAAAGTCCCACAATTTCTTCTTGACATCATTACTTTAATCAGACACCACCCCTTCCTAATACTGAAAGATCTAGTTGTGTTTTTGTTTTGAGGTCCTAGGGTTGCTTCTTTATCCACCAAACAGTAAAGAGTAATTTCATGTAATTATTACAGTTCTGTCTGTTGATCTTGTATTTGGTCAATTCTCTGTTAACCATCTTAACATTCGTCAAAATTTAAAAAAAAACTTGAATGGAACAGCCGGCAAGCAGAGAATTGCAAGACTAACTGAAACCCTCAAGTTTTGGGTGGGTAAAAGGATCAGTAACGTTAAAAAATGCAACAATTAAAGGAAGGAACTAATGGTTCAGCAGCCTGCGGTCAAAATGTGACTGAAATTTCTACTGTAGTGCTTCCACATGGATCACATCCTTTGACAATTGCATCTTCAGGGTTTGTCATTATGATGTGATGTCAAGATGTTATAGTCTGTTGTTTTAAAACCCCATTCTGAGCTGCTTGCTCTTTCTCCCGTTGTATCCTTCTCTGATCACCTCGTTTTATTCTCTATGAAACCAGAGTTTGCTTGTCTTTTCAAAGGAAGCCAGAACCCTTACTTGTTTGCTCAACGTTGCAGAAGTCATTGTACTGCACAGATAAATATTACACAGTGTAAGCTAATTCCACCTGGAAGTATTCATATATTTGCTTTCAATGATTGCAGAGTGAATCTCATGGGGCATGGACGCTATCTAGGTCTGGTGAAATTCCAATTTCATTTAATTTAGATGTATCCATCTAATTCACAACACTTAAGAATGAAATAACCCTTTCCAATTCTCCAGTTGCATTAGCCCTATTAATTTGAAGAGATAATTCAATCTCTCCAATGTTCATTTCTATTCTGTTGAATTGTGTCCAAATTGTCCCTTAACTCTGTGTGCCTGCTTTTGATTCTGTTATATTACCAAACAAAAGTCATGGAATCTTGCTCTTGAAATATTCCATTGGTCCTTACCACTATCAAGCATTTCAAGGCATCCTTGGTTTCCTGACACTATGCCTGAATAACATGGCATCAGTTTATGATTATTCCCTTATTCTGGCGCCACATCAGAATAAATAGTTTTGCTCTGTCAGTCCAGTAACATCACAATTTGGTCATCTTTCAAGGGGACAAACCATAGAAAATAGGAAGTGTTGCAAAAAGGTTTCCTAAGCTGTGGAAGTTAAATCACTGGGTCTCAAACTGACCATGGCAGGAAGTTTTGAGACTGCAACTTTATATCATAACACTAGCAGTAGGATGATGCACTTGAGGACTAGATATTCCCTTCCACAGCTTCTCATCAAAAGAAAATTCCAAATTACTTTGTTCCTTCTCAGAGTAATTATAATTCATAACATCTTTAATTTTATATTAAGCTAGCCATTCTCTGCCACAGCCTTAACCTTATTGTTGCTATTTCAGTCCCCCATTGATACTTGCCACCACCTGTGAATGCAGTCTCCCAGATCTCCTTCCCTAATGAAGCCCCTTTACTGTTTACCACCCCTCTCCTGACCACAGGTGCCAGAAGCGACTGGTAAAGTCCATAACTAAATACCGAAATGCCAATGGGGAAAATATTGTGACAAGTATTTTGTTCACACTTCTTCCATTTTTTTTCTGTTTCACTTTTATTACCAGAGAGCAAAGGGCATATATTGCTAATGTGATAAATTATTTTTATGCTTGCAACTGCATGACTGATTATGGGTAAAATACAATAATACAGTTTGTTATATTCTGTGCAGTGTGCAGAAATGCAAATTGGTCTGAATTTAAGCATTTAATGCACAGAGTACATATTTTGGCTAATGGTACATAGCTTTGTGTTTGAAATATTTTTGTTAGGAATGCACTGTATAGCAAGGGCTTTTCTTTTTAAAAGTCTTTGGTGAATGTTGTTTGGGGTCTTAGTTTCAAAAGACTGGTAATATACTCATTATTTCTCTGTTGATCTCTGGGAAAGGTAAAATGTGCTCCAAACTCGAGTAAAGATATAGTCACTATCACTGCAAGAATTGAGTGGTCATGCAGAGAAAACTGACAGTGCCCTATGACTGCAGTAGCGATCCCAGTTTTACATACATTGTGTCTGTCAGCTTATTCTATGTATCTGTCCAGCTCATACAATGCATGCACATGCTTTCTTCTGAACTATACTGTATCTTCCTTTCTTTATCTTAACCTTACACGAGTTGTAACAAGTATTCTGCATCTACCTTGTATACTCTGCTTACTCATGGTTGTTGTCTCTCATATTGTACATGCCTCTGGTTTCATGAACACCATGGTTGCAAGCTTGTGGTTTGTAACTGTTGGTTTCATTCCTGACAAGAGACAACATAAATTGTCTTTCATGTACAGTGTTTGTGTCTGTTTCTCGCTCATCACACATTTGGTCACGCTCGGCACTGTCCCTTCGTTGGAGTTGGGGAGAAGTGCTGGGCAAACAAAGGCTGTTAAAATAATTAGCAATGGAAAGACTTGTTTTAGCCATTGCGTGGTATTATTTAAAGGTAGGAATACGGTTAGAATCCTGTTCATTTCTGTGAAGTCTTCTGTTGTGATTATGCTACAGAGTCAAGCAAGACACGTTGACACTAACGAGTGGCCAAAACACTTCCATTGAGTGGTTTTACCTAAATGTAACATCTGTCAGACTAGGTTTTTTTTTTAGTAGCTCTACCAGTTGCAATTGGGTTTTTGTTTTCTTTTCGTATCAGGATTAGAATGTGGGAGTTTTGTGGCGTATTCCATCTAAAGGTAAAGCCCAATTTTCTATGGGGTAAATGAAGGTGTTGAGAATTGGGGAAACTGATTTAAAGCTTTTACTTGTGATGCTTGCTCTTGGCTATCCTGAGAGGCTGTGATAGGGGTGTAAGATTACATGGGATTTGTTGGTTCATTTTCTGGATGTGGACAAGAAGTACTGGTAAGCTTCATTCTGTTTCCAGGGTTTATCTGGAACTGGATAAGGATGTATCCCAGCAATTAATAGAAGGATAATGGTCCTCCTGATTCCAAGGTTAAGCAGTTAAAATGCTGCATTTTTGCTTGGCTTGGATATGGGATTAGTAATTCCAGTAAAGAGTTCCTGTGAATCTAATTCTCAGAACAGAAGGTGACCTTAACAAATTGTGTTTTTTAAGCAAAATATGTTGTGTGCATGGTGATAGTGGTGGAAGAGAAGGAAGGAAAAAAGGCAAGGCCACGGGTAAATGAAAGGCATGCAATACCGCCAAGATGACTTAATTTTGAGTTAAATGTCAACAGTTGCATTCACCTCCCAAAATCTTGTAATAATCATAAAAACATTGAACACTTGGGGCTGAATTGAGTTTGAAGGCAAAGAGGCAAGTTAAGCAACCACTATAAATGGAATTATTCTGTAAAGCTAATCATGTCCCTTTCACAGTTTCTGATGTTGCCATGACACCCATAGAATCCTATGTGGAGCAAAACTATTGATACATTTATAAGTGTTGCCCTACTTTAAACGGTTACATGTGCTATCAGCATCATAAGAATGGGATAAATAGTTTGCTGCCATTCCATGCATCTGCATGTGTTTTCATTAAATTATTTGGGGAATTAATTACGGAATTGACTAAGGCTACAATGGAATGTAGGAAATTACAATGCAGGAAGGAGTACGTATCATTTGCTAGTGTATGATGTATGTATATAAACTGGAATCTATTGCATTGTAAGGGCCAGTAAACTTCTTGCATCATTAATAATATAAACTTTTATTTCATGGCTCGTAATGACCATTTATTGAGTGGCAAGTTTATAGTTTGCTGCATTTTGCACAGGTCAAAAAAAATCTACATCAATCAGTTCAATGTGTCAGAAATGCAACAAAGAAATACAGCTGCAATACAAACTTTATACTTACAGAGCAAATACAAGACTATGTTATACAAAGGGATTTTTTTCTGCTGATTATGACCTTGGATTAACATTGCCCCCCTCCTCCAGCCATGTGTTATCATTTGACCAATGGTCACTGTAAGTTTAAGCAGGGTTCATGATCGAAATGCCTCCATTTTTAAAGAATTAATCCCTGGCTCATCTACAAACCATTAGTGTCTAGCACCTTATGAAGGTTTTTGGGGGAAGGGTCATCTCATTTGGGTCTCTTCCATATAAGCTCTCGATTGTGTTTTGTTTCAATGAAGGTTTAATTAATATGATATTCCAATGACTGTTATTAATGTTTTCCCAAAATGATGTGCACTTGTATTTAAAAAGAATTTACAAACTGCGCTTAATGTCTACATTGCAATTTTATAATGGAAACCAATTGTTAGCGTATTTTGTTCAAAGTGCACATGGTTAATTGTTGTTTTTGAAAATAAATTTTAAAATATGCATATAATTTTGATTGCACTCTGTAATCTCTGTGCTTCACTATTTCCAGGTACTTGTCTATACCCAGTTCTCAATGTTCCATCACTTTGCAGCCAAGGTTCATTTTCCTCAGCACCAAGGTCTAGAATTCCTTTCATAAACTCTATTTGTCCACCTCACTTTTCAAGATACTCAGATTCAGATTTATTTGTCACGTCGACATCAAAATATACAGTGAAATGTGTCATCTGTGTTTACAGCCAACACAATCCAAGGATGAGCTGGGGGCAGCCAGCAAGTGTTGCTACATATCCTGGTGCTAACATAACATGCCCACAAAGTTAAGCAGAACTACACAAGTAGCAGCGACAACAAGACAAAATGACAACAAAACAACCCCATCCTATATTCCCCACCCACTCACACATAAAACATGCTTCCAGCCTCAGGACGGGCTCCCTCCGGGCCTCCAGCCCTTGCCCTTGGACTCTCAGACCGGGCCTCCATCCTCCAGTCCCTGTATCATATTCATAGATTTGCAGCCGTCGAGTTTCTGACTACCCCAGGACTGTGATGTTCAGGCCTCGGCCCCAGGACTTGCTGGTCACAAGACTTTGACTTTCGGGCCTTGACTTCCAGCCTTGCACGAACCTCCAACCCTGGGACTTGCTGACCTGGGGGCTCCACTGGCCCATGTGCCTCCTGCCCACATGGACCTCTGACCTGGGTGTCTCTGACCGCCGACCCAACCTCCAGGTTTGCTGGCCTTTGACTGTGGAACACTCTGAACGCTGAAAGCCTACTTTTTAAACCAAACCTTTATAAGCATCCACCCTAGGTGTGGCTGTAAAATTTTGACCTGGACTAGTACATTATTCCCAAGTCTTGGACTGGATCGTCAAGTCTACTTTTTTGTTGTATTCCCATGCAGTCCATGTGCACCTCAGTCTTAAATAAACTCAGTAACTTCTGAGATAACAAAATTACACAAAATTCAAACCCTCTTCATTGTGAAATGCCTAATATCTGTCTCCCTGTCGTGGCTAGAAGAAATGAGACTGTTTGCATCGGTCCTGTCAACCTCTGTTATTTGTTTTGACGAGATTAAGGCTCACGCTCCTGAGCTCCAGTGAGTATTGGCCAATTTGACCTGATCTCTCCTCACGACAACCTTTTCATCCCAGGAATATAGTGAATGTACTGTGTAGTGGCTACAGGGCTGCTATTCCTTCTATTGGTTTGCAGTCCAAAACTTTGCACGGTACCAGTAATAAGGTCTCCTGAATCTGAAGACTAAACAAGCATGTGAGACTTGTGCTTTCAACCGATTCTTCCTCTTGTACCTACATGTTTACTTTCTACATTTCACAAGCATCAAGATCCCTCTGTTATTCCACATTTACTAGTGTCTCAAAGACATAGGAGCAGAATTAGGCCATTCAGCCCATTGAGGCTGCTGTGCCATTCCATCACGGCTGATCCCGGATCTCATTCAACCCCATACACCTGCCTTCTCGCCATATTCTTTGATGTCCCGACTGATCAGGAAACAACTTCCGCCTCAACAACACACGTAAAATGCTGGAGGAACTCAGCAGGCCAAGCAGTCAATGTTTAGGGCCGAGACAATTTGGCAGGAATGTTGACTTCTTTCAGAGGTTGACAGAACTTCTGCTTAAATATGCCCACAGATTTGGCCTCCACCTCGGTCTGCGACAGAGCATTCCACAGATTTACTACTCTCTGGCTAAAAATATTCCTCCTTATCTCTGTTCTAAAGGGTTGCCTTTCAATTTTGAGGCTGTGCCCTCTAGTTCTGGATACCCCCACAATAGGAAACATCCTCTCCACATCCACCTTATCTAGTCCTTTCAACATCTGATAGGTTTCAATCAGATCCCCAAGCATTCTTGTAAATTCCAGTGAGTACAGGCCCAAAACTGCCAAACGCTCCTCATATGTTGACCTTTTCATTCCCGGAATCATCTTCGTGAACATTCTCTGGACTCTCTTCAATGACGACACATCCTTTCTGAGATATGGGGCCCAAAACTGTTAACAATACTCCAAGTGCAGCCTGACTAGCGTCTTATAAAGGCTCTAGTCTTTACATTGTTCTAAATTTTTTTCTGTGCAAAGTGCACCACATCATATTTACCCAATTGGTATTGCAATTGCTAAACCCTGCTCCTTTACTCAACTGGTGTGTATATATACCCAGAGAGACCGCCTTCTCCTAGTGGTTCGCTTTGTCCCCGTCCTCTACTCTTGAAATCTCCCAGGATTCTTTTGAAACTCAACAGTTTCACTGGAAAATTTATTTAAACATATATCTGTTGTATGGCATCCAAAACAGCATTAATTAAAAGTGTATTGAATTATTAATTCCAAATTCCAGTGCAAAAATCGGCTGGTCTGGCATCAAACATCAAGATTAGTTGAATTTTCCTCCCCTTAAAATTTTAGCAATTTTACATTCTCTTATGTTTTACCCGGCATTCTCATATTTGACATTACGTCGAAGTAGCTTTATTCTCAGGGAAGTAATTGCAAGAGTTTTTGCGATCAAGACTGGATAATCCAGTCACTTGTGTATTTTGTTACAATCGAATACCAACATTCTAATATCTTACCGGACCGCTGATCTTACAAGGTCAGCTAAGTGCATTAATAAGGGTTTCAAATTCATCGAACCTGTGCTTGTAACAAGACAGTGGTTCATATCCTGAACCAGCACGTCATTCCTAGGTCTAGTAGTGGATCTTCAAATAGATCATATTCCCATCGCCGGCGACCAGGGTCTAGAGTGTAGCGCAAATCTAGCACTGGGGAGATCGGAATGATAGAAATAGCAGCATCCGTGGAAAGAAGAACGACGACCGACAGCCTAGAAGCGGATCACAAGAATTACTGGCAGCAATGCCATTGATGCCCCAAAAAAATGAATAACTGTCAAATTTCGAAGACACAAAAGATGGCAGATGCCGGAATCTGGAGCAACAAACAAGACGCCGATTATGTTTAACTTGTGTTTCCTTTTCTTTTTGAGAACGCTGCTTATCCGATGCCCGTGATGCTGCTGCAAGTGGGTTTTTTTATTACACCCGTACAGCCATGTCTCGACCCGGAAGGTCGACTGTCCATTTCCCTTCACTGATGCTGCCTGAACCGCTTGGTTCCTCAGCATCTTGCCAGTCGTTTGTTTAGTTGTATTTAATAATTAAAGGTTCAAACCGCTGATAGCTTTTTAAATGAATTTGATTTGTTACGCGATGCCTTTGCCCTGCGGAGCCGGGCGTCACTTCCTGGCGTCAGTAATACCGTAGTTTGGTGCTCAAGGTCGTCGTCTCATTGATAAAAGTTCCACCCAGTGACAGAGTAACTTTTTGGAGAGCCGACGTTCGGGAATGCGCCGCGCTCTGAGCTCGCGATGGCTGTTGGCGGGAGTGTCCTTATCTGCAGGAGCCGCTTTGGGGCTCGGATACGGAACCTACCGGCACCAGGAAGCTTGCGGTCATCTCCAGCGTTTCCCCGTGATTCCGATCCCGTCCGTTACCGCGGATGCCATTGGCAACGAGTCCCTGGTGCCGCTGGCTCCTGCTCAGCTCAGCCCAGGCAGGACGACCGAAATCATGAAGTTCGGCTTCCCCTCTCTGTCCCATATCAAGACCCGCGAATCGTACGTGTTGGCTTATGACCCCCGCACCAGGAACGCCCTGTGGGTGCTGGAGCATTTGGACGCGGCCAGGCTGGGCCTGTCCTGCTCCGACCGCAGCCGCAGTGAGTTCAAGGAGGACCAGTCTGTACACGAATACCACCGAGCACAGAACGCGGACTATAAAGGTAGCGGCTTTGACCGGGGTCACTTGGCAGCGGCCGGCAACCATAAACAGAGCCAGAAATGCATGGATGATACCTTCTACCTCAGCAACATCGTACCGCAGGTAAGCAGGAGGGAAGCACACTAGCATCCCGATACACAAACAGATGATGCTTAAACGGTCAGCAGGTGAGAAAGCATCAGTGAGGAGAGATACAGAATCAATGAACAATCTGCTGGAGAGACTCAGCCGGTTGAGTAGAGAGAAAGTGTCAGCGTTTCGGGTCGAAGCCCCTGCACCTGTAATTTCTTGTGTCTACACAAAATCAACGTTTTCAAGTTGAGGATCCGTCATCAGAACTGGCAAAGATGTTTCGAGTCGCAGAGACAGGGAGATGGAGAGGGAACAGAGAGAATGCTTGTGATAGGGCGCAGACCAAAGTTGTCAAGGTAATATTTTTTTCCAAAAAAAACAGCAATTGGAGCGAGCAACTCGGTCCAGAGATAAATTGAAAACAAAGGTACTACTACAGTTGTGAGAAAAGTGGGTTTAGTTGAAATGATTAAACTTGTTATTAAGGCCTGAGGGTTGTAACACGCTGTTCCTTGAGCTTTGCTTGGTATCACTGCAGAATGCAAAGACAAAGGTCATAGTGGGGGTACGATGGGGACGAGTAACTTGAAGCGCGGGATCACTCTCACAGACTGTTCAGCAGTGTAGTCACCAATGTGTATTTGGTTTCTCGGATACATCAATGGCAATACAAGAAAAAGAAGGTGTAATTGAATTATTGCTTTGCCCTGTGAGGGCACGGAAACTTTATCCTCGTTGTGGTTGGCAGCAGACCATTCAGAGGGTATTGTACCCTCCCTGACTCCCTGGTCCAATCTCCTATTTCCACAATCTGATCTGCTTCTCTCAGCACTTTCCCATACAGCTCTGGCAGATCCATTGCCTGTCCCTTTACCGTGTCCCTTCCGACCTTCAAGGAACCCAAAGAGTCCTTGCAGGTGAGGAAGTATTTCATTTGCACGTCCAGTGCTGTGTATTGGATTTGGTGCTTGCGATGTGATCTTGTCTACAGTGGAAATAGGTTGGCTGAACACATTGCAGAACATCTCCATTACCTTCGAAAGGGGGAGAACTGTAAACTTCCAGTCATCTGACATTTTAATTCTCGGTCCCAGCGCCATTCTGACCTCTGCCTTTGGCCTTCAGTGTTGCTCCAAAGGTGTTCAGGATCAGGCTCAAGGATCAGCACCTCACCCTCTGCCTTGTTATGTTACAACCATCAGGGCTTGATACTGAGTTTAATCGCTTAAAGTAGAACCCTCTTTTTTTGTAGATATGGCTATACCTGTATGTTGTTGTTTCAGTTTAAATTTCTCTTTCTATCATTTTGTCCATTACAAGTTCCTAAAGTCATTGTTACCTCCACAACTTACCACAAGCACAATTTATCAAAGGTACTTACCACAGATATTCCCTCTACACTCCATCTCTCCCTTCAGCAATTTAAAGCACACTTGTGATTTCACTTTTCCAGTTCTAGTGTGGAATCCTTGACCCAGAATGCTCACTCTGTTTTTCTCCCCACTGACGCTGCTTGACCCGCACTGTGCCCTCTAACATTCTCTGTTTCTGTTGCAAATAGAGGAGAGGGAATGGGTGTCACTTGTTTTGTTACATAAACTCACTATCTCTATTGTAGCATTTTATATCTAGCTCCGGACTTCACTCACAAGGGTTTCCCTTGTAGTACTTTAGAGATAAAATGGGAAGTTACTCAGCTGCTTCTGTTAAATATATAATCAATTGGCCTGATTTTCCCTGCCTCTTTCTCAAGGCCATGTAAGTTTTCATGTCTGTGCCCTCTCTGTATAACTTCAGCTTGCAGTGTAACAAGAGAGTCATAAGGAGAAGATTGAGCTTGTAAGCTGTGTGATTCATCAAAACCAGGAGTTATACAGTATAGGAATGGATAAGTGCTTTAACCCACCAAATCCACGCTGACCAACAGCATTCATACTAATCCCTTTTATTTTATTGTCCCCACATTTCCAGCAAATCCCTTAAATTCTACCACTCACCTACATGCCAGTGGATATTTACTGCAGCCAATTAACCTCCTGACCAACACGTCTTTGGGATGTGGGAGTACACCAGAATACCCCGGGGAAACCCACGGGGCTATAGGCAGACATGCGAACCCACACACACACGTAGTGCCAGAGGCCCAGATTGATTCCTGCCGAAGGGTCTCGGCCTGAATCGTCGGCTGTACTTTTTTCCCATAGATGCTGCCTGTCCTGCTGAGTTCCTCCAACATTTTGTGTGTGTTGCTGGGATTTCCAGTGTCTGCAGACTTTGTGGCCCAGATTGAAGATGGGTTTCTGGCACTATGAGGTAGCAATTCTGCTTGCAACACCACTGTGTCATGGTCTTTGAAACTTACCCGTACGTTCTTTCAGAAATTCATAGCATAGCACTGTTTCTTTTCTCATTTTCATCTATACTGGTAATTTTACTATTGTGACTCCGAAGAAAATACAAAAAATAGGAGAAACAGTACAACATCCAGCCCATCCAGTCTTTCTCATCATGTATTGCCATCATGGCTCATCTGATTGTAACCTCAACGTGCTGTATTTTCCAGTCTCTTGCCTTCAATTCAGAAACTCTGCTTCCAATGGCGTTTGAGGAAAATTCCAAAGATCCACAGAGAGAAAATAATTTCATCTCAACCCTGTATTAAATAGCCAATCCATTTAGTTTTAAACTGTAACCCCAGTTCTGCGCTCTTCCACAAGGGGAATCTTTCTGTCCACATTAACTCAATCAAAACACAAAAAGGATCAAATCCTTTCTTCCTCTTCAAAACTACATTTCATTCCAAGTTTTTGACAAAAACAAAACATTATATGCCGTTTTCAGCCACCTAAAACTTTTGTTAATCATTATCTTTTACTTTCTTCCACTGAGTCAATTTCTAATCCAACTAGCCATTTTCCTCTTCTAATTATTTTTACTTACTTTGATCAATCTTTAAAACTTTTTGCTAAAATACACTAGATTCCCTCAAATGCTCATTAATCCTCTTCAAAATGTTCACCAAATTAGTCAAAGATAATTGTTTGCTGACTGTCCTTGATCTTAATTAATCTACAATAGACACAAGATTTTTTTTTAAATCCTTGGGAACTATAAGTTCAGTATTACCTGATTTTGCTAAATCTGCTACATTTATCCTATGTCACACATCAGATTTATTCAGGTATTCATTGTTACAGATGAATAATCTAGTGTAAAACAATTTTAGAGTCATGGAGAAGTACAGCACTGAAACAGGCCCTGCAGCCCATCTAGTCCATGCCAAAATCATTTGAACTGCCTACTCCCAACGACCTGCATTGGGACCATAGCCCTACATATCTCTACTATCCATGTACCTAACCAAACTTCTCTTCAGTGTTGAAATTGAGGTGGCAGCTCTTTCCACACTCTCATAACCCTCTGAGTGAAGAGGATTCCCCTCATGTCCCACTTAAACTTTTCATGTTGCACCCTTAACCCATGACCTCTGGTTGTAGTCCCACCCAACCTCAGTGGAAAAAGCCTGCTTGCATTTACTCTATCTTTCCTTATAATTCAGGTCCTCCAGATGTGGCAACGTCCTTGTAAATTTTATCTGTATTCTTTCAATCTTATTTACATCTTTTTTGTAGATAGAAGACCAAAATTGCACGCAATACTCCAAATTAACTTTGCCAATGTCTTTTACAACTTCGACATAACATCCCATCTCCTGTACTCAGTACTTTGATTTCTGAAAGCCAATCTGGCAAAAGCTTTTTTTCTGACTCTATCTACCTGTGACACCATTTTCAACAAATTATGGACCTGTATTCCCAGATCCCTTTGTTCTACCACACTCCCCAGTGACCTACCGTTCACCATGTGAAACATACCCTGGTCGGTCGAACTCAACAGTCATTTTTCAGTCCAATTTTCCAGCTGGTGCAGTTCCCTCTGTAAGCTGTGATTGCCTTCCTCACTGTTTTGTAGGAATATTTATGTAGTGATGGATGCATTTGAGAGGAATGCTGGATAATAACATTATCACAGAGAAGCTAAGTTTTGAAACATTGACAAATTTGAGCTGGAGACTACAAATGTGTTTCTAATCTAGCAAGGATTAAGGAAATTTTTTTCATGAATAAATAGACAGCTGCAGGGAATGCCGTATCATGGCCAATAACTTCATTCTCATTAGTTTTGCAGTGCAGTCACTGCAATCTGATGGCTTTTAGGGGAAATCATGCTTTAATTCTGAAATACAGTAAATACATCATAGCTTTTTGTAGTTGAGAACCAACCAGCCTTTGAGAAGGACGCTAATGTATCCTGGGGCATAGCCTCTCCTCACCTGAAGGAAAAGAAGTGATTCCTGGCAGAATTCAACATAGATGTATTCAGAGAACAGCATTGGTATACTTACACTCAGACCAACAATGGAACTTGTTTTCATTTTGGTAGCAATTCTTTTTCACTGTATATTAGTTTTGTCTGGAGCAATAAAACTAACTGTTTGTGACCATGTTGTTTCAATTTAATCATGACCACGCGCACATATTTTACTATCTATTTATTGTCTTTTTCGTGCTACTTTTAGTTTGTATCTTCTTCATTACTTTAGAATGCAAATTTAAATAAGAGTGCCTGGAACAATCTGGAGAAGTACTGCCGGAGCCTGACCAAGTACAACAAAAATGTTTTTGTTTGCACTGGACCCCTTTATCTGCCAAGGTATGTCTCTAAACCTTTCCATCGGGTTGCTTAGGACAGCATTATTAACCCCAGTATAATCTAAGCCACTGGAAAGAGGGGAGTAACTTTTCGCAGCTTAGTGGTAATAGGAAGATGCCACAGCAAGTGCTGGTCAGTCACAAACAGAGTGACATTGCTGCACAGCCTGGGGAAGGTTTCCTGCTCCTTACTGCCCTCCAGAAACCCTTTCTTCAAACTTTGCGGACATCATGATGAGGATAGCCTCTGCTCCAGTGTTTTTGCAATGTTTCTCACTACATATTAAAATTGTACAAGGCATTGGTAAGGCCAGATTTGGAGTATTGTGTACAGTTCTGGTCACCGAATTATAGGAAAGATGTCAACAAAATAGAGAGAGTACAGAGAAGAGTTACTAGAATGTGACCTGGATTTCAGCACCTAAGTTACAGAGAAAGGTTGAACAAGTTGGGTCTTTATTCTTTGGAGCGTAGAAAGTTGAGGGGGTACTTGATAGAGGTATTTAAAATTATGAGCGGGATAGATAGAGTTGACGTGAATAGGCTTATTCCATTGAGAGTGGGGGAGATTCAAACAAGAGGGCATGAGTTTAGAGTTTAGGGGGCAAAAGTTTAGGGGTAACATGACATGAGGGGGAACTTCTTTACTCAGAGAGTGGTAGCTGTGTGGAACGAGCTTCCAGCGGAAGTGGTAGAGGCAGGTTTGATGTTGTCAGTTAAAGTAAAATTGGAAAGCTATACGGACAGGAAAGGAATGGAGGGTTATGGACTGAGTGCAGGTCGGTGGGACTAGGTGAGAGTAAGCGTTTGGCATAGACTAGAAGGGCCGAGATGGCCTGTTTCCGTGCTGTAATTGTTATATGGTTATATTTATAAAATTTTAACTTGCCAGTATACTTTTCTGGTTCCACCACTGCCGTCCTAGTTTTTTTTAAATACGGAAGACATAGGAACAGAATTGGGCCATTTGGCCCATTGAGTCTGTTCAGGACTGATTTATTTTCCCTCTCGATACCATTCTTCTGCCTCCTCCCTATAACCTTTGATGCCCTTATTAATCAATAACCTGTCAACCTCTGCTTTAAGTGTACCGAGTGACTTGACCTCTACAGATGAATTACCAAAAAGCCTTGTGGATTGCCAAGGTTCACATGTTGAAGTAGGGTGGGCCAAGAGGAATTTGCCATCTTTGATTAAGCGGTGTTTGGGGATGAACGGACATCTTGAAGGAGTAGGGGAATAGTGTGACAAGAAAAGGATAATAGTACACCACCAAATCCTGAGTTATCCTCCTGAATTCTGCAGCTTGGGCTCTAGGGTCCCATCGTGGAAGAGGCCAGGAATGAATGGGGTGTTGGGAGGTGAGGCCTTACCATCTTGAGAGCTGGTCACCTACTTGATATTAGACACAAACTAGAAGCTGTTAGGGACAAATGGAGAATGAGCAACATTGTACTCTTCCCACTTAAAAACAAACACTCAAGATACAGTGAAAAGAGATGTGTATAATGTCATGAAAAAGAAGTTCCCTCCAAATCCACTATTGGGGTGTTACCTGTCGGCTGAGACGCCAAACTTAAGTCCTGCCTATCTTATTAAATGGGAGCAATTGATCCCATGTCGCTGCTTCAAGCAAGGAAACCCCCACTGACCAATAGTTAGGGTACTGTGCAAAAGTCTAGGCACGTATGTATAGCTAGGGAGCCTAAGATTTTTGCACAGTACTGTAGTAATTTTATATATTGCACTGACCTGCTGCTGCAAAAAAAAACAAACTAATTTCATGGTATATGTGAGTGATGATAAGCCTGATTCTGATATGGGTCTCTATCGTGGACTGAGCGTGGGAAGGGGGCAGGGAGAGGGAATGTCACCAGAGAGACATTCTGTAACGATCAATAAACCAATGGTTTGGAATCAGATTACCTTGCCTGGTGTCTCAGGGCTGGGTGTGCCTGCACCCATGCCATCCCCTGTCCTTGGCACTTCACTGACACCTGTCCTACACCCCTCCCACACTCCCCACGCTCAACATTCCCAACATCCTTTGCTCCCGTCAGGTTTACAAACTTGCCCTCCACTCTTGGAAGTCCGGGTCCAGTGGTACAGGTAGTTGTCACAACTGGGGTCTTCCTTGGTCGCAGTGGATGTCCCTGACTACTTCTGTGCCTGGTCATGTCCTTCGCTCTCCACGGAGCGTTCCAGAGCTGCACTCCTGGTCAGTGGCTCTCGCTGTTGGTCTCGTCCACCCAGTCCGCCGGAACTGGCTTCGCGTGCAAGGACAGGTATCTTCCTATCTCACTAGGGCATGAGGCCCACCTGTCCAAATGGTGTCCTGGAGTGTGGCTGCTGTGAAACACTACTTGGAGCCACAGCTGAGAACTGAGTGTCCAGTGGGGACCAAACTGGGTGAGCTGCCCCAGGATGGATATGACAAGCTCTTCAGCAGAGGTGCTACCCCTCCCTGGACACCCCATACATCCTTATGCCAAATACGAGGAGATTAAACTGAATATCGGGTTGTTTGTGAATCCTTGCTGTGAGGACATTGGATAAGGCACTTTTGGCATTAGTTAATAATTCTGAGTTCCTCCAGCATTTTGTGTGTGTTGCTTTGGTTTTCCAGCATCTGCAGAACTTCTTGTGGTCATTGTTTGTTTATATTTTGATCAGGCAGGAGTCAGACGGGAAGGTGTATGTTAAGTATCAGGTCATCGGGAAGAACAGTGTTGCAGTTCCAACTCACATCTTCAAAGTGGTGATACTGGAGAAGCACAGCGGAGAAATTGAACTGCGGTCGTACGTGATGCCAAATCAGCCAGTTTCGGAGAATATTCCCCTTGAAAGTTTCTTGGTTCCAATCGAAAGCATCGAACGGGCATCTGGCCTCCTGTTTGTCAGCAACATTCTGAAAAGAACCAATAATCTGAAAGCCATAAGTGCCAGCAGTAAATAAAGTGACACATTGGGCAGTAACTGTGATAGAAAATTATCAGGATGTGGAATGAAGATTTGTTCTTGAGTGAATTGTACGCTTCACTTTATGGCATGAATAAGTCAAGTTTATTCTTAATTTCCACATAGATTTACTCAGGTTAAAGATTCAAAGTACACTTATTAGCAAAGTTTGTATGCAGTATACAACCCTGAGATTCGACAGCCATGAAAAAAACAAACAGCATGGAACCTGTTCAAAGGAAAACAACAAACCTCCAACACGCCCCACCCAAAAAAGAAAACAAATGAACAAAAAACACAGAATATAAACCATCAAACCACCAAGTCAACAAAACAGTCCGGCAATATTCAGTTTCAGCTCTGTACAGTTTAATCTAGTGTAGTTCATTATTTGAATGTTTTATGCACCATTCATATTTATGTTATTTAATTTAAATTATTATTAAATTCAACATTGCAAAGGAAGTACCATTAACTTGAAGATGACTATTATTGGAATATTCTATTGGTTTATTTTACCGGGCTGAAAAGCTATTTTAGGCTTTTTTTGTGGTTTCTAGGGATCATATGGGTCAGCTCGTGTTTTCTTGGGATGTGGACATTGTTGGCAAAGCCAGCATGTATTCACTATTTCGAGTTGTGACTGCGGTTTAAAAAAAATCCCGTGACTCTATTTGAAGAAGAATGGAGAGTTCATTTCGCAGCATTTGTCCCTCAAAGTCACATTTTGTATAAAGCAAACTAGTTGATTAAGCCCTCAGTTAGCTGTTCACAAATTAGCTTTTCCAATATATTTAAGATATTGGCCTGAAACATATTCTCCACATTTACTGCCTAAATTACTATTTCCATCCAGCATTTCATTTTTTTAAAAAAATTCAGGTCTCAGGTATTTTTTTTTTGCTTCTGGAATACTCCATCAACACTGGAATATTTTGGGGTTGTGAAAACTGCAGTGTAACCAAGCTCTATTTTAAAAGCACCCCAAGTGCTGTTAACATTTAGTAAACAGAAAACAAGCTGTAAAACTGGGAACATCCAAAAGTGTGTTTTTTTAAAAAAAGTTTCTGCGGAGAAATTAAGAGAAGTAAAAAATTTGAACATTGTCACAAGGTGATCATTGTGTTGGACTTTTTGTGGTAGGTCACACTTCTTAAAAAAAAGTTATTTGTTTTTCGAAGTTACATTTTTTGTTGAAGTTGTTTATTATGACTGTGTATGGTTTATATTTCTTGTTTATAGTCTTCAAATAAAATTAAATTTTGATCGTAAGCGTGTCACTCCTGATTTTTTTTTTTGGTTTGAGCCATAATCAGATAAATATCATCTTGGCTTCAGCAGCATAGAAACATGACAAGTTCAAAAACCTGTGATAGGTACTTCATCCGAGTTAGATTCTGTAATTTCTAATCAATTACAGCCTTACAGTCAGGAAAATCACTGGAACGTCTCAAATTTAAATCCACTTTTTCTTCCTCAGCATGGAAATGTATTGTTATTGATCACGTTTATTTACTCATGATTTTGATCTCCAGTCCTGCCAAGTGGCTGACCCGTCAGACCGGGAGGCTCCGTTTTAGGCCTACAGATGCGTCCGTTTAACTAGGAAAGTGCGAGAGGAGCTCAACAAGTCGTAGAGGTCGACGTTTTGGGCCGAGACCCTTCATCAGGACTGGAAAAGAAAGGGGGCAGAAGCCGGAACAAGAAAGTGAGGGGAGGGGGAGGAGTACAAGCTGGCGGGTAAAAGGAGAGAGGGTGGCTGAGGGAGGGCAAATGAAACAAGAAGGTGGAAAATGTAAAGGGTTGAAGAAGAAAGAATATGATAGGAGAGGACAGTGGATCATGGGAGAAAGGGAAGGAGGAGGGCAACCAGAGGGAGGATGCATGTGGCGCTTGAGCTCGCTCTGTCACTCATCGTCGCCTTTGTTCACCTTGGCCCTACCTTCCTCTACCTCTGCGCATTCAAATAGAGTTCTCCTTATGTTAACCTGTTCGGTGGCTTTATCAACCTCTTGCTTGATCAGGGAGTGCCTAGATTGTAGCAGATAGCGTGTTTTAGAACTGAGTCAAGGACATTTATGTCGAGTGTAGTGTCAGTTGAGAAGCTGTTCAGATCACTTCTCCCATACTGTATATGTCAGCTGGTTTCTGGAATTCTGTGCTTATTCTACCCAGTATGTGTTCTTTTATTGGACCTCAGCTTTCAAATTCATGTAGATCAGGAATATTTTCTCCTTTTCAAACATGATTGTTTTTCCAGAACAAGTTACAGAAACTTGAATTTACAGTTAATTATACTATACGTGATATCTCCTGGTCATTCTAATTGAACGTTTTTTTTCTGATTAGTATTCACGGAACGCGGTGCGGGACTGTGGGCTTTCTGTAACAGCTGCTTTTTGGGGACCATCCGTTTGCAAGGGACTGGCTGAGTCGAGCATTTATTTTTTTTTAATTTTGCAGTCTTTTGAGTCCCTCAAAATTGATTTCCCAGGAGTTTTTTTTTGGCTGCTGTTCTCACTGGATCAACTAATTTGTGGATGACACCAAGATTCAGGGTGTAGACTCAAAACTCGCGGCGGGATCTGGACAGCTGGAAAAATAGACTGAAAAATTGCAGATGGAATTTAATGCAGACAGTGTGAGGTGTTGAACTTCGGGATGACAGGGGTAGGACTTACATAGATAATAGTAGGACACTGACGAGTGTGGTAGAATCGAGAGATCTGGGAGAACAGATACATAATTTCTTGAAGTGCCCTCATGGGTAGATGAGGTAAATAGAATATTTGCACATTGGCTTTCATAAATCAGAGTATTAAGCAGAGGAGTTGGGGATGTTATATTGAAGTTGTAGAACCTTGGTGAGGCCAAATTTGGAGAACTGTGTGCAGATCTGGTCATCTAGCTATAGTCAGTTCAGGCAATCCAAGGACTCAGTTGAGTAAACCCTTGATGCAAGAACATCCTTTCTCATCCCCATCTGAGGTCAAAGTACACGAAACATTATATATTTACATGCAATATTGGTTTTTTTGTTGAACACATGGCAAAATGGGGCGGTCACGTCGGCTCGCCAGCTGCTTAGAGGTCGCTGGAGGAGCAGCCAATAGGAGAGCGGTTTACTAAAGTGGGCATCCAGTAGGAGCGGCTCTTGGTGATTCTTGGCTACCGAGTGGAAGCCGACATGGCCGAGTTGCAGTGTCCGCCGCTGAAGCGATGGAAGGGGAAGCCGGTGGGTTCTCACAGGTCGCTCATTACGCGTAGGGACGGCCGAAAGAAAGATAAAGACAGAGAGATGTATAAAGGGGGAGGAAGCAAGCAAGGACCTCGGGTGTTCACTGCCGCTTCCACCGACCACGCTGTGGGAAAGTGAAGCATCCGCCTTTAAAGCTGTTTAACCGCCGGGTGTTGGCGGTCGCGAGTTGATTTAATTTGCCACTGCTGGAAGTTAATTTCTTTCAATCCCCACGTTCAGAATAAACGATCTGATGGGTGAAAATAAAGTTTTAAATGCTGTTAATTCTGATCCAGGTTTGTAG
Source organism: Mobula hypostoma (assembly GCF_963921235.1). Taxonomy (NCBI): domain Eukaryota; kingdom Metazoa; phylum Chordata; class Chondrichthyes; order Myliobatiformes; family Myliobatidae; genus Mobula; species Mobula hypostoma. Next base: position 25,395,393 of record NC_086117.1, read on the forward strand.
GTACAGTTTCCAGTCTTCAGATGCAGCTAGCAGGGTCGGGAGCAGTTCCCCCATCCCCAAGCCTTGGGCCAAATACTCTGAAATAAAATTCAAAGAGGATATGATGATGAGTAAATAATAGTATCAAACAGTGACATTTCCATTGATCAAGAAGGGAGGAAGCTGTTAAATATAGGCTCTTTGGCTAAATATCTACTGACGCAAGACGCTGGAGTCTGTAATCGACAAAGAAGTAACTTATTGCTTAGAGAAGCTTAATATAATCAAAGCAAGTCAACATGGTTTTGTGAAAGGTAAACCATTATTGATGTATTTGCTAGAATTCTTCAAGGATGTAACAGGAAGAGTCAATAAAGGGGAATTTGAAATGTAGTGTATTTGGATTTTTAGAAAATAATTGATAAGGTACCACATAACAGTGATGATGCACAAGGTAAGAGCTAGTGATATTAGGGGAAGTGTGTTATCATGGATTGGAGACTGGTTTTGCATAATAAGGAGAGTCTGAATTAACAAATCTTCCTCAGACGGGGAGCATGTAACCAGTGGAATGTCTCAATGATCAGTTCTTGGATTCAATTATTTATGGTTTATATTAAAGGCCAGCAGGAGAAGGTAGGGTATGAGGTATCCAAGTTAGCCAATGTCACAAATTAAGGTGGGTGATTGGATGATGCAAAGAGGATAATTTGGACTCTGCATCAGGATACGGTCAAATTGAATTTGATGGAGCTTAATGTGGGAAAGTGTAATATTTTGCACTTCAGATAAGAGACAGATGATTATCAAGTGGTGAAAGATTTCAGATGACTGAAGTACAGAGGAATTTAGGTGTTCCTATGCACAGATCACAAAATATTTCTAAGCGGCTGCAGCAGGTTCTAAGGAAGGTGTCTTGGGTTTTATCACAAGAGGGCTACAATTTAGGAATAAGGAAATAAGTACACTAGTAAGACCTGTACCTGGAGCACTCTTTTATTTACATTATTTAGGAAAGGGTTTATTGGGATTGAGAGCAGTCCAAAAAGGGAATCACTGGGTTAATTCTTAGTTGTCTGAACACAAACCACAAAAGAAATTTATCTACGTTCTTTGGAACAGAAAAATGAAGGGTGATTTTTTTATATATTGAAAAAGATCTTAATTTTAAAAAAATTCTGAGGGAGCTTGACTGAGTTGATATGGTATTTGCACTAGGGGTATCTCAAAGAGGGGACCTTCTTGACCTTCTCCTCTCTGAGGCACAACATTCACCTTTGTCCCGCTGGCCCCACACCTACCATGAAGCCAAGCTCTTCTTCCATCATCCGTCTCTATACCTACTTCTTTGGCAAGGACTCTCCAACCCGCATTAATGACCGCTTCTCCGGTCTTCAAACCTCCTCCACTTCCTAGAAATCCTGCTCTGATCCTGTTCTGGATCTTTTCATCGCTAACTGCCAACAAGACATCAACCATCTCGACTTTAAGACTCCTCCCTCCAATTCTATCCTCATTCCTTCTGAACCTGCTGCTCTCCACTCTCTCTGCACTAATCCCAACCTCACCATCGAACCAGCAGATAAGACGGGGTGCTGTAATAGCCTGGTGGACTAACTTCTACCTTGCGGAGGCCAGGTGACAACTCTCAGACTACTCCTCTTACTTACCCGTCATACTTACCTCTCAAACAAGATCCCACTAAGGAGCACCAGGCTATTGTCTCCTGCACCATCACTGACCTGTCAGCTCTTATCAGTGGGTGATCTCCCATCCACTGCCATCAACCCCTTACCCTGCAGCTTCCATTTCTACCTCCTACCCAGAATCGAAAAACCTGCCTGTCCAGGTAGATGCATTGTTTCTGCTTGGTCCTGCCCTACCGAACTTATATCTGTATACCGCGACTCTGTTTTATCCCGCCCCCTGGTTCAGTCCCTTCCTACCTACATCTGTTGCACTTCACACACCCTTGATCTTTTCAATACCTTTAAGTTCCCAGGCCCCGATTGTTGCATCTTCACTATGGATTTCCTGTTCCTATATGCCTCCATCCCCCATCAGGGATGTTTTTGCTTCTTTCTGGACAACAGACCCAACCAGTTCCTCTCCACTGCCACTCTCCTCCCTCTGGCAGAATTGGTCCTCGCCCTCAATAATTTCTCCTTCAGCTCTTCCCACTTCCTTCAAACCAAAGTTGTAGCCATGGGCACTCGAATAGGTCCCAGCTATGTCTGCATTTTTTGTCGGCTACGTGGAACAGTGCATATTCTGAGCCTGCAGCGGCGTCGCTCCTCAACTCTTCTGACACTACATTGACTACTGCATTAGTGCTGCTTCCTGCACTCATGCTGAACTCGTCGACTTCATCAACTTTGCCTTTAACCAGTCTGAACATCTAGCAATGCTCAAGGACGACCATGAAACCTCTGAGGTAGTAGTCAGGGCAGAGGAGCCCCACAGGAAGGACCCTCCCTAATAATAATCCAAAACCCCATAAAAAGGAAGTAGTGATAGTAGGGGACTCAGTTATCCGGGCGGGGAGGGTGGTTGAGAATCAGCTTTGTACTGACAAGGAGTCTTGTGCAGTGTGTTGCCTACCAGGAGCACAAGCAGGAGACATCCCTGACAAATAGATAAGGTCCTGGCCAGACGTGGGGTGGATTCAGTAGCCCTTGTCCACATCAGAACAAATGACACAGGTAAGGTCAGGCTGGCAGTTCTGAAAGACAAATTTAAAAAGATAGGTGGGAAGCTTAGGGACAAAACTGACAAGGTGGTCTTCTCCGAAGTTCTGCCTGTGCCACGTGCCAGTCCAAGTAAGATGGAGGAGATTAAAAATTTAACACATGGCTCGAATCATGGTGTGGGTTAGAGGGGCATAGGTTCATGGGACATTGGGGTGCCTTTTGGGGCAAATGGAACCTGTACTGCCAGGATGGGTTGCAGTTTGACAAGCTTTGTTGGGCTGAATGGCCTGTTCTTGTCAAAAACTTTCTAATGTTCTAAAGTTGGTTCACAGGGGATATTTAAAGAGGAAGTAGACAAGTTTTTGAATGATCAGGTAATTGAGGGCTACTATTCAGAATCAGGCTTAGTATCATGGTCGTATAACATGAAATCTATTAGTTTGTGGCAGCAGTACATTGCAAAGCTATAAAATTACTATAAATTACAAAATAAAGAGTACCAAAAACAGGAATGATGGGTTCATGGGCCAATCGGAAATCTGATGCTTTTGGGGAAGGAGCTGTTTTTGAATAGTTTCATGGCACTGAAGAGGAATTAAAGTGTGGGGCAGATCTATATTCATACTGAATGGCAGGACTGGCAGTAAAACCTATGGTCAATTAAAGAAAAGGGCATGAATGGCAGAGTTACTGAATGGCCTACCCTTGCTCCTATTTCTTACGCATACGTAAACTGACCCTTTACCGGTAATGATCTCATTATTGCCAGTAGCAGTTAAGGTGAAACTAATGGTTAGGTTTGAAGTAATATCGCATATTTAAAATATACTTATCAGATCACAGCAAAAGGAAGCCTTTGCAAGGTCAGTGCTGGGATGTTTCCTAGCAACGAAATCTACAATCTAAAAACACTTACACAATATGGTTAAAATATAAATGGAAGAATTCCGTATGAAATCCAGTGTGAAGCTTTGGGAGTGGGGTTACCCATTTAAGGTGGGAAGGAGGAAATTATTTTTGTGGGTTGTGATCTGTAATCTATAGAGAAATTTGTAGTTGAATCATTGGAATATTATCAAGGCTGAGCTGAGTGTTTTTTTGTGTAAGGGGCAGTTAAGGTTTTTGAGAAACAGACAAGAAAGTGGAACTGCAATCAGATCAGCCAGAGTCGTATTTGATAGTGCAACTGGCTCCAGAGGTCTCATGTACAGATTTTTTTCATAAGTTTGATCTGATGTAATCAAATAATTAACATCTACTCTTTCATACAAAATTGAGTAATTTCTTTTCTTTTCGGGGCCTGGGAACTTAAAGGCATTGAAAAGATCAAGGGTGTGTGAAGTGTCACGGATGTAGGTCGGAAGGGACTGAACCAGGGGGCGGGGTAAAACAGAGTCGAGGTATACGGATACAAGAAATTTCTTTTCTGTTCAGAACAAACTAGAAATGTTGTTGTTTAATATACAAAAGTGTATCTTCTACAGATATGTCAGTAGTTTGCATCTTTTTGTGAGTCCCATTGATAAACACGTACAGTCTGTGTTGATATAATTTATTGACTTGGTGTTCTCTCAGGATGAAATGACCGGAGCTTACTGGAGGAAAACAAAAGAAGCCAGTGAGTATTTTTAAACCTTGTATTGTATTACTTCCCAATCTCCATGCTTGTTTGTTTAGTTTCTTTTCCTGTTTTTGGCTGATTACCCTTGTGTTTCTAGTAGCCAAGAGGATGGTACGGTTTCTGTCTGTGATTTCTCTGGAGTGCCTATGAATAAATATTATTGTTGTCATTTGCAAGAGAAGAAACAAGCAAATTCCCATATTTTAGGAGAGGAGAAAATCAGAAGGTTTGCCACCTTTGGCTGTTCTTGTGCATCTCTTAGTGTTCCTGAGGAGGTACTGACAGATAATGAAAGCAAGACTAAGTTATTTAATTATTTGGCATTAAGAAATACATCTACTCCCTCCTTGAATATATTTCATTATTTGTCTCTACAGCCGTCTGAGCTAGAGAATTTCACAGGTTCATGCTCTCTATGTGAAGAAATCTCACCTGATCTTAGTTCTCACTTGCATCCCTGGTTCTAGAACCTCCACTGTGAAAATCTCCTTGTTTCTAGTTTGTCTAGTCCTATTAGAATCTTACAGATTTCTATGAAATATCCTCTTAGTTCTTCTATATACTAACAAGGTGTGCTTAACTTACCCAATCTCTTCTCATACACATGACTCACCATTCCACGAATCAGTCTAGAAAAGACCAAGGCTACAGACAAAACTCTAGTTTGCAGCTATAGAGCTGCAGCAAGATATTCCTGCTCCTGTACTCAAATCCTCTTGTAGTGAAAGTGAACATATCCTTTGTCTTCCTAATTGCTTGCTGTAGCAGAATGCTTCCTTCCATTAACTAGTATATCAGGGCACCCGGATTTTGTTGCTCCTTCTCTTTTCTCAAATTATTACCATTTAGGTAATCTGATGTTCTGTTTTTGGAACCTCAGATTTATCCCTGTTAAACTGCATTTGTTCACTCGCCCAAATTGTCCAAATCTCATTGGACCCTCTTTGCATCTTCTTCACAGCACATACTCCTGCCACCTCCCAGCATTGTATGCAAACTTGTAGATATTACATTTAGTACTCCCTTCCAAATCATTGCATTGTGAATCGCAGTGCCCCAAATACTAATCCCTGTAATACTGGGCACTCAGAAAGAGACCTCTGCTTCATGTCTGTCACCCAATCCACATTCGTGGCAACATTTTTTGTCTGTTTGCTAAAACACTAACAAATTCCTACAGTTGTACTGTGGAGAGTATCCTACCTGGCTGTATCACCATTTGGTATGGAGTGGGGGCTGGGTGGTGGGAGCTACTGCACAAGATCAAAGTAAGCTGCAGAGAGTTGTAAAGTTAGTCAGTTCCATCATGAGCACCAGCCCCTGTAGTATCCAATACATCTTCAAGGAGCAGTGCCTCAAAAAGGTGGCATCCATCATTAAGGACCCCCAGCCACCCAGGACATATCCTGTTCTCATTGTTACCATCAGGAAGGAGGTACAGAAGCCTGAAGTCAAACACTCAACTATTCAGGAACAGCTTCTTCCCCTCTGTCGTCCGATTTCTAAATGGACATTGAACCCATTAACACTATCTCACTACTTTTTATTTCTGTTTCTGCATTATGTATTTAATGTAACTATTTGATATATATACTTATTGTAATTCACAGTTTTTTCTATGTTGTCATGCATTGCATTGTGCTGCTGCCGCAAAGTTAACAAATTTCATGACATACGCCAGTGATATTAAACCTGATTCTGATTCTCCTTTTGTCCCCATGCACACTGTAGGAAAACAGGCAACAAAACACTTCAAAGAACAGAAATTTTTGAAGAAGCTTGAGAAACAAAGGGCTGAGCAGCAGAAAGCGGAAAAAGACCAAGAGGAAAAGAAAGAACAGAAAGGTACAAGATAAAATTATTCAAGATGGCACTGTAAATATGAAGGTATAATTTCAAAAATAATGCAAAGCTGCCATGTTTGCATAATTCGTTTTACATAAAAACATAGAAAATCTATAGTACATTACACGACCTTCACCCCACAATGTTGTGCCGACCATGTGACCTACTCTAGAAGCTGCCTAGAATTTCCCTACCGCAGAGCCCCCTGTTTTTCTAAGCCCTATGTACCTATCTAAGAGTCTCTTAAAAGACCCTATTGCATCTGCCTCTACCATCTTCACTGGCAGTGCATTCCACACACCCACCACTTTTAGATTTATTCGTGATGCACCATGACACAGTTGAGCAGATGAGCAGAGATTTTGCTTCTTTGCATTATCATTAGCCAAGTTAGTGGAGGAAATCCGAAGAAACAGCTTGATTTCCAGTCTTCACAATGACTAATGTTACAAATATGGGGTGTAAAAAGAAGCTATAAAGAAAGGTGCAACCATTTTTAGAACTTGTCAGTAAAATCACCCTTAACAGAGTTAAGTGATGCTTGATGTTTTTCTGTTGTCTGCTGATTAAAATTTGCATTTGCTAGAAATGCAAATTTAACTAGAAGTAAATGTTCTTTCAGTTTAAGTTTTAAGTGAAGTAGAGCAGAGTTATCTTGCTCTTTATATGAATAGTCTCCTTTAAAACCACCTGAAATAGATGTTTTTTCATTGCTGATTCTGGGATCATACGTGGAAAGATGTTGCTGAGCTGGACCGTATAGTGTGATGTACTTCACAACTAATAATTTGCAAAAGTATTTTGAAACATTTGAAAAGTATAAAGTGTTTTGTTAATGTAGATTTTAATTCCTGATCAGACCAATAATCAAAGCTTTCAGTATTTTCCACAGCTTCTGCAGTTGAACAAGAGCAGCAGTAAGAAAGTGCAACAATAGACAATAGGTGCAGGAGTAGGCCATTCGGCCCTTCGAGCCAGCACTGCCATTCACTGTGATCATGGCTGATCATCCACAATCAGTATCCAGTTCCTGCCTTATCCCCATAACCTTTGATTCCGCTATCTTTAAGAGCTCTATCCATCTCTTTCTTTCTTTCTTTTTAAATCTTTTTATTGAATGTATACAAAAAGGTAAGCCATATAGACACTAATACACTGTTAGAATATAATAAAATTACAGAAGATATTAATACAAAAAAAATACTACAAACAATGTAATTTAAACATAACATACCAAGGTAACATAATAGTATACTAATTTTTATATATATATCAATAGAGAAAAGGAAACCCCCCCCAAAATAAAACCCACCGTGCAACTAACTAAAAGCAAAGCAAAGCAATGGGCTAACTTGAAACCAAACAGAGTTAAACTTAAAATCACGTCCTCAATCCCGACCTCCATTAAAAACAGTAAAAAAAAAACAAAAAGGGTATATATTACATTAAATGAAAATATTGAATAAAAGATCTCCAAGTCTGTTCAAATTTAAATGAGGAGTCATAAAGATTGCTTCTAATTTTCTCCAAATTCAAGCATAATATCGTCTGAGAAAACCAAAAAAAGGTAGTTGGAGCATTAAGCTCTTTCCAATGTTGTAAGATACATCTTTTTGCCATTAAAGTAAGAAATGCAATCATTCTACGGGCTGAAGGGGAAAGATTACTGGAAATTTTAGGTAGTCCAAAGATAGCAGTAATAGGGTGAGGAGAGATATCTATATTCAATACCTTGGAGATAATATTAAAAATGTCTCTCCAAAAAGTTTCCAAAGTAGGGCAAGACCAAAACATATGAGTTAAAGAGGCTATCTGCCCCGGACATCTATCACAAAAAGGATTAATATGAGAATAAAAGCGCGCTAACTTATCTTTGGACATATGTGCTCTATGAACAACTTTAAATTGAATTAGGGAATGTTTAGCACAGATAGAGGAAGTATTGACTAATTGTAAAATCTGCCCCCAGTCATCCACGGAAATGGTAAACCCCAATTCCTGTTCCCAATCTACCCTAATCTTATCAAATGGAGCTTTCCTAAGTTTCATAATAATATTATAAATCATAGCCGATGCACCTTCCTGACATGGATTAAGGTTAATTATAGTATCTAAAATGTATGTAGGAGGAAGCATTGGAAAGGAAGAAAGTATAGTACTTAGGAAATTTCTAACTTGTAGATATCTAAAAAAATGTATTCTTGATAAGTTATATTTATTAGATAATTGTTCAAAAGACATAAGGGAACCATCTAAAAATAAATCCAAAAACCGTGAAATACCCTTAGTCTTCCAAATTTGAAAAGCACGATCCGTAAAAGAGGGAGGAAAAAATATGTTACCTAAAATAGGAATCGCTAACCCAAATTGATTAAGATCAAAAAATTTTCTGAATTGAAACCAAATACGTAAGGTATATTTAACTATCGGGTTAGACACCTGTTTAAGGCGTTTCAAATCAAAAGGAAGAGAGGAACCTAAAATAGAGCCAAGTGTAAAACCCTGAACAGATTGTAATTCCAATGCTACCCATTTAGGAATGGATAGTATATCCTGGTCAAGTAACCAGAATTTCATATGTCGAATATTAATTGCCCAATAATAAAATCTAAAGTTAGGTAATGCTAAGCCTCCATCTCTCTTAGCTTTCTGTAAATGTATTTTACCCAGTCTCGGGTTTTTATTCTGCCAAATAAATGAAGAAATTTTGGAGTCAACTTTGTCAAAAAAAGATTTTGGAACAAAGATTGGTAATGCCTGAAATATATGTAAAAATTTTGGCAAAAAAAACATCTTAACTGCATTAATACGACCAATCAAAGTTAAATATAAAGGAAACCATTTAGATGAAAGTTGAATAATATGGTCTATTAATGGTAAAAAGTTAGTCTTAAATAAATCTTTGTATTTACAAGTAATTTTAATCCCAAGATATGAAAAATAATTATTAATTTAAATGGAAATTTATAATATAAGGGAAGTTGTTTATTAATCGGAAAGAGTTCACTCTTACTAAGATTTAATTTATAACCTGAAAAAAGACCAAATTGTGCTAATAGCTCTAAAACAGCCGGGATGGATTTTTGAGGATTAGAAATATATAAAAGTAAATCATCAGCATAGAGTGATATTTTATGGGACTTTAAGCCCCGAGTTATCCCAGTAATATTTGGAGATTCTCGAATGGCAATTGTAAGAGGCTCTAATACAATATCAAATAATAAGGGACTAAGAGGACAACCTTGTCGAGTACCTCGAAAAAGAGGGAAAAAAGGTGAACTTAAAGAGTTAGTACGGACCGAGGCCACAGGAGAATGATATAACAGTTTAATCCAGGATATAAATTTCGAGCTAAAATTAAACATTTCAAGCACCTTAAATAAATAAGGCCATTCTACTCTATCAAAAGCTTTCTCAGCATCTAAAGAGATAACACACTCAGGAACATTTTGTGAGGGAGTATAAACGATATTTAACAGTGTGCGAATATTATAAAAAGAGTAACGACCTTTAATAAAACCCGTTTGGTCTTCCAAAATAATAGAAGGAAATACTTTTTCTAATCTATTTGCTAATAACTTAGAAAAAACTAGAATCAACATTTAATAAAGATATTGGTCTATAAGATGCACATTGAGCAGGATCTTTATCCTTCTTTAATATTAGAGAAATTGACGCTCTATTGAAAGATTCAGGAAGTTTACCAAGTTTTAATGAAGCCTCAAAAACCCTACAGAGCCAAGGGATTAATGAAGGAGCAAAACATTTATAAAATTCTACGGTAAACCCATCAGGGCCAGGAGCTTTCCCCAAATTCATAGAGAAAATAACATTCTTAATCTCATCCATGGTAATGGGAGTATCTAACATAGAAGACATATCCTGTGAAATCTCAGGGAAGTCTAAATTATCTAAAAAATCATTCATATATTTAGAATCTCGAGGAGACTCTGATTGATATAAGGAAGAGTAAAAATCACAGAAGGTTTGATTAATCCCCACATGATCAAGTATCAGTCGATCATTTTGGTTATAAATCTGATTAATTTGAGATTTAGCATAATTAGACTTCAGTTGATTAGCCAACAGTTTGCCAATTTTGTCACTGTGTACATAAAATTCACTTCTTGTTTTCTTTAATTGGTTTACAATCGAGGACGAGAGTAATAAATTGTGTTCCATTTGAAGTTCAGTTCTTTGTTTATATAACTCCTCAGAAGGAGCTATAACATATTTCTTATCAATTTCCTTAATCTTGTCCACAATTACCAACTCCTCCTGCTTCAGTTTCTTCCTCAAAGCAGCAGAATACGAGATAATCTGACCGCGAATATAAGCTTTAAAAGTGTCCCAAAGAATGTTGACAGAAATATCCTCTGTATAGTTAATTGTAAAAATAAGATCAATCTGTTCATTCATAAAGTTAACGAAGTCCGAGTCCTGAAGCAACAGCGAATTAAAACGCCATTGTCTATTATTTTGTATATTGGCCAGAATTTTAATAGAAAGCTTAAGTGGAGCATGATCCGAAATGGTTATAGAGTCATAATCACATTTAATCACTGAGGAAATAAGACGAGAATCAATAAAGAAATAATCAATTCTTGAATAGGAATGATGAACATGTGAAAAAAAAGAAAAATCTTTTTCCTGAGGATGCAAAAAACGCCAAATGTCCGTCGACCCAGAATCAGAAAGGAATGAATTAATCAAAGTTGCAGATTTATTAGGTAAGGTCCGTAGAGGAGCCGAACGGTCCAAAGCTGGAGATAAACGGGTATTAAGATCTCCGCCCCAGATCAGTGAAAACTCATTCAAATTCGGAAACTGATTAAATAATGACTTATAAAATTCCGGACAGTCCATATTAGGAGCATAAACATTAACCAAAACTACTTTTTTATTAAATAGTAAACCACTAACCAATAGAAATCTACCATTCGGATCAGAAATAATATCATGTTGTATAAAAGTAACTGAGGAGTCTATAAAAATAGAGACGCCTCGAATCTTAGCATTGGAGTTCGAATGAAACTGTTGTCCCTTCCAGAATTTAAAAAAACGTAGTCTGTCCCCCCTCCGCACATGGGTCTCTTGTAAAAATAAAATTTGTGCTTTAAGTCTCCGGAACACTTTAAAAACTTTTTTCCTTTTAATAGGATGATTAAGACCATTAGTATTCCAGGAGACAAAATTAATAATAGACTCCATAAACCCTAAAGTCAACCCGCAACAAGGAGGATTGACGATAGGCTCGACCCACGAACCCGGAAAGGGAACAGAACATACAAGAGATACCGGGAAGAAGAACGCAACCAATACTTCAATAATGTATATAGCCCAAGAAGAAAGAAACTAAAACGTGAAGCCCCTCCCACCACCCCCCACCCCATGACCCGAAGGCTAAATCTAACGCAGACCAGCCCGAAAGAAGCAAGCACTAAAACTACCCCCATGACTTCCGGTATACGCTCCCTAAAAAAAAAGTGTAAATATAAAAAAGATCAGCTGATTATAAAACAGTAAAAGAATAAAAAAAGATAACTCAATTAAAATAAACACATAACAGAATAAAAGCCAGAAAATATAAAAAAAAACGCAATAAACCCCAGACCCATGAGTAAACAAAACAACAAAAAAAAATGAGATTATTAACATAAACTAGTTATAAAAACCTACAAAACAAAATAGATTTTAAAAAAACACTACAAAATTTAAGGCCACAAAGGAAATACGTAAAATGACGATGAGGAAGTAACCACCCAGAATCCCCTGGGAAAAAGAAAGAAATGACGCAGTTTAAAAGAAAGTTTAGCAACCATATTAAGTAATCAAAAATAAACTTTTCTGCCCAAATAGAGCAAAAAAAAATTAAGACCGACAAATTCACAGCCTCCGATCAACGGAGATAGTTAAAATATTACGATTAAGATGTTGAAGGTGAAAATTGATCCAGATAACTCTGGGCATCCAATGGAGATTCAAAAAAACGGAGGGCTCCATCCAGCGTACGAATCCTTAAAGGTAAAGCAGCGCTGGTTTTAAATCCATCTTGTAGAGTTCCGACATCACAGATCTGTAACAAACCCGTTGATCCCGGATTGGTTTACTGAAATCCTCCACGAATCGGAACTTAAGATCCAAAAAATCAATGAAACCTTTAGATCGAACGAATCGAAACAGTTTCTCCTTGTCTTGAAAGTAATGAAAACGTAAAATGACATGTCTAGGTTTATCTGACCTAGGCGAGTATGATGGAACTCTGTGAACACGATCCAATAACGGTGGTTGGTCAGGAAATACAGTAGGAAATGCATCTTTTAAAAGTTGAGAAAAATACTTCATAGGGTTATCGGATTCAACAGCTTCACGCACCCCAATCATTCGAAGATTCTGCCGTTGCATTCTAGATTCTAAGTCAGAGTTTTTAAAGGTCAGAAAGTCGAGTTTCTTCTTCATTACATTAATTGTTTCTTCGATTTTCTCCATCTTGAGCTCACTTTGTTGCGTGGATTTTTGAAGATCAGATATAGCCGACCGATGTTCCGTAATAGATATCTGTATCTTCTCGTTTGAATCGGCAACTTTCTGGAAACTAGTTGAAATTTCCGCACGAATCAGCTCCGTAACAGAGGTTGAAATTTCCCTTTGAATTAGCTCCGATATAGCTTTCAAAGTCACCGGTGGTTCAGTCAGAGGGAAATCAGTACCTTTCGGTCTAACCGGAGGTTTGCCATCCTTCCCGTTTTTTCCATTCTTAGACATAGCAGACCTTAAACGCATCCAATTATTGGAGAGCCCAATTTATTTCAAAGTATTGTAAAAGTTGATGCCTTAATGGTTAATTAAAATATAGCTGATCATAAGAAGAAAAACTCAGAGGTAATGGAGCGAGTCAAGAACGCGACTTCACTCCATGAGCGCTACCGCAAGTCCCCCATCTCTTTCTTGAAAGCATCCAGAGTCACCACCTTAAGACCACAAGACACAGGAGCAGAATTAGGCCATCTGGCCCATTGAGTCTGCTCCGCCATTCAACAGACAATAGGTGCAGGAGTAGGCCATTCAGCCCTTCGAGCCAGCACTGCCATTCACTGTGATCATGGCTGATCATCCACAATCAGTATCCAGTTCCTGCCTTAACCTTTGATTCCGCCATCTTTAAGAGCTTTATCCATCTCTTTCCTGAAAGCATGCAGAGACTTGGCCTCCACAGCTTTCTGGGGCAGAGCATTCCATACATCCACCACTCTCTGGGTGAAAAAGCTTTTCCTCAACTCCATTCTAAATGGCCTACCCCTTATTCTTCAACTGTGGCCTCTGGTTCTAGACTCACCATCAGCGGGAACATGCTTCCTGCCTCCAGCATATCCAATCCCTTAATAATCTTATGTGTTTCAATAAGATTCCCTCTCAGCCTTCTAAATTCCAGAGTATACAAGCCCAGTCGCTCCAATCTTTCGACATATGACAGTCCCGCCATCTCAGGAATTAACCTTGTGAACCTACGCTGCACTCCCTCAATAGCAAAAATGTCCTTCCTCAAATTTGGAGACCAAAACTGCACACAGTACTCCAGGTGTGATCTCACCAGGGGACTGTACAGCTGCAGAAGGACCTCTTTGCTCTTGTACTCAATTCCCCTTGTTATGAAGGCCAGCATGCCATTAGCTTTCTTCACAGCCTGCTGTACTTGCATGCTTGCTTTCAGTGACTGATGTACAAGAACACCTAGATCTCGTTGTACTTCCCCTTTTCCTAACTTGACTCCATTTAGATAATAATCTCCCTTCCTGTTCTTACCACCAAAGTGGATAACCTCACATTTATCCTCACTAAACTGCATCTGCCTACTCACCCAGCCTGTCCAAGTCACCCTGCATTCTCATAACATCCTCCTCACATTTCACACTGCCACCCAGCTTTGTGTCATCGGCAAATTTGCTAATGTTACTTTTAATTCCCTCATCTAAATTATTAATATATATTGTAAACAGCTGTGGTCCCAGCACTGAACCCTGCGGTACCCCACTGGTCACCGCCTGCCATTCCGAAAGGGACCCATTAATCGCTACTCTTTGTTTTCTGTCAGCCAGCCAATTTTCAATCCATGTCAGTACCCTGCCCCCAATACCATGTGCCCTAATTTTGCCCACTGATCTCCTATGTGGGACTTTATCAAAGGCCTTCTGAAAGTCCAGGTACACTACATCCACTGGCTCTCCCTTGTCCATTTTCATAGTTACATCCTCAAAAAATTCCAGATGATTAGTCAAGCACGATTTCTCCTTTGGAAATCCATGCTGACTTGGACCAATCCTGTTACTGCTATCCAGATGTGTCATAATTTCATCTTTTATAATTGACTCCAGCATCTTTCCCACCACCGTCAGGCTAACCAGTCTATAATTCCCTGTTTTCTCTCTTCCTCCCTTCTTGAAGAGAGAGACAACATTAGCCACCCTCCAATCCACAGGAACTGATCCTGAATCTATAGAACATTGGAAAATGATTACCAATGCGTCCACGATTTCTAAAGCCACCTCCTTAAGTACCCTGGGATGCAGACCATCAGGTCCTGGGGACTTATCAGCCTTCAGACCCAACAGTCTATCCAATACCATTTCCTGCCTAATATAAATTTCCTTCAGTTCATCCATTACCCTAGGTCCTTTGGCCACTATTATATCTGGGAGATTGTTTGTGTCTTCCCTAGTGAAGACAGATCCAAAGTACCTGTTCAACTGGTCTGCCATTTCCTTGTTCCCCATAGTAAGTTCACCCATTTCTGTCTTCAAGGGCCCAATTTTGGTCTTAATTATTTTTTTCCTTTTCACATACCTAAAGAAGCTTTTACTATCCTCCTTTATATTCTTGGCTAGTTTACCTTCATACCTCATTTTTTCTCCGCGTGTTGCCTTTTTAGTTACCTTCTGTTGCTCTTTAAAAGTTTCCCAATCCTCCGGCTTCCCACTCGTCTTTGCTATGTTATACTTCTTCTCTTTTATTTTTATACTATCCATTACTTCCCTTGTCAGCCACGGCCTCCCCTTACTCCCCTTAGGATCTTTCTTCCTCTTTGGAACGAACTGATCCTGCACCTTCCGCATTATTCCCAGAAACACTTGCCATTGCTGTTCCACTGTCATCCCTGCTAGGGTACTGTTCCATTGAACTTTGGCCAGCTCCTCCCTCATAGCACCATAGTTCCCTTTGTTCAACTGTAATACTGACACTTCCGAGTTTCCTTTCTCCCTCTCAAATTGTAGATTAAAACTTATTCATACCTTTAACAGTGACTTGCAGAAATGTTTAGCATATAATTAAAATTTTAAATGTAAAATGTAGCAATTTGTTAGTTGAGATGATTTTTTAAAAAGTCATTCACTGGTTTACAATGTAATGTCAAAAGCAAATACCAGGTAATTTAAAATATGGCCTTTGGCATGACAGAGAATCCAATAAGCCCTTTACCATTCTGTTAGTTCTGTCTGATAATCCATTGTGCTAACTATTTTATTTTATTTGTTATTTAGTGATACAGCACGGAGTAGGTCCTTCTGGACCTACAAACCACACTGCTCCAGCAACTCATGACAAACCCAATTAACCCCGACCTAATCACAGGACAATTTACAATGGCCAATTAACCTACTAAACATTACATCTTTGGACTATGGTAGGAGACTGGAGCACCTGGGGAAGACCCACACATTCCACGGGGAGAATGTACAAACTCCTTACGGAACAATGCTGGAATTGAACTCTGAACTCCAGAACACCGGGAGCTGTAATAGTGTCACACTAACTGCTACATTATTCTGCCATTCCTACTAGAATTTAAGTTTTGATATTGTTCTGGTGATTTTTATATTTTCTAGAGCGGCTGCCTACTGTCAGTGTGGCATTGCCAGGGTCAGTTCTGGATAATGCCCAAACTCCAGATCTCAGGACGTATTTGGCTGGACAGATAGCTCGTGCATGTACTGTGTTCTGTGTGGATGAAATTGTAGTCTTTGATGAACAAGGAGAAGATGCAAAGTAAGGTGGATCAGAAATATTTAATCATATCTCATGCTAACTTATCCAACATATACACATTTAATGTTACAGCATAAAGAAGGAATTTGGAGGGTTAAGTGTTTTAAACTTGATTATTTCCACTTGTCCTGGTTACCAATTAAAACTTATTTCTATTTCATATGTGGTTAAAATATAGCTAAACTTAGGTTGCTCCAGATTTTCTATAGCATATACAGTTGCAAAAGAAAGTTTGTGAGCCTTTTGCAATGACCTGGTTTTGTGCATTAATTCCTCGTAAAATGTGGTCTGAATTTCATCTAAGTCACAATAATAGATAACCACAATCTGCCTAGACTAATAACACACAAACAATTGCACTTTTCTTGTCTTTATTGAACACATTGTTTAATCATTTACAGTCCAGGCTGGAAGAAGTATGTAAACCCATATATTTAATAACTGGTAGAACCTTCACCAAACTTTTTCTGTAGCTGTTGATCAGACTTGCACAACGGTGAGGAGGAATTTTAGACCATTCCTCATTACAAAACTGTTTCAGTTCATCAGTATTTCTAGGATGCCTTGCATAAACAGACCTTTTCAGGTCATGCCACAGCGTCTCAATTGCGTTAAGGTCTGGATCCAAAGCACAAATTTTATTCTTTTTAAACCATTCTGTTGTTGATTTACTCTTGTGTTTTGTATCATTGTCTTGTTGCATCATCCAATTTCTATTAAGCTTTAGGTGAAGGACCACTACCCTGAAATTCTCTTGACACAATTTTGAATTCATTGCTCTCTCAGTGAGGCCCCGAGGCAGTAAAGCAGCCCCAAGCCATGGTACTCCTTCCACCATGCTTCACAGTTAGGATGAAGTTTTGGTATTGGTGTGTGGTGCCCTTTTTCCTTCAAACATAGCGGTGTGCATATCTGCCAAAAAGTTCACCTCTTGAGACATGCAGAAATGTTTTTTTTTTGAGAGCAGTAGTTTCCTCCATGGTGACCTTCCATGAACACCATCTTTGTTTGTTGTTTTGCTTATAGTGGACACACTAACAGACTTTAGCAAGTTCTAGAGATTTCTGCAGGTTCTTTGCTGTACCCTCGGGTTCTTTTTCACTTCCTATAGCATTTGCACTTTGTGCTCTTGGTGTGATCTTTGCAGGACACCCACTCCTAGGGAGAGTAGTGATAGTTTTGAATTTCCTCAGACAATTTCTCAATTCCTCAGACAATTCCTCAGAATAGACAATTTCTATTACTGTGGACTGATGAACACTCAGGTCTTTAGAAATGCTTTGGTAGCCTTTTCCAGCTTCATGCATCTCTACAATTCTTCTAAGGTCCTCTGAAACTTGTTTCCATCAAGGCATGGTGTACATAAACAGATCTTTCTTGAGAAGAAAAGGCTCTGTTGGTACCTGACTTCGGGTGTCTTTTTTATAGGGTGGGCCACCTCTACAATCCACACCTCCAATCTGATCTCATTGGTTGGAACACTTGACTCCAAATAGCTTTTGTAGAAGGCATTTGTAGCAGTTCACATACTTTCTTTGAACCTGGACTATGATTGGTTAAATGGTGTACTCAGTATTGCCAAGAAGAAGTACAATTGTTTGAATGTTATTAGTTTAGACATATTGTGTTTGTCTATTATTGTGGCTTAGATGAAGATCAGACCACATTTTTGAGCAATTAATGCAGAAAACCAGGTAATTACAAAGGATTTATAAACTTTTTCTTGCAACTGTATGTATAAAAATGAACAAAGGTACAACAGTAGGCCACTCATTGCCTAAAATGAGATGGATGTAAGAAATAAAATTCTAATTCTAAAATATGATCCAATATTCATTTATATCACTGCACTTCTGTATATCAAACCTACTGATCTACCTTTAAACTCATGTCTCTTGATACAATTACTCAACAAAGACCCTGCCAAACCTGATCTAATTCATGTAACCCTACAATCTATGAATTTTTAAGGGAGGAGATACAGATTTTATTGTGTGTTTCTGATCACCTTCATAAATAGTGTAAATGTAACTTTAATCGTCGATCTGCATAACCCCACAAGAGTAAATAATTTTCTGTATCAACACTCTCTAAGCTTATTAACATTTTGAACAGCTTGACCCAATCTGCCCTTGATGTTTTAAACTCAAGATAATTTCTGTTTGAAAAATGATGGCAATTCAATTTATGACATTTGTATTGAAGGAGATCGTTGTGTTTGTTACTAATTTGTATAATACTAAGTGATAACCATGATGAAGACACAAGGAATAAGGAAGTTTTTGATTACTGAGTATTAAATTGGGCCTTGTCTTTGTTACTACAGAACCGTGGAAGGTGAATTCCATGGAATTGGAAAGAAGGGACATGCCAGTGTGCAGCTTGCACGGATTCTGCAGTACCTTGAATGTCCACAGTGAGTCACTTTGGAGCAGAAATAGCCATCATGGAGTAAACAAATAGGTTGTTTTTGTTCATTAGTCAGAAAATACACAAAAATCACTTGCTATTTTGACCATTCTGCCATGGTATTATAATGAATAACATCAAAAGCATGTAAGAATGAATAATTACTTAAAGGGAAGAAGAGAGAGAGGAGAGGCTAACAGGTTATGCCATTTGTAGGAATGAATGTATGCAAGTACATTTAATAATATAGGAGCTCGTTTGTGTGTAGGGGTGTCTGTAAGTCAGATGTTCATAACTAACGGTCAGTCTGTAGTTCCTTAACAAGAGCAGCATATATTTATGCAGATCCTTTACTGTAGCAAGTCATCTCGTGAGCTCTTCTTGGAAGTGGAATCAGACAAAAGTTGATTCTGAGCTAAACAAAAAGATGTAAGTTAGAATTGCTCAAAGTTTTAGGTGCTGAAAGAGGCAGACACCTTTTAAGAAATTAATTTGTGAGTTGGAGCACAGAAAATGAATGAAAAGCATCCTAATTTGTTTAACTAAAGGTTGTTTTAACCATTTATGGAGAGAAGTTTTTTAGTTCATGGAGATCATTGTCCAAGTCCTATTCTTTGTAGTTTAATACTTAGTATTCAGTTTACTCAGAAGACCTTTCTGATGTGCAAGACCTTTCTCATAGGAAAGGCTTATCAAAAATGTATCCAATATTGAGATTCTACATTAGGAGGAACCCCTGTTGGTTGGGATCAACCATGGGTGTTGTGTCCTAGCTGTCTACATTGTTGGTGCAGCACTGCCAGTACGCAAACCAGGGCAGCACGATATGTACATCAAGCTGTTTCCCGTGCAACAAGCTCTCCCTCCACGCATCTGATGAATCCAAAGCAAAGGTAGAAACTGATACAGTTTAGCACTGGCGGCACTACAGTAGTTGCCAGTCCATGTTGAAACCTACATAGGACTGCCTTAGGGACTCTAGCTCTGGATATTTCCCTGGGGTTTACTCCCGTAGCCTTCCCCATCAATGGTTATAGCTGCAAGGCACCAGAGGTTTGAGATCAGAGTTTTCCTTCTAGATGAGCTGCCAGCTGGGGTAACAAGACCCATATGCCCGAATTTACTGGTTTTAATGTGCCAGTAACCCGCCTTTGCCCCTTTTCCTATCAGTAGAAATGGTTTGCCGGGGGCTGGACTCGATTATCAGAGGTTGTTTGAGATATGTGTTATGGGAGCACTTAATAGGTAACCACAGCTTATCATCAGTACCAACACCCAATCCCCTCCCACCCCCAGCTATGACAACCTTAAGGAACTGATGCTATGTTGTCAGTACACATTAAAATATAGCCTATAGTCACACTCTAGTAACCCACTTGGTTATAAAATTCAATAGAGCTATTTAGCATTTAGAAACCACCCCCAGGTTTTGTGGTCAATGTAGAGAATTTTTTACTTTTTTATATGACCTAAGACTCTTCCTTTGGTTGTAACCAGGTACCTAAGGAAATCTTTCTTTCCAAAACATCGAGATCTACATTTTGTAGGTAAGCTGGTCTGTTATGATAATATACGACGGCAACACATAAATGGAGAGGGTGCCTTGCATCCCAGGGATATTAATGCTTCTCTGTGTATGTAGTACTTTGCTTTTATTTCTGCTAATTTGCCTACATTACTCAAAAAATTATTTTGGGCTGGTCATAAGAGAACTTTATAAATTATTTTACTGTTTTGTTATAAGACCTCGACAAAGTAGGAGCAGAATCAGGGCATTTGGCCTATCAAATTTTCTGCCGTTCCATCATGGCTGATTTATTTTCCCACTCAACCTCATTCTCCTGCCTTCTCCCTGTAACCTTTGACACCATGACTAATCAAGAACCTATCAACCTCCACCTAAATATACCCAAAGACTTGTCCTCAACAGCTGTCTGTGGTAAAGAAATTACTCCCAAGTGGACATCCCTCCATTCTGAGGCTGCGCCCTCCTCCACTATAAGAAACATCCTCTCCACATCCTATGTTTCAATGAAATTCCCCCCTTATTTTTCTAAACTCCAGTGAGTACAGCCCCAGGGCCATCAAATGCTCCTTGTCCATTAACCTTTCGTTCCTAAAATCATTCTTGTGAACCTCTTCTTGAGCTCCTCCAATGCCAGCAGATCTTTTCTTTGATAAGGTGCCCAAAACTGTTCACTGTACTCCCAGTGCAGTCTGACCAATGCCTTGTAAAGCCTCAGCATTATATCCTTAATTTTAATTCTAGTTATTAATAAGAGAAATGACTTGGGATGATCGTTACATTGTGGAACTCACTACCACCTAGAATGGTTGAATGGACTGGTACAGAAACATTTACGAGTAGCTAAACGTGAAGGAAAAAGAACAAATACTTAAATGTTATTATCAATTGTCTTTAATTTATATTGTGTTTATTTCCCCGGAAACCATGTATCCTTCTGAGCTTCCGGTGCAATTCAACTAATTATTTGGCTGGCGAGGGCTTGAAGGGTGAAGGCCTCGTTGAAAACCACACATTTTCTCAAGTGGCTAACCTACACAGATATTAAATCAAGGATTTAATTCCATCTGATGAAGGGATATTGAAAGAGTGATCAGCTGTGGCATTTTATGAAGCTTTATTTCACTGTCTGTAATCTACTGGTTATTAACTTTGAACGCAGACTGCAATGTGTATTCTAATGGGCCCTTTCTTGCTCCCATTGTGCACTACTTCAGTTTATTGTACAACAACAATAAACTCAGTGGCCCTTTCAGTATTGTTGATTGGAGCACAGAAAGAAATTGCTGTCTGACTTTGCAATGGAACAGAGGTAGAAGGTGAAGAAGTACAAATCAGAAATGACCAACTGGATCTATGAACTGCAGCATCTCTACTAAGACCAGAAGTAAGGTAGACCCAACTATACTGGGTATCATAGACTCTACATTAGTGAAACTTGGAGTTCATAAATATTTCTGAATACTTGTTTTGAAAACAATGGAAAGATTTCACTTTGAGAAACTAGAAAAGCTGCTATTTTAGTGATTATAAACTGGAATCGACAAATGTTCTTTCAAAAGGCAAGGATTTGCCTCCAGTAGGATGCAATTTTTATTAATGCCAGGAATCTGGGTTCAATCCTAGCCTCTGCTACTGCCTATCTGCGGTTTGCATATTATCCCTGTGATCAACTGGTTTTCTTCCCTAGCCCAAAGATTGTGGGAAATTAATTGGGTGCCGTAAATTATTGTGTAGTGTGGACAAGTGACAGAAGGAATAAACAAAAAGATGGATATGAGTTGGAGAAGAAGATGAGTTCAATGGGCAAAATGGCTTGCTGTCCTGTGTTGTAATGATCAGTAAATTGCTAATTGTAATAGATCTGCTTGGATCCTGGGTGGAGGGACCAAGAGGTTACACAAGCAGTAAGAAGACAATCAAAATAGAGATGACGGGCATCCTCATCTGCTCTTTGGTTTAAATAAGTCTGTAAGCACTGGCAAGTAGAAAACATCTACCAATGCAGACCTTTCCTTGTTTTCCTTGCTCTGCTCGTACTGCATATTAAAGACTTGGGGGTCAAACTTCTCTCAGTTCTTATTAACAGATACATTTTGCTTTCCACATATGCTGCCTGACCGGCTGCATTTTTCTATCATTCTGTGCTTTTAGACTTACAGTATTTTTCTTTTGGTTGTATTTCTATAAATTGTGTTCTAGGTCTCCTAAATCCACTGGACAGCCCACACCATATGAGAATTGATGAAGATTCAGAATATCGGGAGGGAGTGGTTGTTGATAAGCCTTCTAAGCCTAACAAAGGATCATTTGTTAATTGTGGCATGAAAAAGGTTTGTATATAAGGATCTATATTCATCCAAATACTGATTTGTGATTTGAATACATGCAAAGCATTAAAGATTACATTCAGTGCATCATTCGTAAATGTTGGCAGGAGATCGAAGTAAGTTCCTGATCAGATTGTAAGTTGGTCATGCTAATGAGTAGTCATATCTTGCATTCAAATCAAATAATATGATCCAGTGTAAAAGGAAGCCAATTGCTTCCTCAACTCTAATTCTTTGAAAGAACAATCTAAATAGTCCCACTCTTCTGTCTGCAAAAACATCTTCCTTTTGTTTGATCAACTTTGCTCCATGAGATCATTTCACTGGAATTTTTCATTATTTACTTTCCTAATTTAAATTAGGATGTACAGATTGACAGATGTCTTCAAGCTGGCCTCCGTGTAACAGTTCAATTACTCAAGAATGAAAATCCAGGTAAAAAGATCAGGATATGTTGGTTATATTTGTAGTAATTAAACTTAAAATGGCTATAATGATGGGAAAAAATGTTTTACTTTCCTGAAGCATTCCTTGGTTGTTGTAGCTGTAGTGTAAGAAGGGACAATAACTTTGTAAATCATTACAGTATTCCTTTGACTGTTGAATATAGTAGGAAAGGAAAGGTATGTCGCCTCCGGAGTTTCTCCGGTTAGCGGACGATTTCCCTCCACGCCTCTCTGACGTAGTGGGGAATCGCGTACAAGGCAAGTTACAGCAGTGGTTTGCCATTGCCTTCTGCTGGGTGAGTTTCCAAAGAGATCACCAGCTCGTAACCCAGCACGGATGGAAAGCGTGCAGGGGAGCTGGCTGGATTTGAACTCGGGACCTTTTTTTACAGTTATATTAGTGGCAAATGAATTCATTTGCGGAGAGGAGTCTCTGAATTTTATGAAGACAGTGTACTAGGACAGTTGAAAAGGTCCCAGACCACCCAGCAACTTGTTGGTTCTGCTTTGGTTCTGTAACCTTGCTTTTCAAAGGAGAAATTGAACTAAAAGAGAGCAGTCCAAATTTAACCCAAGTTATATGGCAAGATCATACATAAGGCTTGCAAAACTGGAACTTCAATCGAGTGAATTGATTAGGCTAATAGATTGAACTGATTTGACTTTATTACTTACATCTTTCATATACATGAGTAAAAGTCTTTACATCTCCGTCTAAATCTGCAATGTGCAATTTATAATAAATAGTATGTACAACAGGATAGTCAATACAACAGAAATACAGTTGTTTCAGAATGAATTAAGTAGTCTGATGGCCTGGTGGAAGAAGCTGTCCCAGAACCTGTTGGGCCTGACTTTTATGCTGCGGTGCCATTTCCCGGATGGTAGCAGCTGGAACAGTTAGTTTGTGGTTGGGGTGACTCGGGTCTCCAATGATCCTTGGGGCCCTTTTTAAACACCTGTCTTTGTAAATGTCCTGAATAGTGGGAAGTTCACATCTGCAGATGCGCTGGGCTGTCCGCACCACTCTCTGCAGAGTCCTGCGATTGAGGGAAGTACAGTTCCCATACCAGGCAGTGATGCAGCCAGTCAGGATGCTCTCAATTGTGCCCCTATAGAAAGCTCTTAGAATCTGGGGGCCCATACTAAACTTCATCAACTGTCTGAGGTGAAAGAGGCACTGTTGTACCTTTTTCACCACATAGCCAGTATGTATAGACCATGTGAAATCCTCGGAGATGTTTATGCCGAGGAACTTAAAGCTGTTCACCCTCTAAACCCCAGATCCATTGATGTCAATAGGGGTTAGCCTGTCTCCATTCCTCCTGTAGTCCACAACCAGCTCCTTTGTTTTTGTGACATTGAGGGGGAGGTTGTTTTCTTGACACCACTGTGTCAGGGTGATGACTTCTTCTCTGTAGGCTGCCTCATTATTATTAATAATAGAATTTGAAAAGGAATCAATAATGTAGTAAAGATAATATTTTCCACTGGTGTGGAATCAACAGAGCTAGGTTTCTTGGGAAGCATTTTGGGCAGAGGGTGTTTACACATATGAATCACTCCCACAGTAGGCTTGAGATCATAGTTTAATTAATAATTTTAAAAACAAGATCAATAGATTCTTTGCCAAATCCCAAAATAATATGGCGTCAAGGTAGATAAAGGAAATTTTGAGGTCAACCATCTCATCGAATAGTGTAACATATTTTGAGGGCTAAGTACCTCACTTAATGTTCCTTTGTAAATTCTATTTCCAGTGGTGTAGTGTATTAGAATACAGGATCTATTATGAAAAGCCATTCGATTCCATAGTTTTACTCCCCCCCCCATGTTATTTATAATTTAATAGTTTGTTATTTTAGTTATTGCACCCGAATTACTATAGTGAGTTGTTTCACACTCCATGCCTTTTATGCAATGTCCTAAAAAACAAATATAATTTATTAACAGTCTATGTGATTCTGAAAGTTGTTCTTGTCAATATTTTCAGAGAGCAAAATGATTAAGGGTAGAGTTGTCGCACCTCATGCTCCTCGGATGGAGTCTGGTCTTTACTGGGGTTACACAGTTCGACTTGCTTCTTGCCTCAGTGAGTTCTAAATCTTTGTTTGAATCTTGATGATGTAACTGAACCAATGGCAAAAATTTTTAAAAAAAGAGAAAAGCCCTGACTATCTGTGTTCGGTAGGTGCTGTATTTACAGAGTGCCCATTTGAAGATGGATACGATCTTACAATTGGTACATCTGAGCGAGGGTCAAATGTTGACGGCACTACGCTTCCTTCATTCAGGTAAGATGTCAGCTGTTGGTTTTGTCCTTTAATCTGTTACTTCCCAGCAGCTGCAGATTACTGAATTTTTAAAAAAAATTTAATAATGTTATCTCAGCTGATTGTCATTTACTACAGAATTTATTTGTAATCACAGACTGTAGATTTTCTTGGTTTGTTTCTTATCTGTTAAGTTTTCTTCAGTTTACTACTTTCCTGTCACATAATCCCCAAAAGCAAAAAGTGATAGAACCCTTCAGTGCTACCATCTCTGAGATGTATTATTAGCAAGATGTAATTATCAAATTTACCCTCACTTATTTTTAATGTAACTGTGAAACATCACTTTCTTCCTCTGACTTAACCCCTTCCAATTTGTAGGTTCCCTGGATCTAATCACAGATGAGGACAAAAAGGGGATTATATGTGCCAAACCATATAATCATACTCATGATCAATCAAACCCCTCCCTCCTACATAGCCCATAGCCCTCCATTTTTCTTACATCTGTGTGCCTATCTGAGTCTTACGACCTCTCGGCAGGACTGATCATGCTTAGTTACACTTCATAGAACTGCTTTTCATCTTGGGAATCAATTTTAGTAATTCCAAAGCAAGTATAACATTTAGGTGAAGGAAAATCAGACATGGTATTCCAAAATGGGTCTTATCAAAGCTCTGTACAATATCGGTAAGATTTACTTTTGGATTCCACAATTCTCATGGAGCACCATTTCCCTATTCTGCCTAAAGGTTTATTTTCTGTGCCCTCTGAGCCAGAACATAATGATCTCAAACACTCATTCACCTCAAAGCCTACTATTGGACTTCGGCTTATTTTCTTTTCCTAAGGATGCAATCATTCTTAATCTGCAGAGGGAATTTCACAGTAAAAGTTATTATATGACTCTTTTGTAGTTTTATTATCTTAAGATACAAACCCACTTACGAGCAACCAATCTTCGGCAGCATCATAGTATTGCAGCATATTGTAGGGTGTTTGCAGTCTATTAAGATGACAACTGTATTTTTTCAAATGTTCCACTTTTTTTTGTTTTATTATTGAGAGCCATTGTTCCATTCTCATCCTTTTTACAGAATTTGACTTATTGCATGTAATCTTTTTTCTCTTGTGTTAGGCACATGTTGATAGTGTTTGGTGGTCTTAAGGGACTTGAGGCCAGTGTTGACGCTGACGAAAATCTCGAGCTTACTGATCCCAGTGTCCTTTTTCACCACTATCTCAACACCTGTCCTGGTCAAGGCAGCCGTACCATCCGCACTGAGGTATGTTTCGCAGGAATGTTTGGCTCAAATATCTCACTGGTAGGCAGGCAACACACTAAATACATCTAGGTAGCATCTTCCCCACTTCTAATCCCTAACTATCATCCTTTGTACAAAGATTAGTGTCCCTAATTAGTATCCAGAAAAATAGTTCAGACTATTATGTTATTTAACATTATCAATCCTGGCAGATATGTTTACATAGAGAGAGTAAGGTTTTAATATATTTGATGGCATGTGTTATTGTGACCTAGTGTTTTGGTGATGCTAAGAATTACTTTCTGCTTTAATATTCCATGTAATGCAATCTCAATGAGTTCTGCCCTTTCTCTTCAGGAGAGGTCAAAAAAAGTTTTTTTTTTAAGTGCAATATTTTGTGCAAAACCAGCCTGAATATCTCCAGCAGAAATATATATTGAAGGAAATGAAACTTAGGTTTTAGTTTTACTAATTGTGAGCTCACACCATTTGTTATCTGGCTGTTGGGTGGGTGCAACTGCCTGAACCACCTTAATTTTCCTCCCTAAATATTCATATCTTGAGTTCCTCCTTTTCCTTCACTGGCCCAGTTTGTTGTGCCTTTGAATAAACTGTATAATTAAGAATGCAAAAAGTTATGATATTGATGTTTTAAACTTAACTATGCTAAATAAGTTTTCTTTTACTAGTTTCCAAAAGGGTGTTGCTTTTTAGTTAGATGCTTGGGTCTGTCAGATATTTGAAGCTTTTGAATATTGACACTTAATTTATCTATTTTTTATAAGTTGCAGTATTCTCAGTGGATAAGTGACCTACCTTCAATACTTGTCTGCAACTCTGCTTAAGTTAGAAACCAAGATGAGAAATAAGAGACAGTTAGCCTATAAAATTGAGACTTGATGATTTGAAGCTGAATTGTTGTCGTGGCTAGGAGGTTGGCTGTGTGACAGAAAGTGGGTAGTAACACATATTCTAGTTGGTTAATCATATCCCACAAAGATGTATATTGAGAGCACAGCTATTCATCATACAAACGATTTAGATGAAGGGATTAAAAAACTATATTCAAGTTTGATGATAGGATAAGTGAGATTGTTTTCAGTGTTACTTTGCAATAATTTGTACATTAGATGAAATGTAGACAAAATTGCAAATGGATTTCAGGGTACTCCAATTCAAAGTCACACATCTTTGACTTAAGACTTGCTAAACGGTCAAAAGCTAAACATGGTGGAAGTACAAAGCAACATGGGCCTCGTACATTGATCACTAAAATGTCACAGATAAAGGAAATCGACAAGAAAGTTAAAATTTGGATATTATATCTAGGCAACCCTGAATTTGGGGGAATAGGTGTTTTCCTGCAGTTATACTGAGAAAACGCTGTTGTGTCTTAAAGAGAATATATTGATCTTGGAATTATAGCAGTTTTTATCAGATATGAAGTGAGATTGTACAAACTAAAGAAGTATTCCCTGAAATTTAGAAGATGAGGGGCTGCTTAAATAGATTTTTTTTTGAGATTTTAAGGGGAATTGATAGGGTAGCCAATAATCTAACTGGGGAGTCCAAAACTAGTCAACTTAATCCAAAAGTTAAAACCTTTTGCAATTGAAATAAGGAAATATTTCTACAGGATAGTCAAATTTATCCACCAATAGGAATTATGCTAAAAGGGTAATTATAAATCTGAGATTAAAAGATTTTTGTTAACCAAAGGGCTATCAGGATAGGGAGGAATATGGAGCTAGGTTCTCGATCAACTTTAATTTAATGCTTAAACTAGATTAAGAGGCTAATGACCCACATTCCCATGAATACGCCTAATATTTCTTTGTGTTTCCTTCCTAAGTTACCTACATCCTATGGATAAATGCCTGCCCTTCCCACCAGTCCCTCCATTAAGACCAATATCTCCAATGTTTAGAGATTGAATTTTACAGCAAATTATATTTTTTACCCTTTTCCAGGAAGCCATTCTCATCACTCTTTCTGCATTACGACCAAAGATTGACAATGCAGTCAGAAGAGCCGATTCAAGTTGAATTAATGGGAACATTTACAATATGGCATCTTTTACAATAGCCTTGGATCGTTGATTATCAGCTATTGCTTGTTCTCCTGGCAGATATTGGAGCTTATTGCTTATTCTACCATGTGTTGCCACTTTTATGTAGGAATCTGCAGAATGTTTACCAGTTATAAGAACTATTGGTGAAGATTTTTAATACATATTTTCCATTTGTAATGTTCTTGATCTTCAAGTACTCAAGTACAGTAATGATACGGTACACAAAAGACATGTATGTGGAACAAGGACTTTTTTTAATGCTTCTGATTTTCAGTTGAAATGTTTGTAAAATGGTTGCAGATCAGAAGCAGACTATGGATTATTCTCACTGTTTTGTAATTTTCGTTGAATTACCCAATCTTCCTGTTCTTCCTTCCTGCCATCTGCTGTATTGCTCCAGATCCCTCAAATAATCTTATTGACAATTTCTAGCTATTCATCTCTATCCAAAGCATTTGGGCTCAGCTTAGTCGTACATAGCACAAATACATACAAGTCCTTCGGATCACCATTGAAATACTGTCAAGACGCCAATTAAATTAATCAACTTTATCAGTATCACAGCAGCCTTCTTTATTCAGGACTTCAAATGTGGTGTGCAAAATTTAAGGGGGCAGTTAAATTAATATTTTTGGTTTTAACAGCAAAGATAACTGCTTCATATGAGTGTGCCTTTGCAAATTGTGTATCAGGCCAATTAATTCATCAAAATATGGAACTGAACATATTATTTTCTGAAAAATTGGTTTGTAACTCTAGTGCACTCTATTTCACAGAATGTTAGAATGTGAACAATTTATAATTACTCATTTCTTTATGTGTAAAGCTACCATAAGAGTCTGCTTACTAATATTTATTTAAATTTCTAGTTTTATGTGAAACTGCTATATATTTTAAATTACTGTAAGGTGCACTGATATGTGGATTTTCTATTGATTCATAAAAATGCATGTATAACATCAAGTTTCCAATAAATTGCAAGTATCCCAAACTCCCCATACGACAACTGGATATGATTTAGAAGCTGGTTAAAAAGCAATAATTATCAGGTTGATAGCCAGAACAAGAACCCTTGTGGAATACTTTTGAAGTCACCATCTCCAGAAGATTAAGAATGACTGTCCTATAAAATGACTTGTGTAATAGGTATAAAATTTGCAGAATGTACTCTAGCTGGTATGAGAAGAATGAAAATCTCTCAATCATATAGTTGATGGTGAATTTATGAATGCAAGTGGGTTACTGCAATTGGTAAGACAAAGGTAAACATCCAGTAAATGAAGCCTATAATTATTGGTTTATTTTAGAGGCATGCATTGATCAGCTTTTCCATGTAGATTTAAGGAGTGACCATTCTTGAAGCAAGATACGTCCGGTTCCAGAAGTTAACAAACCCTGTGCGAAGCTGCTGCTTGACAGAGTTCATGTTAATGTCATCATTAATTTCCAAATACTGGGTGTATGTTGATGTATAATGGATCCATGGGGTGGGAACTTGGGATTCACCCCTATTGGGATCACTAAAAGACAAAATGCATTTGGTTATGCTGGTTGAATTCTCTTTAAGCGGTTATAACTTAGAAAAAGCAGTTGTTGGAAATCTGTAAATAAAACAGGACATCATAAAAACATTCAGCAACTCAAGCAGCATCTGGTTCAGCTTGCTCTTACCCTGATGAACTTAACTTACTGTCCATCCTCTCTCCACTAGATCAGCCCCTTATATCTGTGACACTTCTGGCGCTCTTTGTCTCTTTGACAGCAAAGTTAGGTCCAACTAGTTCACCTGGATGTACCATTCCTTCATTTCTGCCTTGGACAGACACAACCACCACCAACATACTCATTCACCTGGCTGGACTCAAACTGAACAACCTTTCCTTCAATTCCACACAGTTTTTGCCAGTTCAAAGGTGTAGATAGGGGGCCCAAACTATGCCTGGTCTTGTTATTCATTATTTATATAATTTATTTGGATGCGAATGCACAAGACGAATCAGGAAACCTTCAAATGGTATGAAATTGGGTGTTTTTGATAGTGAGGAAGGTTATCATGGATTTACTAGGGGGGATCTTGACCAGTTGGAGAAACGGGCTGAGGAGTGGCAATTGGATTTCAATATAGATACATGTGAGGTGATGCATTTTGGAAAGGCAAAATAGAACGTACATCATAAATGACAGGGCACCAGGGGGTGTAATGGAATAGAAGGACGTAGGACTACAAGTGTTTAGCACAATGAAAGCTGCATCTTGGGTAGATAGGGGATTAGTGCACTGGCCTTCATCAGTCATGGCACTGAATGTAAGAGTTGGGACATTATGGTATAGTTGTATCAGTTATTGATGAGACTGCACTGGGAGTATTGTGTACAGATTTGGTCACTATTTGAGAAAATATGTGGTTAAACTTCCCTTCTATCATCAGATTTCTGAATGGTCAATGAACACATGATTTTTTTCCCTCTCATTTAATTATATATTGTAATTTATTGTTTTTATTATGTATTGCAATGAATTAAACCTGATTCTGAATGTGCAGGGAAGATTTACGAGGATGTTGTTACTACTGGAAGGTCTGAGTTGCAGAGAGATGTTGGCCAACTGAATGAGGAGTTGACCTTATGCAAATGTTAATAATTATGTGAGGGCTTAGATATGGCTGGTGGTAACTCCCCCAGGTTAGTGAAGTCCAAGGTTGGGGGCAGTAGTTTAAAGTAAATGGGGAAAGGTATAAAACAGACCTGAGGAGCAACAATTTTCATGCAGAGGGTAGTGAATATTTTGAATGAGCTGCCAGAGGAAGTGGTTAAGGAAAGTACAACAGTATCATTTAGAAGCACTCTGAAAGGTGCTTGTGAGAGCTGTCATTAGCTGAATTCTCTAAGTCAGTAATGTCTATAGCTACTCATATTGTATCAGTCTATCTTTGCTATATTTTAATTTCAAACATTTGCCCTAATACTATTTACAGTTAAACTAGTGGAATATATAGTGCATCCAGTCATTAATTCCATGAAACATTTTATTATTACAGCCTAAATGCTTTAAAAATAGCTGGGGGAATTTTCATGAAGTTGGATCTTCACCATATGGCTCACTTTTGTTTCCCTACAAAACCAGACCTATTCCTTCCTAATTTATTTCCATTCTCTTTCATGTGCCCAGTAACACTTTTTTGAGTTCTATCTACATTAGTTTACAGTAGCCAAGTGACAAAGCACATCTTGATATGCAGGAGAAAACCGGAGGACCCTGGTCACAAAGAGAATGTAAAACGGCAACCATTGTCAGGATCAAACCCAACATGCTTACTATTACATCATTGTGTATTCCTGTTGAACTCTTCTTATTTTGCCACTTCACTTATTTTCCAATAACGATCTATTAATGTGCTCTAAATGCAGTGGTGTTTCTCTATATTACGGCAGTGACCACAGATTAAAACTATTTCATTAGCTATGAAGTACTTTGCTGAAATGAAAAGTACATCAAAAATGCAAACTCACCCTGTGTGGGCAAAGTTGGTCCAATAGGCGATAATATTTCTTGAGACATCTCTGTCCTTTGCTCGGTAGATAATTGGAATGGCAAATGGTTTTCCAAAGACATACTGGAGGTCATCTGCATGATCAGCGCCCATCCATTTGGGATATATAGGAGCCCGGGAAGGGTAGGAAAACAGGTAGCTGAATGTTTGTGCTCCCCTGGAAGGACAAGAAATAAAGCAATGAAATGACTGATAAAAAGTTTGAAATATCAGCTGTATGAAACAGGCCATTTAACATAACTAACAAAATTCTTCCCACCTTACTTTAGAAAGGAGGAATAGAAAATAAATTTATCTCATTAATCTCCAGTTGAGCAGCAGTTATAGAGACCTCAAGTTCTAACTAAAATGCCTGAGGAAGTCAGCAGGATTTCCAGGATCTGCAGAATCTTGTGTTTATCAAGTTCTAACTGTGTTCTTATTCTTTACAGAAATTTGTGTAGGGGTCCAGTAACATCCAGACAATCTCCAGGGTTCTGGAAGAAACTCAACAAAAGTAACAAATTATTCTTATCCCAGCTTTACCCCTCCCCATTTTCCCAACTATATCGACACCTTGCTTAGACAAGTGCAAACAAGAATTGAGCACAAAGATAGCCTGACAATTGTAGAGAAACCCAGGCAAGAATCTAGAACTGTTCTTTTGTTCACTGTTTTCAAACAGCGTCCAAAGGGCAGGAGAATGGGGTTGAGAGGGATAACACATCAGCCATTATGAAATAGGAGAGCAGACTCGATGGGCCAAATGGCTTAATCTAGTGGATACACGGATATCTTGAGTGTGTTGGTATAACTTTGAAGTTTGTGTCTTTGCAGCAGGGCATCAGGTCTCATTCCCAGTGGCTGACTGGATAGCTGAATGACTCTTCCTCATTTAGTGGTACAGTTTATCTTTTCAGTACCCCTCTACTGATATTGGTGCACAAGATAGAAAGGTAACTTACTGAGCATGCTGATAATGAAGATCCAATGCCAGTTGTGTGGGCACCAAGAAGAGGACATCTGTTTCCAGATTTACTATGGTCTGTTTAATGGTCTCTTGACTTGGATTGGAAGGCCAATTCCTGGTATATTCCTCATAAGTATTGTTGACACCTTGTCCTTTTGTGTCTATAGTGAACCCTCGAATGAGATTATACAGATCACTCCTGTGGATGTTGTACATACAAACAATCAAGGTTAATTTTTCTAAAAATCTAAAATAAATACTACATTTTCAACGTTAGAATGTTAATGCATAAGTTTTGCTTAAAAATAAGCCATTGCCTATGCTGTCCATTGCAATTTCTATAGTCACCTGTTTTCTAGGCCTTGTTTTCTTTGGTTGTTACCAACATGCAAGTAATGTAACCAACATAAGTGTTTAAAATTCAGTATTTTAAAATCCTTACACATTCATAATCCTTCCATAAATCCATCCCTTGCTTTCCTCAATACTTTCTCTGGCCCAAGTTTTAATATGTTGCTTTAATATATCATTAGAAAATGCTTCATAGGAGTGAGAGCAAATAAAATCTAGCAGGAGAAGACAGAGCATAGTAGTAGATGGGTGCTTCTTGGACTTGAGGCCTGTGACGAGTGATGTGTCGCAGGGATTGGTGCTAGGTCTGTTGTTTATCACCTATAATCAACAATCTGAATGATAATATGGTAAACTGGATCAGCAAATTTGCAGATGATAGCAAGATTGGGGATATAGCGGACAGCGAGAAAGGCTATCAAAGCTTGCAGTGAATTCTGGACCCACAAAAAATGGCAGATGGAATTTAATGCAGACAACCATGAGGTGTTGTGCTTTGGAAGGACAAACTAGGGTTGGACTTGCACAGAGAGCAGTCGAGCATTGAGGGATCTGGAAATACAGATTCATAATTCCTTGAAAGTGGTGTCACATGTATATGGGGCTGTAAGTAGGGCTTTTGGTTTTCATAAATCAGAGTAATGAGATATTACGTTGAAGTTGCATAAGATGTTGGTTGGTGAGGTCTAATTTGGAGAAAATGTTAGGACTTTATTCCTTGGAGCATAGGAGAATGGAGGAGATTTGATAGAGGTATACAAGATGAAGAGGGGTACAGGTAGGGTAAATGCAAGCAGAGTTTTCCACTGAG
Organism: Mobula hypostoma; assembly: GCF_963921235.1. NCBI lineage: Eukaryota > Metazoa > Chordata > Chondrichthyes > Myliobatiformes > Myliobatidae > Mobula > Mobula hypostoma. The sequence goes on from NC_086117.1 coordinate 25,429,550, forward strand.
GTTGGGTGAGACTAGAACTAGCAGTTATAAGTTAAGGGTGAAGGGTGAAAGGTAAAATATTTAAGGGGAACCAGAGGGAGGTGTGAGTGTGGAACAAGCTGCCAGAAGAAATGGGGATTTGATTTCAACATTTAAGAGAAGTTTGGATAAATACATGGGTGGGAAGGGTATGGAGGGCTATGGTCTAGGTGTGAGTTAATGGGAGTAAACAGGATAACATTTTGGCACAGACCAGATAGGCTAAAGTGTCTGTTTCTGTGCTGTATAGCTCTGTGACTTGGTGAAGAAGCCCCTGGTCACGTGTTCTAATATGTCCTGATGTGAAATTGTATCAAAAGTAATTATTTTCATAATCATTTTGTTAAGCACCTGAGGAAGATTCTAAACTCCTATTTAAATGATAATGTTGATATAGTATTCTATGAAAAGCTGTCAGAAATTGATAGCACTCCACACACTAGTTTTAAAAAAGTCATGTGTACATCCACTCATATTTCTCTGTCCTTTATCCCTTCCTAATACAGGCCAGGGACGACTTGACTCATTTATTTGAAGCTGAAAATGATTCCCCTGCTTCATGGCTTCACTGGAACTAAGTTGTACAATGTAAATGTAGCAGCAACAGAAGGGATGTGTACTTAAAGTTCAGGATCTAGAGAGTTTTCAAACAAGAGTAAGTTATTTCTTTCAAAGTGTGTCAAGGAAATTAGTTCCCCAAATAAATCTTGTAGCCTCTTAACCACCTGTCCATGGTAAGTTCCTCTTGCAGAGTCATGATTAATACAGAGATATTGAGAAGGGAAAGAAATGTCTTGAGAAGTGGGAGTCTCATCCAAGACTATACTAAACCAATACAGTAAACAAAATAACTCCTGCTCCATACGGGTATGTTTTTCCAGCCTTATTGATTGAAGGAACATCCAGACCAGCAAAAAAGTGTCCATCCATATCGTTAACACCAGCGATGTAATCAATACCAGCAGCGTTGTGGTAGAGCTTGTTTGGTTCATCGGGAATGAAGTCTCCATCAATGACGGGAACCCACACCATGTTGAATACAAGAGGATCTAAGTGATTTAAAAAACAGCATTAGATGGCCAGTTATATTGTTGCTCTTTTGCACAAAATAACACCATGATCTCATTCACTGATTAATAGGGACTTACTACCTAATATTCTTGTCATTTCCTTTTCAGACTACTTGCATCAAATGGTGACATTTTAGATACTGGAGGAATTGCCACTAGTTCAAAGAAAATTTATTATCGAAGTATGTATATGCTTCCAAACACTACCTTGAGATTTCTTTCCTTGCAGGACAGGACAAAAGAAATATAATATAATTTTACGGAAAACTATACATAAACATACGAGGGGTGATTGATAAGTTCGTGGCCTAAGGTAGAAGGAGATGAGTTATTAACTTCAAACTTTCTGCATTATCACTCAAAGAGTTGAACTGTACGTGCATGTAATGAGAGTGTCTTGGACCTCCAGGTGGTCCACATCTGGGGTGATAAGTTTGTGGCCTTAGGTAGAAGGAGATGCGTTATACAGCTCTCGTTACATGCACGTGCAGTTCAACTGAGTGAAAATGCAGAAAGTTTGAAGTTAATAACTCATCTCCTTCTACCTTAGGCCATGAACTTATCAATCACCCCTGCTGTGGACCACTTTCTGGAGGTCCAAGATGCCGATGGGATCCGTATGCTCCACAACAGCTAGACTAAGTGTGTAAATGTAGGAAAAATAAATGTGCTAGGTTTTCTCAAACTGACTTCTACCTTAGGCGAACTTATCAATCACCCCTCATACAACCTATACACACTGTTTCATCCCATCAGTACCTCAAGGTACTACAAGGAAAAACAATAACAGAATACAGAATTAAGTGTTAGAGTACAGAGAAAGTGTAGTGCAGGTAGACAATAAGGTAAAAGACCATGATGCGGTAGATTGTGAGGTCAAGAGTCCATCTTGACCTCACAATCTCATATAAGAGATCTGTTCAATAGTTTTAAAAAGAAAAACAGGATAGGAGCATTTCCTTGAGGCTGGTGGTATGTGATTTCAATCTCGTAAAGGAGAGGAGAAGATGGTGGCGCGACGCAGCTCGCAGCGGCCACTCCGGTGGTGACGTCTGTTATTTGTCAAGTAGGAGGCCGTGTACAATCCTGATTTGATGGAGGCGGACGTGAGAGCTTGGAGGAAACATCTGGTGAAACTTCTGAAATGCCTACTTTGCTGCTGCTGCTACTACTACTGTGTGGTCCAAAATCTCTGGAGGGGAAGGCCCTGAGTCCTTGGCTATGCTTGTTGCTCGGCGGCTGGGGCGGGGTTGAAGCGCTCGGCAGAGGGTGGTGCTCGGTGTCGAGGGGCTGGTCAGAGGCTGGAAGTTTTCGGACGGACTCAGAGTCCGCTGTGGTCGGGTGCTTCCAATGGTGCTGCATCAGCAAGTTTGCGGCGCTTGGAGGTTCATGGTAGGGAGAGTTTCTCCCTTCTACTGTCTGTGTGAGATGATGAGGCTATCAGGACTTTGAGACTTTTTTTTTACCGTGCCCATGATCTGCTCTTTATCAAATTACGGTATTGCTTTGCACTGTTGTAACTGTATGTAATAATTATGTGGTTTTGTCAGTTTTAGTCTTGGTTTGTCCTGTGTTTCTTGTGATATCATTCTGGAGGAACATTGCATCATTTTTTAATACATGCATTTCTAAATGACAATAAACGAGGACTGAGTGTCTTCATAATCTATTCTAATCTAATCTTCTCCCTAATAGAAGGGAGGAAGCAAAACCTTGAAAGCACCCACCACCTGACTCAAGATCAACTTCTATCCCACTGTTATATTTCTCTGGAAAGGACCTCTACTACAAAATGGATGAAATCTTCATCTCATAATCCATCTCGTCATGGCCCTTGTGTCTAATGTTTACCTGCACAGCACTTTTTCTGCATTCTGTTACTACATTTATTTCCCTTGGTCTCACTCAATGTACTTATGTTTTGAAATGATGTATAGGGATGGCAAGAAAAAGCTTTTCTCACTATCTTGTACATGTAATATTAATAAACTAATTACCAAATAAATATATTGTGCTTTGAAAACCTTAATGTAAATGCCATATTGTTCAAATAGTTTCAGTGGAAATATGGTCAAGAAGTGTACTTAAACGAGATATAGTGTGAACAATCATCTTATTGTGAGTCTTACTTTCCAAGTTTGTAAGTTTTAGAGGAATTGCCAAAGTGATAGCTTCAGGATCAGTGATCTTCAAACAATCCACCATGGCAGCAGTGTCATTCCTTTGACAGCCAACCTTGTCAGCAAGCTGAAAAATGCCAGATCACACCTTATTATGTTCAGATAGGGTTCATGTTTACACAATTAACACTTCTTGCTCTGCAAAACCAGCATCCTCAGCAAATGCACCAAAGAATTCTTACGTTTATTCTCCTAGGATTTACCCTAGATTTGAAGGTGACAATGTACTGCTCACTACTGTTTTGCTGCCCAGTTCTGTGACACTTCCTTCAGTCTGGTTCCTTACCATATCTCAACTGTTGCTTGAATCTTTTCCCCAGATGGGCATGAAAAGGCTTGAGCTACATTTTGATGCATGCTTTCAATGTATGAAGTCCATCAGCTCTGAAGCAAACTATCCTCTCCATTGAGTTCGCCACACTCAGCCCAGCCCCACCCCGGACTGAGAATCTATAGTAGAAAATCATGGGTATGTGCACTAATATTTCTTACCATACTAAACAGAGCAGACATTTGACACTGAACCCTGCCTCAGACAATCCAACTCAGCCCAGTTCAGTTACTGAAAGGTAATTTGTGGCATGATGTTTCTGCAACTCTACCTACCTGTTGGGCCCAATATAATGGGTTCCTTTGAATTGCCCAGGAACAGGTAGCAACCCCACTCTGTGAGATTGCTCGCTTTATTAGCCCCTTATTGTATGGTGACAATGTCTGTGAAAGAAAATGAAAATCTGAGTAACTTTGATCAATAAGATATATTTGTCATAATATTTTGATGTCATGGGGTGGGTGCAGTTCAGTAGGCATAAAGTAGGCTTGGATCCATTTCAAGCAAGTCTAACTTTATACAATATCTTAGATGCAGAACAGCTGTCCAAGTACGATAGCCTTGAATCGTATCTGTGCACTTTGTGTTTTCTAAATTGCAAAGTAAAAATTACTTATGTGCAAAGGTCTTTGGCACATATACGTATACTGTATAGCTAGGACACTTAAATTTGGCAGGAGCAAAGGATATTGGGAATGGTGAGGGTGGAGCACAGCAGGAGGGATGTGGGACACGTGGCGGTAAAGGAGTGCCAAGGGTGGGAGTTGACGTAGATGAAGACACACCTAGTTCTGAGACACCAGACAAGGTAATTTGAATCCAAAAATTTGTTTTATTGATCATATACAGAATGTCTCTGGATCTTCCCACTCCCTTCTCCTTTTCCCAACCATGATTCCCCTCTCCCTGCTCTCTTCCCACTCTCAGTCCACAACAGAGACCCATATCGGAATCAAGTTTATCATCACTCACATATATCATGAAATTTGTTTTTTTTTTCAGGAGCAGCAGCACAGTACTACAATGCTGTGCAAAAATCTTAGGCACCCTAGCTACACTGAAGTAGTAGTAGTTTGGGCACCCCGGTCAAAATTTCTGTTACTGTAAATAGTTAAGTGAGTAGAAGATGAACTGATCTCCAGAAGTCATAAAGTTAAAGATGAAACATTCTTTTCAACATTTTATGCAAGATTAGTGTATTATTTTTGTTTTGTACAATTTTAGAGTGAAAAAAAGGAAAGGAGCACCATGCAAAAGTTTGGGCACCCCAAGAGATTTGAGCTCTCAGATAACTTTTACCAAGGTCTCAGAACTTAATTAGCTTGTTAGGGCTATGGCTTGTTCACAGTCATCATTAGGAAAGGCCAGGTGATGCAATTTTCAAAGCTTTATAAATACCCTGACTCCTCAAACCTTGTCCCAACAATCAGCAGCCATGGGCTCCTCTAAGCAGCCGCCTAGCACTCTGAAAATTAAAGTAAATGATGCCCACAAAGCAGGAGAAGGCTATAAGAAGATAGCAAAGCGTTTTCAGGTAGTTGTTTCCTCAGTTCCTAATGTAATTAAGAAATGGCAGTTAACAGGAATGGTGGAGGTCAAGTTGAGGTCTGGAAGACCAAGAAAACTTTCCGAGAGAACTGCTTGTAGGATTGCTAGAGAGGCAAATCAAAACCCCCACTTGACTGCAAAAGACCTTCAGGAAGATTTAACAGACTCTGGAGTGGTGGTGCACTGTTCTACTGTGCAGCGACATCTGCACAAATATAGCCTTCATGGAAGAGTCATCAGAAGAAAACCTTTCCTGCGTCCTCACCACAAAATCCAGCGTCAGAAGTTTGCAAAGAAACATCTAAACAAGCCTGATGCATTTTGGAAACAAATCCTGTGGACTGATGAAGTAGAAAATAGAACTTTTTGGCCGCAATGAGCAAAGGTATGTTTGGAGAAAAAAGGGTGCAGAATTTCATGAAAAGAACACCTCTCCACTGTTAAGCACGGGGTGGATCGATCATGCTTTGGGCTTGTGTTGCAGCCAGTGGCACAGAGAACATTTACTGGTATAGGGAAGAATGAATTCAATTAAATACCAGCAAATTCTGGAAGCAAACATCATATCACACCGTCTGTAAAAAAAAAGCTGAAGATGAAAAGAGGATGGCTTCTACAACAGGATAATGATCCTAAACACACCTCAAAATCCACAATGGACTACCTCAAGAGGCGCAAGCTGAAGGTTTTGCCATGGCCCTCACAGTCCCCCGACCTGAACATCATCGAAAGTCTGTGGACAGACCTCAAAAGAGCAGTGCATGCAAGCCGGCCCAAGAATCTCACAGAACTGGATGCCTTTTGCAAGGAAGAATGGATGAAAATCCCCCAAACAAGAACTGAACAACTCTTAGCTGGCTTCAGAAAGCGTTTACAAGCTGTGATACTTGCCAAAGGGGGTGTTACTAAGTACTGACCATGTAGGTGCCCAAACTTTTGCTTTGGGCCCTTTTCCTTTTTTGTTATTTTGAAACTGTAAAAGATGGAAATTATAAAGTAATCTTGCTTAAAATATTAAAGAAATGTGTCATCTTTGACTTTATGCCTTGTGGAAATCAGGTAATCTTTTACTCACTTAGCTATTCACAGTAACAGAAATTTTGACCAGTGTGCCCAAACTTTTGCATGCCACAGTATATACTGTATGTGCCTAAGACTTTTGCACAGCACTGCAGGTCTAAAAATTATAGTGCAAGAGACCTACTAAACAGGGTCCTTCTACTGTTAGAATAAGAATATATGAAGAAAGAAGAGAATGTTCTTGTATTCTTATATCTAGAAAACAAACTGTTTTGGCACACCATTCAGAAAAGTTAATGGATTGAAAGGAGGAAAGTAGGATGGAGCAAAATCAACATCCACGTTTGGCCAGTAGCTAACACACAGGGAAGGGATTAAATTGTCTCCCATACTAAAATAATTCTGGTTCTAGTTCTTACTCCCCAGGGTGCAGATCATTGGTTTATGCGCAGAAATCTTGGACTCACTTATGCATACATTGTACTCTGGTGTTAAATGTAATTGATTCTGGTATGCAGGTCATTGACTCTGACAGGGTGTACAGGTCATCGAGTGTCTTTAATACTCCTGTAGTTCCAGCCACCCTGCTGCCATTTATTTTGAACCTTGTCAAATACCCAATTGATAACGCCTTGTACAAGCAGTGTCCACTCTATTAGGTACACCTGCTCTTATCAGCCAGTCATGAGGCAGCAAGAGGTCACCAGGTTTAGTTGTTGTTCAGACCAAACATCAGAATGGGGAAGAAATGAGATCTAAGTGACTTTGACCGTAGAATGATTGTTGGTGCCAGGTGGGCTGGTTTGAATAACCCGGAAACTGCTGATCTCCTGGGATTTTCATGCACAACAGTTTCAAGAGTTTACAGAAAATGGTGCAAAAAAACATAAAACATCCAACAAGCAGCAGTTCTTTTGGCAAGAGCACCTTGTAATGAGAGAGATCAGAGGAGAATGGCCAGACAGGATCAAGCTGACAGGAAGGTAAATCAAATAACCATGCGTTACAGTAGCGGTGTGCAGAACAACATCTGACCACACTACAATGGTCTCTTGACTCTTGAAGTGGACGGGCTGCAGCAGCAGAAGACCACAAACGTAAACTCAGTGGCAACATTATTAGGTACAGGAGATACCGAATAAACTGGTTACTAAGTTTATAAAGTAATCCAGGAACAATGATCAGGAATACTTAAAAACTTGGACTCACATTATTTCCCCTGTCTGGCACAAGTTTAACTGGGGTGGAGCTGCACCATCTCAGATGACCCAGCTGCAAAGAGACTGACATTACCTGACTTGCTTCAGCCACTACTGCTGTTGTTGAGTTACCTGGAGGGAGGCACTAGCAGCTCCTGCAGATTCTCCAAAGACAGTGATTTTATTTGGGTCTCCACCAAATGCAGCAATGTTTCTTTTTACCCAGCTAATGGCCATGTGCTGGTCCCACAAACCTTGGTTACCTGTGCATCGCATTAGCAATGATAGAACAAAATGAAGTAAGAATAATGCAAACAGTTTAGAAATCTTTAAAAAACAAATCATTACTTGTGGGTATGGAAGGCAACAGTTTAAATTGTTCTTTCTCTGGGTCGGAAAGGTTGATTGCTAATGCATTAACCATAATATAACTGGTTGTATAACAAACCCCCCCCCCCCCCAAAACACACACAAAATTCATCATGAATTATTTTACTGCTGAAGAGTTGAAAGATTAATATCCTGCAAGTTTTTAAAAATAACACATATGTTGGGAGCAAGACAGTATTTCCAGCACACTGTTAATCCATGTTTTGTAGGCTGTTTTACTGTTAGGGTGCAGGTTAGATTCCCCATCACAGGTAGGTAGGGTTGTAAAGAGTGCTTTTGGCACATTGGCGTTCATAAATCAAACTACTGAGTACAGGAGATGGGATGTTATGCTGAAGTTGTAGAAAACATTGGTGAGGCCTTATATGAAGTATTGTGTGCAGTTTTGGTCACCTACCTACGGGAAGGACCATAAGATATAGGAGCAAAATTAGGTCATTTGCCCCACCAAGACTGCTTCACTATTTCAGCATGGCTGATCTATTTTTCTTCTCAGTCCCCATCTCCTGCCTTCACCCCTGTATCCCTTCATGCCCTGAACAATCAAGAATCTATCAACCTCTGACTTAAATATACATACAGACATTCCTTCTCATCTCCGTTCTAAAAGAATACCCCACTGTTTTGAGGCTGTGTCCTCTGGTCTTAGATGCTCCCACATAGGAAACATTCTCTCCACATTCACTCTATCATGGCCTTTCATCATTCAATAGATTTCAATTAGGTCACCCCTCATTCTTCACAGATGATGGCCCAGAGCCGTCAAACACACTTCATATGACAAGTTGTTTAATCCTGAAAACATTTTTGCGAACCTCCTTTTAACCCTTTCCAGTTTCAGCACATCCTTTATAAAACAAGGGGCCCAAAACTACTCACAATACTACAAGTGAGGCCTCACCAGTGCTTTATAAAGTCTTAACATCACATCCTTGTTTTTATATTCTATTCCTTTTAAAATGAATGCTAACATTGCAAACTAACCTTAAGGGAATTCTGCACAAAGACTCCCAAGTCCCTTTCCACCTCAGATTTTTGTATTTTCTCTCCATTTAGAAAATAGTCAACACTTTCATTTCTTCTCCCAAAGTGCATGGCCATACACTTCCCAACACTGTATTTTATATTCCACTTCCTTGCCCGTTCTAATCTGTCCAAGACCTTCTATAGCCTCCCTACTTCCTCAAAGCTACCTGCACCTCCACTTATCTTCACATCATCCGCAAACTTTGCAACAAAGCCATCAATTCCATCATCCAAATCATTGACATATAACATAAATAGAATTGGTCCCAACACAGATCCGCATAGATCACCACTAATCAACGGCAGCCAATCAGAAAAGGCTTCCTTTATTCCCACCCACTCTGGCTTCTGCCAACCAGCCAGTGCTTTATCCATGCTACCTTTCCTGTAATACTTGGGCTTGTAGCTTGTTAAGCAGATTCATGTGTGGCACCTTGTCAAAAGCTTTCTGAAAATCCAAGTACACAACATCAACCGATTCTCCTTTATCTATCCGGCTTGTTATTCCTTCAAAGAATTCCAACAGATTTGTCAGGCAAGATTTTCCCTTGAGGAAACCATGCTGACTACGGCCTATTTATCATGTGCCTACAAGTACCCTGAAACATCTTCCCAGTCACTGAGGTCAGACTAACTGGCCTATAATATCCTTTCTTCTGCCTCTCTCCCTTCCTGAAGAGTGGAGTGACATTTGCAATTTTTCAATTTTCCTGAACCATTCCAGAATCTAGTTGTTCTTGAAAGATCATTACTAATGCCTCCACAATCTCTTCAGCCACCTCTTTCAGAACCCTGGGACATACACCATCTGCTCCAGTTGACTTGTATACCTTCACACCTTTCAGATTTTCAAGAACCTTCTCCCTAGTAATGGCAACTTCACACACTTCATGACCCCAGACACCTGGAAGTTTCGCCTTACTGCTAGTGGCTTCCACAGTGAAGAATGATGCAAATACTTATTCAGTTTGTCTTCCATTTCTTTGATCCCCATTACCACCTCTCCAGCATAGTTTTCCAGCGGCCTGATGTCCACTCTTGCCTCTCTTTTACACTTTATGTATCTGAAGAAACTGTTGGTATTCTCCTTAATATTACTGCCTAGCTTACTTTTGTATTCCAACTTTACCTTCTTAATGACTTTTTAGCTGCCTTCTGTTGGTTTTCAAAAGCTTCCATATCCCCTAACTTCCCACTAATTTTTGTTCTATTATATGCCCTCTCTTTGGCTTTTACATTGGCTTTGACTTCCCTTGTTAGCCAAGGTTGTGTCATCTTGCCTTTAGAATACTTCTTCCTCTTTGGGATCCTGTGCCTTCTGAATTGCTTCCAGAAATCTCAGCCATTGCTACTCTGCCATCATCCCTGCCAGTGTTCTTTTTTCAATCATTTAGAAACAACTCCTCTCTCATGCCTCTGTAATTCCCTTTACTCCACTGTAATACTGATATATCTGACTTTAGCTTCTCCTCCAATTTCACGGTGAATTTGATCATATTATGATCACTTTCCCCTAAGGGTTCTTTTACCTTAAGCTCTCTAATCAATTCCCTTTCATTGCAAAACTCCCAATCAAGAATAGCTGATCCCCTAGTGGGCTCAATAACGAGCTGCTCCAAAAAGCTGTCTTGTAGGCATTCTAGAATTTCCCCCTCTTGGAATCCCGCACCAACCTGATTTTGCCAATCTACTCACATATTGAAATCCCCATAACTATTGTAATATTGCCCTTTTGATGTGCATTTTCTATCTCCTGTTGTAACTTGTAGATCACATCCTTACTTTTGGGGTCTGTATATAACTCCCACCTGGTTCTTTTTACCCTTGTAGTTCCTTAGCTCTATCCACAATGATTCAACACCTTCTGACCCTATGTCACCTTTTTCTAATGATTTGATTTCATTTTTTGCCAACAGAGTGATCCACCCCTTCTGCCTTTCTTTTGATACAATTTGTATTCTTGGACGTTAAGCTCCCAGCTAAATCCTCTTTCAGCCATGATTCAGTGATGCCTACGACATCATACATTCCAATCTGTAACTGTGCTACAAGTTCATTGACCTTATTCCATACACTGCACTCATTCAAATACAACGTCTTTAGTCCTGCATTCACCCTTTTTGATATTGTCCACCTTTTTATCCTCAGTCTCTCCTTGCTAGGAGTCCCACTACACATTGCCTCTGTTTGTAAACCAACCTCATCTTCAACACTATCACTCCAGTTCCAATACCCCTGCCAAATTAGTTTAAACCCACCTGAACAACTCTAGCCAACCTGCTTGCAAGGATATTGGACACTCCCCCCACCCCCTTTGGGTTCAGGTGTAACCAGTCCCTTTTGTACAGGTCATACCTTCCTCAGAAAGATCCCAGTGATTCACAAATCTGAACCCTGCCCCCTGCCCTCTGCACCAGTTCCTCAGCCACGTATTCACCTGCCAAAGCATCCTATTCTTACCCTCACTGACACAGGCAGCAATCCAGAGATTACTACCTTGGGGGTCCTGTTTCTCAACTTTCTACCTTGCTCCCTAAAATCTCTCTTCAGGACCTCCTCACCTTTCCTACCTATGTTATCACAGCCAATGTGTACCAAGACTTCTAGCTGCTCATCCTCCCCCTTGAGAATGCCATGAACCTGATCTGAGACATCCTTGACCCTGGCACCTGGGAGGCATCATACCATCCCAGTGTCTCTATCGCACCCACAGAACCTCGTCTCTGTCCCTCTGACTAAGGAATCTCCTAGCAACACTGCAGTCCCCTTCACCTCTCTGTTCTTCTGAGCCACGGCACCAGACTCAGTGCCAGAGACCCTGTCACTGTGGCTCCCCACTGGTAGATTGTCGCTCTCAATAGTATCTAAAGTTACATACTTATTATTGAGGGGAATGGTCACAGGTGTACTCTACACTGTCTGTGCATTTGCCCTCCTTCTACTGACAGTCACACATTTACCTGTCTCCTGCAACCTCGGGGTGACTACCTCCCTGTAGCTCCTGTCCATCACCTCCTCGTTCTCCCGTATGAGTCGAAGAACATCAAACGGCATCTCCGGTTCCTCAATACGTTCTCTCAGCAGCTGCAACTCGGTGCACCTGGTGCAGGTGTGTTTATCTGGGAGAATGGAGACTGAAGGTCTCCCCGAGTTCCCACATCGCACACACAGTACAAAATACTGCCCCTGGAGCCATTCTCACTGTACTGTGCACTAATAGATGAGGAATGCACAAATAAGAACACAGAGAGAGTAACTTACAAGACGACCTACCTCGCCCAAGCCACTAAAGGCTGCCACACTCCGAACCAGTGGTCGCTCAGCTCGCACCCATGTTATTTTTATTGGTCCTTTCTACTGAATCCCTCTTGCAGATTGGTCGCTCCTCAACTCAGAGAAACTGTCACGAAACTCTGCCTTTGAAATCTCAATCGCTGCCCTGATTAAAAGTAGCTCTTTTCATGCACCCCTTGTGGGGATTGACGTAAATAAGGTTGAAGGAGTACAGAAAAAATTTACAAGGATGTTGCTGGGTCTGGAGGACCTGAGTTATCAGGAAAGATTGAACAGGTTCGGACTGTATTCCTTGGAATGTAGAAGATTGAGAGGAGATTTGATAGAGGTATGCAAAATTATGAAGGGTATAGACAGGGTAAATACACAAAGGCTTTCTCCACGGAGGCTGGGTGGGACTACAACCAGAGGTCATGGGTTAATGGTGAAAGATGAACTTAAGGGGAACATGAGGGGAAACTTCTTCACACAGAGGGTGGTGTGTGAGTGAAATGAGCTGCCAACGCAAGTGGTGCATGAAAGCTCAATTTCAATGTTTAAGAGAAGTTTGGATGGGTACATAGATGGGAGGGGTATGGAGGGCTATGCTCCTGGTGCAGGTTGATGGGAGTAGGCAGTTTAAATCATTTAGCATGGACTAGATGGGCTGAAGGGCCTGGTTCTGTGCTGTACTTCTCTATGACTCTAGTAATGGCCTTATGAATGTTTAGTGTGAACGAGCAAGCCAACACTTCAATGAACAAGTCAACAGGAGATCGAGATCGATCTCTAAGTGCACATTGGTAAGTGTCATTGCAGTACAGCAGCTCAATACTGAGTTTACAATGGCCTCGGTTGTGGAGTGTACACAGGGAAGGTTGACCAGTTTCCCATTTGTCTTGCAGATATACTTCAGGGCAAAGTCTAACTTGAGGAGTTCTTAGAAGTACTTCTCTCCATTTGAGATAAAGGGTCAATCACAATCAATCTGAGTGCTGCAACAGGCTTGAAAGGGGCAAATTGCTGACTCCAGCATCTAATTTTTATATTTACAGTCGACACTGACCAGCTCTGTTCTTTCTGAACTCTCCTTTGCTCTCGATAGGCCTTCAGGGTTTGTGTCACAGATGGTCTTGTGCAGGAAATCCAACAATTTGCTGTTAACTATAATAATCATGAAAAACCATGAATATTGATAAGTTTGTTGCTGGATTTTCTGTACTCTTTCCAACTACCACTACTTCTTTAGATGAGAATTTTCGCCTTTCACCCTGTAGGTTTTTGGCTCCCTTCCGTCCATGATGGATGGTCGTCGTGTTTGACCAGGCAATGAGGTTCAGCAACATTTGGATCGGCTGCTTTTGGGGTTGTACTCGAGGGCAGACTTTCCAGCCCTGGAGTTTCATATTGAGGAATGGACGATGCCTGTGGGCGAATTCCATTACTGGGGGATCACCAGTGCACACTAACTATTACATAGTTTTACACAGAGTCTTCTTCATCCAGTTCTAGAACAATTAGAGAGCAGGACACACACACACACGTGGCACCATGTGGATGCCAGTTCCAGTAGAAGTGGAGGCTTTAGAAGACAAATCTGTCCAACCAGTTAAAGGTGCATTGGCAACCAACAATATACCCATTACACACCAGCATCAGACAGGCTGTAATGTCCATAGGAAAACTCCTGGAGGAAACCTAGGACTAGGCAAGAAGGTAATCAGCCAGCTCCAGGCAGCTTTCAAGAAACAACCAGAAATAAGATTGTAAGGCCAGAGAGCAGGGTAGGGCGAAGATGGAGGGGTAGGGGCCAGGGGACTGGAGGGATAAAGGTTGGGAGGAAGGAGGTGGTAACAGATGTGAGGAGGAGGGGTTTAAGTAGGAAGACTGAGGTTTAGGAATTGGGAGATGGAGGAACTCAGAGGTGGTGGAGACAGGAACAGGAGGTGTACAAGACAGCGGAGCAAGGAGCAAATAGGAGGGTAATGGTGTGCCTGTGGCCACTGATCCTGCATTTATATAGCACACTGAATATAGTAAAATATCCTTAAGACAGAATAATAGAGATCAGACCACAGCAGGAAGAGTACAGATATCTTAAATAATACTTGCCTGGAGAAGGTTACAATGATAATGAAAGGTGAAATCAAGGAGAGGTTTAAAAAAATTGGGATGAGAAACTTATAAATTATTGTACTAAGATCCAACAATAGTCATAATGATGGTTAGAGGGTCTAAACACTAACCTGGTGCATTGGCATCACCTGTACTCAGAAACCCCAGTGGACCAACCCGATAGTTTAAGGTCACAACAATGACTCTGCCTCGAGTTGCAATCTGCAGCCCATCGTACAGATAGTTGTTCAGGAAGTTGGCTCCCTGTCCTGATCCTACCAGGAAACCTCCTCCAAAGATCCAAACCATAACAGGCAGATTGGTGGACACTGAAACAGTTATGAATTCAATCAGTTTTATTTCCATTATGTGTGAAATATCAGATTAAAGTCTCTATAATAACAGATGGTATAAAGAAGAATGAAGCCTGTAGTTACAAGAGCTCATTGAATACTTTGTGAAACTATTCAAAAACTGAAGATGCTGGATACATAGACAGCATCAGGTCCTTCATCTGAAATATTAACCCTTTCTCATTTCACAGATACTGTATTTGTATTTTTTAAAAATTCATTTATTAGTGATTATATTGGTTTTGTATTAAATATCTCAATATCAAACTCTCCTAGGGTTGGAATTAAATAGGATTGGTGCTGCAATATTTTCAATGTTAAGATAACAGAAGTAATGTGTATTGTGAAGAGAAACAAGAGAAAACCTGCAGATGCCGGAATCCAAGAAACACACACACACACACACAAAATGCTAGAGGAACTCAGCAGGCCAGGCAGCATCTATGGAAAAGCGTATGGCCGACGTTTCGGACTGCTGAAGGGATTCTTTTCCATAGATGCTGCCTGACCTGCTGAGTTCCTCCAGCATTTTGTGTGCGTTGCTTGAAGAGAGACAGACTGGTACAACCCAGAATCAGAATTAATATCGCTGGTATATTTTGTTGTTTTGTGGCAGCAGTACAGTGTAATATATAAAAACCTATAAATTATAATATGAATATATATAAATATATTTTATATATATAAAAAATTACTAATGCAAGGAACCACCCCTATCTGCAAATGGTGTAGCAGTCATTTTGTGCTGCTCTTAGTTTTCTTTCCCCCTAGTTTAAGCTTTGAATTTAAAATTTTTATTTGCTGATTCTTGAGGGCAAACAATATGTCTATGTCTACGAGAAGTGGGAAGAATTTACCTGAATCTAGTGATAAAGGTAATGGGAAAGGAAAGGTGCAAAAGGAAAAATCTGATGAAATGTCATGGTGGGCTGAAGATATCGTTCGGACACTGAATTCTATTAAGGATCAGAATGGATCAATTAAAGACCAACTGGAAAAGAATAGTAATGAAATGAAGTCATTTCTGGAAAAATTTAAAGACCTGGAAATTCAAGTTATTACACATAAAGAGGAATTGAAGATAACTAAGCAAAAGTTGTCTGAAGCTACAACTTGTTTGGAAAGATATCAAAATAAGATTATAGACCTGAAAACTAGGTCTCACCGAAAGAATATACGAATTGTTGGGCTGCAAGAAGGAGCTGAAGATAGAGATTTAGCCGCTTACTTTGGTAAGCTTTTCCACACTTTATTTCCTACCATTTCATTAAAGCTATAGAGAGGGCACACAGGGCGTTTATCTTGAAATCGAAGGATTCTAGTAAACCAAGATCGGTTCTGGTTTGCTTTCATCACTCTTGATTTATTTATTTAATTAAAGTTCAAATAATGCGACAGGCAAGAAAACAGAGAGTTTTTAGATTTAAGCTCCGTTTTTACGAAGATTACCCAAGAGAGGTAATGGAACAAAGATCAAAATTTGCCCTGGTAATGAAACAGACATATGATAAGAAACTGTTTCCCTCTCTGAGGTATCCGACAAGAATTAAAGTTTTTCCTGCTACTTCTCCTCCTTGTACTTTCTTTGATCCAAAAGCTGCACTGGACTTTGTTCAGGCTATACCCGCCGTTGTTATTGACGCCGCTGCTGAATGAACTATCTGAAAGGCTGTTTGGCTATCTGTATAGTATTTGCATTTTGGAAAGGAGATTTATGAAGATCAGTTGTATATTTCATTGAGATACTAATTAAAGAAGACAAGGAGAGTTGTTCATTATTGCATATTGTTGGTTTTCCTTTGGAAAGAAGATTTATGGCTCAAGTATGACTGTCTAAATGATCATCTGAACATTCGACTGAGAGAAGAAGGTAAGGGGATTTGTTCCTTTAATTTAATACTTGGTTTGAATTTTTCTGTTTCTTTTTTTAATCAGCTAATTGGTAGTTTTTTCCTACTAATAGGGCTTTTTATATATACATATATGTACATTTGGGAAGGTTTAATTATTATATCATTAATTAGTATTTTTGAAAATTCAGCTGGGTCAAATATACTATTAATTTTTTTTCTGTTTTATTATAACATTTTATAATTGAATTTAAAGTTTTTTTAGGGAGTTAATGTTAAACTTAAAGATGGAGCTGGTTTTTCTCTCTAAGAGATAACATTATTTTGGTTCTTTCTTGTTTATTAGATGATGGAATGTAAATGCTTTTCTTTGCTGAGACTTTATTGTCTTTTTTACTGTGTCACTCTACTCTTTTTACTAACTGGGGGAGGGAAAGAAAATACAGACGGAGCAGTCAGTGGCTTTGAACTCTATCATAGATTGCTTGCCTTTTTCTTGGGCTTTCGGGAAGGGAGTGAGATTAGAGTTAGGGGCTTTTTCCCATTGGGTGGTTCTGGAGCATGCGTATTTTCTATCTTCATCGCTGCCACTTTTGCTCATCCCGTATTGGTATGTGCTCTGCGCATGTATAAAGTAGAATAAAATTATAGTGTGGTATTTAAACAGATTAATATAATAAGTTGGAATGTACATGGTTGGAATCATCCTATTAAACATAAAAAGACTTTTAAAATTATTAACCGATTCCAACCTGATATAATTTTTGCTCAAGGGACACATATCAGGGCGGGAGATCAAAATAGAATTTTTGGATGGTGGAATGGTTTGCAATTCCACTCTACTTCTCAGAGTAAAACAAAAGGCGTGTCGATTTTTATTAAATCTAATGTATTTATTCAAGAGGATATTGAATCAGATTCTAATGGTAGATTTTTAATTGTTAAAGGAACGATCTGTAACAGAAAAGTTTTTTGGGTTGATTTGTATGGTCCTAACTTAGATGATCCTTCTTTTTTGAAAAAAGGTATTTGCTTTACTGCCTGATTTAAATGAATATATGCTGATAATGGGCAGGGATTTTAACTGCTGCTTAAATCCTATGACTGATAAGAGCTCAACCAATCAGCGACTTCCAAATAGTTTGATTTTGCGAAAAGATGGGGCTCATTTGCTCGTTATTATCATTTGAGCTAATTGATAGATTTTTTCCACTATCTAATTGTAAATTTTTTGGTATATTTTCTTTTCTTGCTGGTAGTTAGATGTTTATTTTTAGAAGCTTTTCGTATGACGCATGGCTCCAGGGTTGAACACCTAATGGTTTTTTCCCCTCACTTTTTCTGCTTAGTAGGTTTTTTTTGTTATCACAAATGTTTTTTCAATCTTTAGGATAATGTCTTTTTTGAGACATTGTAAGTGTTACTTCAATGTACTCATGTTATTTCTTTTGTATAATATAACAATAAAAAGATTTGAAAAGAAAGAAAATTACTAATGCAAAATGAGCAAAAAAAAAGTGAGGTAGTATTCATGGGTTGGTATGTTATCCATTCAGAGTTCTGTTGGAGGAGAAGAAGCTGTTCCTAAAACATTGAGTGTGGGTACAATTATTATATCCACAAGATGCTACAAAATAAAGACATTTTGTCAGTCAGGGCACAGGAATGCCTGCTGCATCCGAAGAAATTGTGGTGAATTGCAGTTGGGTTAAAAATATTGTATCACGGTCATTAATTCTAAGTATTGGGTGTGCTAAAGATCAAAGCCATTCCTTACTACAAAAAGTGCTTAAAAATCTCAGAACATCCCTAACAAGCACAATCCTCAATGGCATTTTGAGAGGACAGAGGCTGAAAATGCAAATTGTCTACATTCCTAAATTTTACAGTTGCCGAAGTGAGAATGTTGATTGTGTACAGTTTTAATGTGTGCTTTTCTTTACCTATTTTCTTATGGGGGACCCAGATATTCAGGTAAAGACAATCCTCATTCCCAAAGGTAGCCGTCTGTGTGAAAGTTGCCTGGAAACACCTGGGTTTGTACCGTTTAGCCTTCAGGGTGCCTGGTAATGACACAAGAACCGGGAGTTAATGGAAAGAAAGAAATGCACATCACCCTCAGAAAATAACAAAACACTTTACAAGCAAATAGTTTTTAAGTGCACACTGTGTGATAGTGCAGGGCAAGAGATCAGTAAACAATATTAAATAAATTAAATCAATTACAAATGCGGATAAGTGTTCAAGCTCTATTTATTAGCGTTTAGTTAGAGGGGACTTTTCTTTTATAAATTAATCTTTTCACACATTTTTTCCCAAGAGCAAAATATTGATTAGAATATTTATTGCAATTTGAGTTTGTGACATAGCACAAGTTGGGATTTCTGAATTAATATCCATCAATAACATTTTTGGAGTATATTTTGTTGCACAATTCACAGTTGATTTCTATACAATTAACCTACAATTAAGTACATCTATTAAAAGTGCTCAAGTTATAAATAGCGGAACAATACCTTTATAATTAAGTTTCATACTGATGAAAGAAAGCAAATAGCTGTTACAAGTCTACCAACAATGTACAAGCACCTGGATTATGTGCTCCAGTCTCCTATTTTAGAATTGATAATAACGCAGTCTATTACAACCTAATGATAGAGTGGCTGCTTCAGGGCTATCACGCACGATAAACTCTAGATATGAGCTTTAATCTCTCTGGCGGCAAATTAATTTAAATTCAATCATTTAACTAAAAATCAGGAATTAAAACGAAGTAGGATGGCCATCTGGTTCATATTGCCTTTGAAATGAAGAACATCTCATCCTCAGCCATAACTGACTGTATTACAAGTGATTCCTTGACCAACAGCAACATTTTTCCCTTTTGATTTGCCCTCATTTGGTTGCATCAAATTATGACAAAGCAACTGACAATGGGAACTGCAAGGGTTCAGGAAGTTTGCTTGCCACCATCTTCCCAAGGGCAATGAATGCTGGTACTGCCAGTGACATCCACAACCTGTGTCTAAATAATAATACCTGCTGTTTCTTAGAGCACTCAGGATTAACTTACAAGATTTGTAAATTGAGAATGGTAGTTTCCAATTCCCCTTGCTACTTCTTAGCATTTTCTTTAGTGACTTTGAAGATGAATTTTATTCATTTTAGCAAAGATAAAACCATCACAAAATACAATAAAGGAAACATTACCAGACCATCCAGGATGTGGCTCAGCTTTCTCAAATCGCTTTGGAGGGGCAGCAAAAGGAATTCCTTTGAAGATGTCCACAGATGCAGAAAGTCCATTTCTTTTATAGGTGCCCTCCACAAGACCACCTTCCGTTTTCACCACACCTAGCTGTTAGGGAGAAGTGAAAGAGGAGAGAAGGTGAAGGGAAAAAGATGGAGAGAGAAAAGATAATGTAAATAGAATCAGAAGGAATCAAGTGAGAAAATCAGAGACTGTTAGTTCAACAGGGGTGAGCTTGATAGTTTATGCAGAACAGCATCCTACCTAAATGAAACTTAATATTCAGTGTCCCAAATGTAAAACCAAGAATCTTTTCTACGTTCACTTACACTCTATAAATCTGTTTCACATCACTGTTTTTCCATTCTTAATAGTTATACAATTCCATACATACAAAATTCCCGTTCTTTTCATCGAACTTTATCAAAGGGTGATTAAGGTTCAGTTCAGCAGAGATTAAATCCACCTCTACCTGACTCTAAACATTCCTAATGGGTTAGATGGAATAAGGCTCCTTCTAAAATGCTTTAATCTTTTCAAAGGCTATCTGATATTGTCACCTTGCATCTAGTGATAGTCTCAATGACCGCTAACTTGTGTGGGTGGATTCCTTCTCCTGTACATGGGCCATACCAATAACCTCCACAGCCACACAGGGCTTCTGTCTGTCAAATGAAATGGAAGTCAAACTCAAGTCCCCTTGAGGAAAGGACAGTACTAGAATAAACAACTAATGCCCAAAGTTACAAACAATTAAGAGTGTTGAGACTCACTGTGATTTTTCCTACAGCACCAAGAAAAAATCTGCCCAACAGGAGCGCAAGAAGCTGCCAGCAAGCCATTTCACAGGTCTGCACTTTAATGATGAACTTTTCCAACACAAATTTATATACATGAATATTAGCTTACACTATATATTAACCACAGATAACACTATCAAGGTTGTTTGGTTTATTATAATAACAGGTATATCTTAATGACTTTTGTTAACACATATCAGTAAAAGACAGACTAGTTTTCAGGGTCACAACACTTTATCAATGTATGGTTCAATAAACATCCTGCTTAAAGCTGGAATGATTCAGATGTTTTCTTCCTTTACTCTCTTTCCTTGGGATTTTATCCAACTCACTGGGACATTATATTCATAAAGTAAATATCTGTTTAACTGTAAAGTCAAGAAAATAAATGTTTTGCATCTGTTACTAGTCCAGTGGATAAATGCACGAGTAATGTAGTTCTGAGATCTTACACAGAAGTTTGCAGATACCAATAAATGCCAGGGAAAAGATCACTCTGAAAATTACATTAAATACAAGAGATAAATGTAACACTGATTAAGGACAAGCATTGCTTAATAACTAGAGACTCCCCTTTGCACACAAGAATGACTTGTGGAAAGGGTGCCCAGAGAAGGATAGAAAAATTGGAATCAGTTTTAAAAAGCAAGGGAAAACTTTAAAAACTAAACAGGGTAGGGGTTGTGCCTTTATAAATGAGAAAATGGACAAAGGGCTGTTAAATTATGATAGAGTTTCCTTAAGTAAATGTAGACCCAAGAAATTGGTTCATCAGCATTTATATTTCATATGCAAATTTCACAGTCATTTTACATAGGTTAGGGCATGTTAGCAAACACTCCCAAGTTAACTTATACCCATCAGGAAAATGATACAACAAAATCTACACACAATTCAGTGCAACCATTTTAACAAAACTGATATGTTCCTGGTTTCAGTTGTGCACTCACAAAAAAAAACCCTAGGAGAAACCATACTGAGATTAGCATCATCAGATAAAATGACTGTACTGTGGCATTGATATGTCATTGTGGGCCAAAGGGCCTGTATTGTGCTGTAGGTTTTCTATGTTTCTATGACTCTTCCGTGTCAAAGTGAAAACAAATTTCTACAAATTGGACTAAATTTATTACTATTATTAAACACAAAATAATTAATTGCATTATTACTCATCCCCTTCAAGTCAGTATTTAGTAGATGCACCTTTAGCAGCAATTACAGCCTTGACTGTGTAGATGGGTCTCTTTCAGCTTTGTACATCTGGGCACTGCAATATTTCCCTGCTCTTCTTGACGAAACCACTCAAGCTCTGTCAGATTGCATGGGGATCGCGAGTGAACAGCCCTTTTCATGTCCAGCCACAAATTCTCAATTGGATTGAGATCTGGTCTCTGACTTGGCCCTCCAGGACATTAACTTTATTGTTTTTAAGCCATTCCTGTGTAGTTTTGCCTTTATTCTTAGGGTCATTGTCTTGTTATTGGTGCCTTAGGGTTGTTATAGCTGGGAGTGGTAATAGGGACAAGCTCTCACTACCTACTAAATGCTCCCAATGGTGTGCACCTCAAATAGCCTTTGACAACCAAATCCAGCTCCTGGTCTTCATGTGTGGCTTAGCTACTAAGCCCTGTAGAACCGTTTCGACTGCCAGGAGAAGGGGCAAAGGCAGGTTACTGGCACTTTAAAACCAGTCACTTTGGGCAGATGGGCTCATCAGCTGTGGTTGGCAGCTCATCTAGAAGGAAAACTCTGACCTCAGACCTCCACTGCCTTGCGGCTATACCCACTCATGGGGAAGGCTTTGGGTGTGATCCACAAAGGAAAAATCTGGAGCTGGAGTCCCTAAGGTAGTCTGACATTGAGTTCAATGCTGACTGGCAACTCCTGTGATGCTTCTGGTGCCGAACTGTATCGGTCTCTGCTGTTTCTTTGGGTTCATCAGCAGTGTGGAGAGGGGGAGCCTGCTACACGGGCAACAGCTTGCTCTCCATATCGTACTGCCCTATCTCGTGTATCTAGACAGCTAGAACACAATATCCATGGCCAACTCTGACTGAGAGGTCCTCACCACCATTGCCTTGCTGGAAAACAAATCTTTTCCCATGTTGACAGTTCCCCTGCAGACTGTATCAGGTTCTCCTCCAGGATTTCCCTGTATTTTGCTGCATTCTACCCTCTACCTTCACAAGCCTTCCAGGGCTTGCTGCAGTGGAGCATCCCCACAGAATGATGCAGCCATCACCATGCTTCACAGTAAGGATGGTGTGTTTTTAATGATATGTGGTGTTTGGTCGACAAAAAGCTCAATTTTGGTTTAATCAGACCACAGAACCTTCTTCCCACTGACTTCAGAGTCTCTCCTACACGCCTTCTGGCAAACTCTAGCCGAGATTTCATGAGAGTTTTTTTTTCAAAAGTGGCTTTCTCTTTGCCACTCTCCCATAAAGCTGTGACTGGTGAAGCACCCGGGCAACAGTTGTTGTATGCACAGTCTCTCCCATCTCAGCCACTGAAGCTCGTAACTCTTCCAGAGTTGTCATAGGTCTCTTGGTGGCCTCCCTCACTTGTCCCCTTCTTGCACGGTCACTCAGTTTTTGAGGACGGCCTGCTCTAGGCAGATTTACAGCTGTGCCATATTCTTTCCATTTCTTGATACCAAGGGATATTCAGTGACTTGGAAATTTTCTTGTATCCATCTCCCGACTTATGTTTTTCAATAACCTTTTCCAGCATTGCTTAGAATGTTCTTATATCTTCATGGTGTAGCTTTGCCAGGATACCGACTCACCAGTAGTTGGACCTTGCAGATGCAGGTGTATTTTTACTACAATCAATTGAAACACCTTGATTGTACACAGGCGATCTCCATTTAACTAATTATGTGACTTCCTGAAACCAATTGTTTGCACTAGTGATGATTCAGTGTATCTCATTAAAAGGAGTGAATACTTAAGCAATCAATTATTATGTGTTTTATATTTGTAATTAATTTAGATCACTTTATAGAAATTTGTTTTCACTTTGACACAAAAGAATCTTCTGTTGATCAGTGTCAAAAAAGGCCAGATTAAATCCACTGTAATTCAATGTTGTAAAACAATAAAACATGAAAACTTCATGGGAGGGGGTGAATACTTTTTATAGGCATTGTAGACCACTTGATCATGGCTGTAGTTACTTATGGATATGGAGAAGAGGCTGCCACAGAAGATCAGATGCTCTTCATAGTGATCACAACAGTTGAGACCTTTTCAGGTCCCAGTAAGGACTATATCTTTTCACAATCTGACCCATCTGTCAGCCTCCCAATTACCCAAAATGAAGGTTTAGGCTGTGGACCACTGGAATTTTCCTTAGGTGCAGCTGATCTGATGTGGCAGTGATGGCAAAACTTCAGATTAATCAAAGACATTGTGACGATCTAATAAGCAGCAGAATATCTGTCGGGGCATCATCTGTGGTTCAGTACATAACATCATCATTGTTGTCAGAACAAGTTTTGTTCCAGAAACAGAAATCCACAAAACTGAGAAACTCCTGGTCAATTACAACATCAGATAACAGATTTTGCTTCCTGAATACTCCTGTGTGTATCCTATGGATTTTGGGCTGCTGATCATGAAAGTCACCAAGAAATTTCCCTATTGTGCACCACTTGTTTGAAATTACCTTTATTTGTTATTTCAATTCATAATTCAAGCCAATTAAAATGTTGCCCACAATGTAAGCTAAAGAGTTTTCTATCTTATCCAGGTATGCCTGGGCATATTTAGGCAGGGTAGATGTTGCATAGCAGGAAAGGGTTTAGAAAGGCTATTAACTTATGTGAAAGATTTTGATATTTGAGACAGATGTTTCACAGAATAACTGAAGCCAAGATTAAGGAAGGCATTTTTGTTGGTGCACAAACCAAACTGGTTATGAATGACAGGCAATTTGAATAACTTCTAGTGGGACCGAAGAAAATCACATGGAAGGCATTCAAGGACGTTATCGAAAATTTTCTTGGCAACTACAGAGTACCAAACTGTTCAGCTGGTTGACAACATGCTTCAAGCATAAAAAACAATAAGTGCAACATGTCATGAAAGATTAATTTTCTGCATTCCCATTTAGACTTCTTCCCTGAAAATCTTGGCACTGTCAGTGACGAGCATGGTGAAAGGTTCCACCAAGATATTGCAGTCATGGGGAAATGGTATCAGGGCAACTGGAATCCATCAACGCTGGCTAATTATTGTTGGACACTTAAGTGAGAAGCCTCAGATGCTGTGTACAAACAAAAATCATCCAACAAAACATTTTTAGCTTATTGTAAAGCATCAGCACCATTATGCAATTAAATGCATTATATTCAATAAAAGATAATTTTGTTTCACCAAATTCACAAGTGATACAAATAGTCTGAAATTATATTTACGTTCAGCTTCAAGTTGAGGAAGCAACACTTTCAAAATAATTTGTTGTCTAGTGTTATTAATTGGTCTGCAAACTTGCTGTT
Source organism: Mobula hypostoma (assembly GCF_963921235.1). Lineage (NCBI taxonomy): Eukaryota > Metazoa > Chordata > Chondrichthyes > Myliobatiformes > Myliobatidae > Mobula > Mobula hypostoma. The sequence continues at coordinate 25,454,474 of NC_086117.1, forward strand.
TCATTCCCTGAATAATGTAACTGAATTGATGTGCAATTTATTAGGGCAAACAGGTATTTAGAAATGCAGCACACACAAAACGCTGGAGGAACCCAGCAGGTCGGGCAGCATCCGTGGAAATGTTGACTGTTCGTTTCCACGGATGCTGCCTGACCTGCTGAGTTCCTCCAGTGTTTTGTGCGTGTTGCTTGACCCCAACATCTGCAGAATATTTTGTGTTTACCATTTAGAAATGCAGGTTCTTTCTACTAGAGGGAATGTTGCTGATACCCTTCTCATTCAATTTATTCAGGTGGGTAATAAAAAAAATTCTTGGTTCTTTTCCTTCCAATTAGACCTCCTGCAATAAAACACTAAGGAGACCATTCACTCCACTGTTATTGGATGGTCCCGATGAGTGGATCTACAGTTGTACTTAAAAACAGCAATGATTTTATTTAGAAACCAAGGTAAAACTGTGTTAGGCAAGTTGGGGCTCTTCTCTCAGGAGAAAACTACGGAGGCACCTGACAGTAGTCTTTAAATTTAGAATGGTGTGTAACAGAATAAATGTGGGAAACAGGATTCCATTTGAGAAGAGCTTAAAGTGGTCATAAAGAAGCAAAGGCCAGTAATAAATTTAATAGAATCTTCTCCATCCAGTTAAATGTGGAAATTGGAGCTGTTCATGAATGCTTTTAAGCAGGAGTGAGATAAATAGTGACAGAGAGGGACAACAGTAGGAAGTGCAGGGTGAAATCAAATGGAATAGGAGTCAGATCTAATGGACTACAAATACCAGCTTGACACAAGTGTCAAGCTTGTTTGCTTTAAATCCTATGCAATTTTAAATAATTTTGTTTTAAGGCTGGATGACTTGTGGCCACTGGAAGTAGCCATTATTTTTTTGCCAGTGGCTCGAGGCCACGTTCCATAATGCGACTCCCTCCAAACACTAGGACTGCAGGTAGTCCAACATTATTTTAGCCCATTGCCCGTCAAATGCAGCCAACATCAGTGGATCGAATCCCGCGTGAGCTCCTCCTGCAGACAACAGTAGCCTGCAGAGCAGATTGGGGAAAGCCCGAGATTTGGTATTAAAATGTTTGGCCTCAATATGGAATAGGTGCTATACTAAGCAGCATCTTTGCAGGACAATGCAATGCCACCATTTTATGTAACTTACACCACAAACCGTGGGGGCAGCAGGGAAAAACAGGGTACGTGTCATAAAATACCCACTGGGAGTCATTAGATCTTCATTTTTTGCCCTTCTGGTTGTCATAAATGGTCCCTTACGCACTCTGAAAGAAAGCTGGCACTATCCATTGCATGCCATCACCCCACACACACTTGGACTGTGCGCGTCATGTTGTGCATTGCAGGCACAGTAACAGTATTTACCACCAGTTGGGATTAAGTACTAAAGCTATGTCCCAGTTCGAAAACACAAAAAAGATTTATACAGTATTAGTCAAATAAAGTTGAGTTATCCCTGGTGTTCTGGACCAATGTTCATCCAGAACATTGACAGATTGAGCATTAACTTCTAGTCCCTGATTCACCGGTACTCTGAGATACTCTGTGCATGTGGGAGGTGGAATCACAGGACCACAACAGTTCTTAAGAAGCTATCTGGACAATCCTACCTGTACCAGTTCTTTGAAACACTCTCCAAACTGGTCCTGGACTCCGGCTTTATTCCCCGCACCTCACCCCCACTTTAGTTCTCTTTGGTATGCAATAGAGAGCTAAGTTGGGCAGGCACAGGGAGTGCAATGAGTTTGTGTTACAATATTAAGTTTATGAAGTTAAACATACAGATGTGTGAGAGGCAATAGTGCCAGCTTCCATTCCATTTCATTTACTTACTTTTTATTTAAAGATACAGTGAGGAATAGGCCCTTCATGCCGCGCCCCCCCCCCCCCAGCAACCCGATTTAACCCTAACCTAATCACGGGACAATTTACAATGACCAATTAACTAAATGGAAACACGAGAAAATCTGCAGATGCTGGAAATTCAAGCAACACACACAAAATGCTGGTGGAACGCAGCAGGCCGGGCAGCATCTATAGGAAGAGGTACAGTCGACGTTTCGGGTCAAGATCCTTCGTCTTACTAAACTTACTAAATGGTATGTCTTTGGAATGTGAGAGGAAACCAATGCAGCCGGCGAAAACCCATGTATTCCACATATAAACTCCCTACAGAGGACGCTGGGATTGACTCTGAACTCCGACACCCCAAGCTGTAATAATGTTGCACTAATTGCTATTACATGATTGAAAGCGACTCAATAAAGTATGAAGAGACAGAAAATCAATTGTGCTGACCTCACAATAAAAGTAACGTTCTCATCCTGCACTGTGTAGCTCCTGCTTTCTATAGATAAACAGTTCCATAAATAGCACTCTCTTATCTTAATGTTTTCACAGCTGAGAATTTCTCAAGCACAAGATTAGTTTGTGAGTTTCTGAGTTTCAAACACCTGTTGCTTGCATGCTCTCCATTTGTAGTAGATTTTGTATACCTCCTCCAGCACGCTTTCACTCATAACCTTGGAATTGTGAACTATTTTTAACACTTTCAGGAAAGGAAGGATGGAGAGAAGGTGTAGGGAAGAGAAGTAGCCATCTCAAGCTATCCACTCACTGTTGGCGCACCTTGTTCCCTCTGATTATCATGTTCAGTTGGATAGAGAAAGTGTCATTAGATATCAAGGTTAACAGCACATCCTTCACCATATGGATAAAATAACCCACCTTAAGCTTGGAGGTGCCCATGAGCTTTGTCTGTGTTCATTCAACCACACATAACCCTGTCCTAGTACTATCTCCAAACCAAACTACCAAGAAAGCCAAGTAGGAATATCATTGGTATGAATTCATCGATGATTTGTTTGGCGATGTGACTGTCAGGAATGTCTATTCTTGTCTTTCATTTGCAGAGCTATGAATGCATTCTCTCCCAACCCACAGCCAAAGAATTTAACCTCAGGTTGAGTGAACCAAGATCTATGGATGTTACGTGTGGATTGCAGGCTTTCTGGACGTTGCCACTTGTTTGCTGTATTAACTTCAGAGTGAGTGGGAAGAATCTTGGTCTCCAGTTTCCAAATTGAAAAGCAAAGTTTTGCAGATGCTGGAATCTTGAAATAAAACCTGTAAGTGCTGGAGAAGGCTGAAGTTGCTTTGCTGGTGGAAGCTTCTCTTCCCCCTCCACTCATTGGTCTATTGGTTGAAACTCTTGCCCATCCCTGCCAGTTTCCAATGGTAGACACACTAGTGTGTTGGTGAAGACACTCTGTTCCTCCTGGATCTCATTTGTTTACAAAATAAAAGATGCACCAAATCATGCAACCTAACTTTGTTACCTGCAATGGGTATGTCTGGAACTGATTCTGATGCCAACACAGCAGCCAGCAAGAGGAAGCTGGTTTTGGTGGATTAGCTGCCTACTGAAGTCTTACTGGAGAATGGACATTCTCTGCAGGAGAAGTTATGAAGGATAAGATGTTACAGAGAACACCATCCTGCAGCCCAGTACTCAGCCATACATTCTCACATCAAACTGTGGGAAGAAATCTGATTTAATATTCTGTTACTAACTCATAAATACACGTGTTATTGAACCTTCACATAATCACTATTTACATAATGGAGACACAGAAGATGCTGCAGAGCACTAAATGGATCAGGTATCACCTGTGCAAATAAACGTCTCCACATCTTGGTCACTTTCCAATAAACTGCCTTGGCAAGTAACTGCAGAATCAGTTAGTGTTGACCAATACCACCTCTGGCAGCTGTTTCTTTTATCAGACAGGTTGGCCCCAATGCAGCCTGCAACAGGAACATAAGACCTTGCTGAACAAGGTCTCAAACAGTCCAAGCAAAACCACCATCCTTTGTCAGTATAGTGCAGTATTTTCAGTAAAACATAATCAGTGTTGCTCTTCTAAGCCCTGTAACTGAGTCCAGCTTACAACTAAGTTACATATAATCAAGAATTTCAGTCTCCATTTCATTTTCGCTTCCCTCTAACGGTGCATACTCTTCCTCCTCGTCTTCCTCCTCCTCCTCCTCCTCCTCCTCAGCAGATTCATACTCTTTTGTGACTGATGGCTTCTTCCTCAAAGAGGTTGAAACTGAACCATGAAAGAAAACAGAATGATGAAGAAAGGCAATGTCAGTTTCATAGTGTCACAATTTGGTCTTTCCAGTTTACCAGAGGATAACACACCCTAGCCCACCCATCCACCATCTTGTCAAAAGTTGCAGATGGAAAGTGTAGCTTTCAAATGGTGAAACTTACAAAAAGTGCAACTTTCAATACAGGTGTATTGGAGATTTAACTTGGGTATGATCACCCCTTCACATTAATACAACTATGGAACATGTCCAATACACCTGCAGACAGAAGATGTTCAGGATGTTATAAAATTACCAGATGCATTCCAGCTCAGATATGAGATGTTCCCCAAGATACTGGCAAATAGCCTCCATGTTTCAGTTGGTTTGAGATTCAGATGGATGCCACAGAATTCTAAGATTCCTGTTATACATGGGGTTGTGGATAACAATGCCTCTACCGGGGAATGGATCCAAAGAGATGCAGCAACAAATGACAGATGACAGTGTGACTTGGGAGGGCATGAGAAATGTCATGAGTTGAGGAAGGTAGTGCGAGCAAGAGACACTGGCATTAGCAGTACCCCTGCACTGAAGTGTCAGGCTAAGACTTACAGTTTAAATGTTGCAGTGAGTTTATCAGCCTGTGAGTTTGACGTCAGTGGTGGGTAAATTGATGGAAATTGGGTAAATTGATGGAAAGTATTCTTAGAGATGGTATATATAATTATCTGGATAGACAGGGTCTGATTAAGAACAGTCAACATGGATTTGTGCGTGAAAGGTCATGTTTGACAAATCTTATTGAATTTTTTGATGAGGTTACTAGGAAAATTGACGAGAGTAAAGCGGTGGATGTTGTCTACATGGACTTCAGTAAGGCCTTTGACAAGGTTCCACACGGAAGGTTCAATCATTAGGCATTAATATCGAAGTAGTAAAATGGATTCAGCAGTGGCTGGATGGGAGACGCCAGAGAGTAGTGGTGGATAACTGTTTGTCAAATTGGAGGACGGTGTGTAGCGGTGTGCCTCAGGGATCTGTACTAGGTCCAATGATCTGGATGATGGGGTGGTAAATTGGATTAGTAAGTATGCAGATGATACTAAGACAGGTGACGTTGTGGATAATGAAGTAGGTTTTCAAAGCTTGCAGAGAGATTTAGGTCAGTTAGAAGACTGGGCTGAAAGATGGCAGATGGAGTTTAATGCTGAAAAATGTGAGGTGCTACATTTTGGTAGGACTAATCAAAATAGGACATACATGGTAAATGGTAGGGCATTGAAGAATGCTGTAGAACAGAGGGATCTAGGAATAATGGTGCATAGTTCCCTGAAGGTGGAACCTCATGTGGATAGGGTGGTGAAGAAAGCTTTTGGTATGCTGGCCTTTATTAATCAGAGCACTGAGTATAGGAGTTGGGATGTAATGTTGAAATTGTATAAGGCATTGGTAAGGCCAATTTTGGAGTATGGTGTACAGTTCTGGTCACTGAATTACAGGAAAGATGTCAATAAAATTGAGAGAGTACAGAGGAGATTTACTAAAATGTTGCCTGGGTTTCATCTCCTAAGTTACAGAGACAGGTTGAACAAGTTAGGTCTTTATTCTTTGGAGCATAGAAGGTTGAGGGGGGACTTGATAGAGGTGTTTAAAATTATGAGGGGGATTGACAGAGTTGACATGGATAGGTTTTTTCCATTGAGAATGGGGGAGATTCAAACAAAAGGACATGAGTTGAGAGTTAAAGGGCAAAAGTTTAGGGGTAACATGAGGGGGAACTTCTTTACTCAGAGAGTAAAGTGTGGAACGAGCTTCCAGCAGAAGTGGTTGAGGCAGGTCCGAAGTTGTCGTTTACAGTTAAATTGGATAGAGATATGGACAGGAAAGGAATGGAGGGTTATGGGGAGTGCAGGTCGGTGGGACTAGGTGAGAGTAAGAGTTTGGCACGGACTAGAAGGGCTGAGATGGCCTGTTTCCGTGCTGTAATTGTTATATGGTTATATGTTATATAGCAGAGCTTGAAAATCATTCTTTTAAATCTATATTGACAATGCTGCCCAATAACCCCACCACTGAATCTTCGAAGGGTTACGAACACAGATTTTCATCCTTTCAGATAGTCAGAGCTGCATGGTAACATCTCATATTATGAAGTTCCGGGTCTGAAAAAGTGAAAGATATCCTGGAGCCTCCTTTCCCTTTCTGTCATTATAGAACATCCACATATATTTTGTTTGTTTTCTATATTAAAACAATATAATGAAAGAAATTTCACATCATCTTTTTAATACAAGGTATTCACGTTTAAATCTTTGCTCTGATTTCTTATTTTTAAACTTTGTTCAAATGCAGCGAGCCTCCAAGAGGACCACAACCTTGTCGTAGTTTTGAGGCTTGCGTGCCTCAGTGATCCGGAGAGCTATGCTGGCTGGAGTCCAGGCTCCAAACAGGTCAAAGGGTAGAGGGCAGACTAAGAGTGGTCCACTGGTCCTCCAAGTTCCGGGGGGAGGGGGTTCAGCTCAGGGTTAACAACCCCGACTGGTAAAACAAAATGGTTACAGAAGCAGCAACGTCTGTGTGTGATGGTGTTCCCGAGACTCCAACCGGAAATTGCACGGCTGACCCTGAAATACACCTGGGGCACAGCAGAGAAGATGGCCGAGGACAGACAAGAGATGGAGGACCTTCTTTGTTGCCCTAAACACCACTGGCGTAACAAGCAGCAAGTAAGTAAGTGCACCAAAGAACAATTAAGCATGCGAGTCAAAAGTAAAAGCTAGTCACAGGTCAAGCTTCTCAAGTAAAGTTCACTAACTCCCCAATAAAACATATTGGAAATGAAGCAGAGAATATTAACAAGATTGCACCCAGGTATACAGAGGAGGGAAGAATCATTGGCTCTGCTGTGAAAGGGAGTGGTTGTTGGGTGAATGTTGTCACAATAAATTAAAGATTTTAAACAGGATGGATAAATGTAATCCACATCACAGCAGAGAAAGAAATGGAGGATAGTTAGAGGTTGAAGCAGAGAAAGAAACAAAGTCAGACTGACCAGAAGAAAAAGATTCTGATCTTTCTTTTTAGTGTAGGTACTGCCCTCACCTGCTCGGTTCTTGCGACACATCTCTTTGATCATGTTAGACATCCGATCCCGGAGTTCATCACTGGTTTTGGGCAAACACCAGCCATCCCTCTCATTACAAGTGGTCTCTTTGCCTTTATTACGATGGATAATCTTTTTTAAACTGAAATATCAGAAGGGAACAAGTTTTAGGAATGAGATGACTATGGTCCAACACCTGTGATTCTTGAAAAGCTCTGGAAGTTATGTAAGCTGTAACAGAAAACTGAATTCTCCATTTCTATTGCTGAAGTTCCACTGGAGGTTCCAGATCAGAACGTCTAGGCTGTGACAAACGAGTTGATTCCTGAGTCAGAAGGTCAAGGATTGAGTCCCATATACACAGATTTTGACTGATAGGAATTAAACTGAGGTCTCAATTGGCTTCTAAGGTACAGGTACGTGTAAAAGATGTGATGCCTTGAAAAACAATGGAGAATTTCTCCCTGATGCCCTGGCCAATATTTATCATTCAGACACTTCAGTTTAATAGGCTGAATTCCCTCAGTCCTTCAACATCTCATCCATTCTCAATTTATTCTCCACTGAAACGCCTTCTTACTCAAGCTCAATGAGTTAGTACCTCTCCACGTCCAAGTCACACAACTGGTAAAACATCTGTCGATAAGGTGGCAAAGTGTCCTCTCTGAAGATGTATGCCGACTCCTGGAATTATAAAAATTGTAGAAGTCAGGGTGATTACATCATAAAATGCACCCATTACATTCTGATAGACTGTAACCGTTTGCTGGCAATGAGGCTACTCAAATCTGTAGAGGGATGGATTTGGTAGGAGGAGACAATGGCAAGAGTGGCTAAAACAAAGACCACTGAAGCAGAAAAAAAATTACAAGATGTGCAAATGAGAAGAGGCATTCAGTTAATCAATGAATCAATCTACACAACAGCACACAAGTGTTCATCATGAAGTTCCCAGTGGTTATTCTTGCAGTCTGTTCATCTTGATTCGCTCTCACCTGTGTCCATTGGTTCAATGGTTCCACTTAATATCAGAGAATGTATACAATATACAACCTGAAATTCTTACTCCCCACAGACATCCTCCAAACAAAAGAAAATCCCCAAGGAATGAATGACAGAAAAAATAAAAGAACCCCAAAGCCCCCTGCCCCCTCTCTCACACAAGCAGCATCAACCCTCCCCTCCCCTACTTATTCCAGCAGAAAGCATCAGCATTCCCACCACCCACCATGCAAGCAACAGCAAAGCCCCCAAAGAAGGACTGTGGCCTACAGTACATCAATCACTAACTGTTCACTCCAACATTTCAACATCCCACAGCCATCTCTGTCACAAGGGAGAGACAGTCGCTATTTCGATATTACAGTCAGTCTGAAGCACTGATTTTCATTTCAAGTTCCCCAACTGAAGAATCGGGGTGGGGGAGGGTGACATTGATCACTGAGTGCAGAGCCCTCTGAAAGCCACTCTTGCTGCCTTCGAAGTTCCGGCTCCCACTATACTTCAGCCTGCGACACTGGTGAGAATTTGTGTCCACAGGACTGCACAAGGCCACACCCCGAAGGTGCTCAACTGCAGGCCGAACCTGGCCATATCAAGGTGTGGCCGATCAACGTGCTCCAGGAACGGGAATGCGGACACACGGTGCTGAACCACAGTTTGAGTGCCACTGTAGGTCAAAGATCTCGTAATTTTCTAGTAACTTCCGTGAGTATACACACAACTTTCCTAGTGACTCTCTCTGGCCTGTGTACTGTCTCTGAGCCACACATTTCATAGTATATAGTCTTCTTTCTAAATACATTGAGCAAAATTCCCACATCTCCATTTTATTGGTAAACTTACTTTAAGTTTGTATCCAGATAGAGTTGATATTTTCCTCTGTGGGAAGTTGAGAACCTTAGAACCTTTTGTTAGATCCTGAATACTCACAACCTGGGGGGCTAAGAATTAGAAAGAGTATCAAAATCACACATTTAATTAAAATGCAATATGGATTCCATCATTTAAATCATTCACACACCATGCTCAACTGCCCACACTGGGCAAACAGTGTTGACTATCTGATATTAGCATAGATTTCAATTACAATGGTGTTGCTTTCAAAGCACTGAGCAAGATATTCCTGATAGCTTAATGGGCTACAGGTTCTGTATTTGCTGATATGAATTAGAAACATATAAACATGGAAAGCCTACAGCACAATACAGACCCTTCAGCCCACAAAGCCATAGCCCTCTTATTTTTCTAAGCTTCATTACCCATCCAGGAATCTCTTAAAAGAACCTATTGTATCCGCCTCCACCACCGTCGCCGGCAGCTTATTCCACGCACTCACCACTCTCTGTGTAAAAAAACTTTCCCCCAGCATCTCCTCTGCACTTACTTCCAAGCACCTTAAAACTGTGCCCTCTTGTGTTAGCCATACTAATTCTACTAACTTCAGCGAGTAAAGTCTTTGACTAATTTCATTCAGTAGTGATTGCTATTTGGTGACAGTACTTTGTATTTTTATGGAACTTCAGTGCAGTGAAACAGCTTTGGGCACTTCACAGGGCATCTTAAAGGAGGTTCGAGGTGCAGAAATGTACAGGGAGGGAATTCCAGGGGTTAGTGCCAAGGCAATCAAAGGCACGTTTGCCTCTGCTGGAGTAATTAAACTTTTGAATGTGCAAGAGGCTCAAATGGGTCAGTTGCAGAGATTCCAGATGTTTGTAAGGGTAAAGGAGTCATGAGAAGGTCCAGGGTGAGACGGATTTAAACAACCTTCCACATCATCCAGCTCATTTTCATTAACTTCTTCAAAAGGAGTAGGTTCTAACAGGAGAAGATGCCTCATTCTCCTGACTGGATACAAATAAATCAGAAGACATTACTTACAAGTTATAATGGCTGTAGCATGTTGCATTAAGAAGACCTTTTCTAAAGAACAGTGGAACTGTAAAACAGAGTGCCAGACCATGAAATGGGTGCTAATTTACTGAATTTTTTGTGCTAGTGTTAACTACTTTCAGGCTGGGTTAAGATAAACTTGTACAAAAGAGGGGCGACGTAGGCAATTCAGAGCCTGGTTTTAATTACATGATAAAGTTGTAGAGGAATGCGTCAGATATTTTCCTGCTAACAGGTTGGTGATGAAACGTATTCATACCCCAAGGCTGAGCTGCTCTTCACTCTGCAGATGCATGACTGTGATGCAGAATCCAGCTCAAACCGTGTCATCAAGTTTACAGATGACACAACAGTGGTTGGCCTTATCAAGAAAGTTGACGAGACGGAGTTTAGAGAGGAAGTGGAGCAGCTGATGGATTGGTGTGAGAAGAACAACCTAAGCCTGAATGTGGAGAAGACAGAGGAGATCATTGTGCATTTCAGGAAGATGCAGATAAACCATCCCTGTCTGCAAATACATGACTCCTTCGTAAAGAGAGTTAAGTGCACCAAGTTCCTGGGAGTTCACATCATGGATGACCTCACTTGGTCCCTCAATATCACCTCTCTGAACAAGAAGGAACAGCAGTACTCCACTACCGAAGAAGATTGAGGTATGCAAGGCTCCCCCCATCTTAACTGTGCACCATGGAGTGCTTCCTGACAAGTTGCATCTCTATCTAGTAAGGGAGCAGTCGAGCATCGGACCTGGAGTCCCTACAAAGGACCATGAGAACAGCTGAGAGGATCATAGGGGTCTCCCTACCATCCATTTATCAGGAGCTCTGCATACTCAGGGCCCTTAAGGATCCCACCATCCATCCCACATCTTCTTTGACTTTCTACCATCAGGCATGAGGACATGATGCATAAAAACAAGAATGGTCAGGATGAGAAACAGTTTCTTCCCCCAAGCCATTAGGCTTTGGAATTGCCAGCTGCATTGCATTCAAAGTGTCACTGGTTAATTTGTTACGTATCTTACAATATTTAATATTAATGCACTTTAGTTTGTTATTTATGTGTGATTCATCTGTAGATTTTATCCTTACCTTCGTAAGTTATCATGTGTCATGTGCTTTACAACCTGGTTCAAAGAAAAGTTGTCTCGTTTCTATATACATTATATACGTTACATTCATGAATGTACTTAAATGACTATAAGCTTCACTTGACTTGACTTGAATACCTGCCTGAGAAGTAACTTGGATCTGCTCCAATTTGCCTACCATCACAACAGTTCAACAACAGATGACATTTCATTGGCTCTTCTCTCAATAATGGAACATCTGGACAGTAAAGGTGCAAACATCAGGGTGTTCTTCACTGACTACAGCTCAGCATTCAATACTATCATTCCTTCAAAACTAATCAATAAACTTCAAGATCTTGCACTCAATACTTGCTGATGTACAGACCCCAGTCAGTCTGGATTGGCAACAACATCTCCTCCATAACTTCCATCAGCACGGGTACACCACAAACCGATGTGCTTAGCCCCTGCTCTACTCACTTTATACTTATGACTGTGAGGCTAAGCCCAGCTCTAAAGCCATATTAAAGTTTGCTGATGACACCACTGTTGTTGGCTGAATCAAAGGTGGTGATGAATCAGCATATAGGAGGGAGATTGAAAATCAGGCAGACTGTTGCCACAACAACCTCTCTCACTCAATGTCAGCAAGACAAAGGAGCTGATTATTGATTTCAGCAGAAGGAAACCGGAGATCCATGGGCCAGTCCTCATAGAGAGCTCGGAGGTAGAGAGGATCAGCAGCTTTAAATTCCTCAGTGTTATAATTTCTGAGGATCGGTCTTGGGTCCAGCACATGATTGCCATTACGAAGAAAGCACAGCAGCACCTCTACTTTCTTAGAAGTTTGCAAAGATTTGGCATGTCATCTAAAACTATGACAAACTTATTAAGTTGTGTGGTGAAGATTATATTGACTGGTTGCATCATGGCCTGGTATGGAAACACCAATGGAAAAGCCTACAAAAAGTAATGGATACAGCCTAGTCCATCACAGATATATATAGCCTTCCTCACCATTGAGCACATCTGACATTGAGGATCCTGACCTGGATCTGGGCCGTACTCTCCAAATATCCGGACCTGCCTCTTGGGTTTTTTTGCACTACCTTACTTTCCCTTTTCTATTTTCTAGTTATGATTTATAATTCAAATTTTTAATATTTACTATCGATCTGTACACCAGGAAGCGCGAAGCGCAGAATCAAATATCGCTGTGATGATTGTACGTTCTAGTATCAATTTATCACGTCCTGACGAAGGGTCTCGGCCTGAAACGTCGACTGCAACTCTTCCTAGAGATGCTGCCTGGCCTGCTGCATTCACCAGCAACTTTTATGTATCTATAGAGAGTGTTGTTGCAGAAAAGCAGCATCCATCATCAAGGACCCAAACCATCCAGACCACACTCCCTTCTCACTGCTCCCATCAGGAAGATACAGGAGCCTCAGGACTCACACCACCAGGTTCAGGATCAGCTATTATCCCTCAACCATCAGGTTCTTGAACCAGAGGAATAGCTTCACTCAACTTCACTCACCCCATCAATGAACTGTTCCAACAATTGACGGAATCCTCATCTCATCTTCTCGATATTTATTGGTTATTTATTTATTATTATTTCTTTTTGTACTTGCATAGCTTGTTGTCTTTTGCACACTGGTTATGTGTCCATGCTGCTGGGTATGGGTACAGTGCTTCATTGATTCTATTGTGTTTCTTGTATTTACTGCGAATGCCCACAAGAGAATGAACCTCAAAGGTTCAAAGATCCAATTTAATGTCAGAGAAATGTATACAATATACATCCTGAAATGCTTTTTCTTCGCAAACATCCACAAAAACAGAGAAGGGCTCCAAAGAATGAATGACAGTTAAACATGAGAACCCCAAATTCCCTCCCCAGTTCCCCCCTCCCGCGCGTAAGCGGCAGCAAGCAATGATCCCCCCCCCCCCCATCAGCAAAAAAAAGCTTCCATCTGGGGGTCAGTGTGGACATGGTGGAGGATTACAAATACCTGGGGATACGAATTGACAGTAAACTGGACTGGTCTAAGAACACTGAGGCTGTCTACAAGAAGGGTCAGAGCTGTCTCTATTTCCTGAGGAGACCGAGGTCCTTTAACATCTGCCGGACGATGCTGAGGATGTTCTACGAGTCTGTGGTGGCCAGTGCTATCATGTTTGCTGTTGTGTGCTGGGGCAGCAGGCTGAGGGTAGTAGACACCAACAGAATCAACAAACTCTTTTGTAAGGCCAGTGATGTTGTGGGGATGGAACTGGACTCACTCACGGTGGTGTCTGAAAAGAGGATGCTGTCTAAGTTGCATGCCATCTTGGTCAATGTCTCCCATCCACTACATAATGTACTGGGTGGGCACAGGAGTACATTCAACCAGAGACTCATTCCTCCGAGATGCAGCACAGAGCGTCATAGGAAGTCATTCCTGCCTGTGGCCATCAAACTTTACAACTCCTCCCTTGGAGGGTCCGACACCCTGCACCGATAGGCTGGTCCTGGACTTATTTCATAATTTACTGGCATAATTTACATAGTATTATTTAACTATTTATTACTATTTTTCTATTACTATTTATTATTTCCATGACTATTACTATTTACTAATAGTAGTATTACTATTACTATCTATTATTTATGGTGCAACTGTAATGAAAACCAATTTCCCCTGGGATCAATAAAGTATGACTATGACTATGACTATATGGTGACATATATGCACTTTGATAATAAATTTACTTTAAACTAAATTGGCCTAGATTTTCTTTATAAAATCAAAACAGTAATGTTGAAAGTAGGTATAATTTTGTGAAGTCTAGAAATTAGAAGTAGCGCTTCAGTTCAATGTCCTTTTATCAGAAAGCATAAGAGCTTGGCCACCCAGCACTGATGGTGTGTCCGGTCCAGTACGAAGGATTGGATTGGTTTTAAAACAAACACAACAAGGCTCAGCACTTAACACAGAGCCTTGTTACCTGATAGGATTCTGGCTATGGCCAGGTCAGTTTTAAATTTTAGATGCAAGGTGATCTCTAAAGTCCAAGGAATTGCAAAATCATAGCTTGTGCTGGAGTGACTGAACCGGAGACTCTTTTCCTCTCTCTCATTGCACTTGCATTTACTGACTCTTACCTGGCTTGCTGATGGTAATGGGCAGGCTGTAGTTAAATGTGCTGCGCTTTGCCTTCACTGGCATGTCAGAGGGCATATAACCTGCAAGATGAAAGATTATTAGATCTGTGCCCTCATTTACACTTAACCATGGAATTTCCATTTACTTGTTTCCCCTGTAGGCTTAATGATGTATACTATTCAGGAGCAGGTATGTAATGTTCTTTCATGAGACAGAAAGTTGCCAGATACTTGAGCAGAAAACATCGATAGGAAAGCTGCACTGGCAGAGGTGCATCACCGAGGGACCAAGTGTGTCCCATCGTCAGTGGTGCAGCTTTCAGAAAATTTATCAAACCTAAACCACAGGTGTCCGCACAGCCAAATGTAAAAGATCTCAAATCACTAACTTCAGAGAGTGCACTGGAAGATGCGGGGTTGATTCACCAGAATGTTGCCTGGGATAGATCATTTCAACTATGAGGAGAGAGAAATAATGAGAAACCTTTATATTTGGCAGGGAATCTTTGCCCATAGGGCACAAGTTTCAGGGCAAGTGATAGGAGTTCCAGAGAGATTTGACGATAATATCTTTTACAGATATCTTATCTCATCACAGGATGCTGAGGCAGGTAGTTTGACAGCATTTTAAAAATATTGATAACTTGAAATTCCAAGTGCTGGGAAATGGAATTAGTTAGACAAATACCAGTAGGACAACACGGACAGAGTGAGCCAAAGGGTCTGTTTCCATGTAAGTCTATGAACATGGAAATATTAACATGGCAGTATAGTATTCTTTCAGTGTGTACAAAAGGTAATGGATACAGCACAGTCCATTACAGGAAAAGGCCTTTCCACAAGTGGGCACATCTCCAAAGAGCCCTGCCACAAGAAAGCAGCATCAATCATCACAGACCCCCACCTGTCAGGTCATGCTCTTGTTGGAAGCCACTTTATTTTAATACTTTTTATAAGGTGAATTCAAGTAAGACTAAAGTTATATTTTAATAAGTTGTACTTTTTTTTTTAAACAAACTCATGTATTTTACACAGTATGTGGTGGTTTGTCCCCATTTCCTGGCGGAAAGCGGTTTTGCGGTATAATGGTTTATCACCTTTCATTGGCTAAGTATTAGCACATTACCCACATGATGTAATTATGCAATCAGTGATTGCTTTAGTTCATCTAAGGAATTTTTCTCATCTTAATTATAAGAGTGATGGATTTTTCAGAGGCACCACCTTTACCTTCACATTCTTTGCTGTTCATTCACCTCTCTCCTTTGTTTCTCAGCTCTTTATTTAGTGTGCTTAGTATTTGTATGTTTGTTTGTACTTTAAAATAAATGATCATTTAGAATAGAGACTGCTTTTCATTCTTAAATCCTGGAAGAACTTTAAGGATCAGAAAATAAACATTGATACAACACTCTCTTCTCACTGCTGTCCATAAGACCATAAGACAAAGGAGCAGAAGTAGGCCATTTGGCCCATCGAGTCTGCTGCGCCACTTTATCATGAGCTAATCCATTTTATCCCATTTAGTCCCACTGCCCCGCCTTCTCACCATAACCTTTGATGCCCTGGCTACTCAGATACCTATCAATCTCTGCCTTAAAGACACACAATGACTTGGCCTCCACTGCTGCCCGTGGCAACAAATTCCATAGATTCACCACCCTCTGACTAAAAAAATTTTTTCGCATTTCTGTTCTGAAAGGGCGCCCTTCAATCCTGAAGTCATGCCCTCTCGTACTAGACTCCCCCATCATGGGAAACAACTTTGCCACATCCACTCTGTCCATGCCTTTTAACATTCGAAATGTTTCTATGAGGTCTCCCCTCATTCTTCTGAACTCCAAGGAATACAGTCCAAGAGCGGACAAACGTTCCTCATATGTTAACCCTCTCATTCCCGGAATCATTCTAGTGAATCTTCTCTGTATCCTCTCCAATGTCAGCACATCCTTTCTTAAATAAGGAGACCAAAACTGCCCACAGTACTCCAAGTGAGGTCTCACCAGCGCCTTATAGAGCCTCAACATCACATCCCTGCTCCTATACTCTATTCCTCTAGAAATGAATGCCAACATTGCATTTGCCTTCTTCACTACCGACTCAACCTGGAGGTTAACTTTAAGGGAATCCTGTACGAGGACTCCCAAGTCCCATTGCATCTCAGAACTTTGAATTCTTTCCCCATTTAAATAATAGTCTGCCCGTTTATTTTTTCTGCCAAGGTGCATAACCATACACGTTCCAACATTGTACTTCATTTGCCACTTCTCTGCCCATTCTTCCAATCTATCCAAGTCTCTCTGCAGACTCTCCGTTTCCTCAGCACTACCGGCTCCTCCACCTATCTTTGTATCGTCAGCAAACTTGGCCACAAAGCCCTCTATTCCATAATCCAAATCGTTGATGTACAATGTAAAAAGAAGCGGCCCCAACACTGATCCCTGTGGAACACCACTGGTAACCGGCAGCCAACCAGAATAGGATCCCTTTATTCCCATTCTCTGTTTCCTGCCAATCAGCCAACGCTCTATCCACGTATGTAACTTTCCCGTAATTCCATGGGCTCTTATCTTGTTAAGCAGCCTCATGTGTGGCACCTTGTCAAAGGCCTTCTGAAAATCCAAATATACAACATCCACTGCATCTCCCTTGTCTAGCCTACTGGTAATTTCCTCAAAAAATTGTAATAGGTTTGTCAGGCAGGATTTTCCTTTAAGGAATCCATGCTGAGTTCTGCCTATCTTGCCATATGCCTCCAGGTACTCTGTAACCTCATCCTTGACAATCGACTCCAACAACTTCCCAACCACCGATGTCAAGCTAACAGATCTATAATTTCCTTTTTGCTTCCTTGCCCCCTTCTTAAATAGCGGAGTGACATTTGCGATCTTCCAGTTCTCCGGAACCATGCCAGAATCTATCGACTTTTGAAAGATCATCGCTAATGCCTCCGCAATCTCCACTGCTACTTCCTTCAGAACACGAGGGTGCATTCCATCTGGTCCAGGAGATTTATCGACCTTTAGCCTATTCAGCTTCCTGAGTACTGTCATCAGGAAAGAGATACAAGAGTCTCAAGTCCCATGCCACCAGGTTCAGGAACAGTTATTACCCTTCAACCATCAGGCTCCTGAACCAGTGTGGACATCTTCACTCATTACTACAATGAACTAATCAATGAACACAACCTGTGGACTCTCTTTCAAGGACTCTACAACTCCTGTTCTCAGTTTTATTTACTTACTTAGTTATTTTCATTATTACTTGTTTCATTTTTTATTTGCATAATTTGCTTGTGTGTGAATGCCTGCAAGAAGATGGACGTCAGGGTAGTATTTAATGGTGATATATACTTTGATAATACAATTAACTTTGAACTTTACTGACTGTGAATTCAACCTCGTTTAGAAAGATAAAAGGAAGGAAAGGGGAAAGCAAGAATAAATATACATACGGAAGTTTTCTTTTCTCATATTACATACACTTTTCAAGTTTTGCTTTTTTTTTTGCACCCAGCTTCTCTTTCCCCAATAGTTACCATGTTTGGTGCTGCAACGAAGTCTGAAATCCAACACTTGATAAATCTTTGCTTTGGGATCCTTCCTTGGGTCATATCCAAACCTCACCCAGAGACTTCGCCAGGGACCTGTAAGCTAAAGGGAATGGAAGAGAAAATGCAGAATGACTCGTTGTGTTCAGTAGATGCTCAGAGGTAACGCTTCTGGAATAGAATGCACTATTGCTGTGCCAACTAAAGGTTCCATTGTGCAGCCTAAAGCACAAGAAACTATGTTTAGGAATTTCAGCAGCAAGCTTATACTCTCTGTATGAAGCCAGCTCTGTTGGAAAGAACTGTAAAAATACTTTCTACCATACCATCATTTCTCTTTTTTTTAGAAAAATGTGTGTGAATGTGAGGTTTACAAATATTCTTCCACTCCTCAGCTAAACAAGAACCAGAGACCAATACCCAGCTGTCCAATATGCTAAAGGGTTTACAATGATCAACTCCCATAACTTACTAATGCGTAGCACCATCCCTTACACCATCCATATCAAAAACCCACAGCAATGACCCTTAAGTGCTTACACTCACATACTCATTTTGATGCCAGGGTAAACCACGAGTCACACTGATTTATTATGGTCATTTAAACCTTCACTAAAACAGAGAACCCTGACAAATTTATTCAACTGCTTAGAAACATTCTTACAGGAAAACTAGTATTTCATTGAAATGACCGTCATTTTGTGTGAACTTAATGCAGCATCTAATGGCAAATATTTACTTACTGGGGTTAGCAAACATTGCTACGATCTGTAACTTACATAGATGACTCCAGTAAAGCATTGTTCAGCCTGATGAACTAACTCAGGAATCGAGTACACTGGTCAATGCCCAGGAGCCGAGAGGCCAAGCAAGGCAGACCTTTGAAAAGACTCCACCAATCTTTGACAGATACACCTCAGTACCGTACTGAATGGTGCATTCACTTACTATTGGTTGTAATATGTATAAATGACTACAATGAAAAGGGTTCCTTAAGGTTGTCATAACCAGGGGCGGGATGGGGACTCGGGGAGTGGGGATAACCTCCCACCACCTATTAATTGCTCCCAATGGTGTGCGTCCTAAAGAGCAGCTGACAACCAAGCCCAGCTCCTGGCCTTCACATGTGGCTTAGCTACTGAGCCTGGCAGAGCCGTTTCCACTGACAGGAGAAGGGGCAAAGGTGGGTTACTGATGCCTTAAAAACAGTTGCTTTGGGCAGATGGGGTTCCTCTGCCGCAGTTGGCAGCTCATCTAGGAGAAGGAAAACTCTGGAGATGGAGTCCCAAAGGCAGTCCTACATTGAGTTCAACACTGACTGGCAACTACTGCAGTGCTGCTGGTGTCAAATAGTATCGGTCTCTGCTGTTCCTTTAGATTTATCAGCTGCATGGAGTGGAGGAGCCTGCTGCACGGGCAGCAGCTGGCTCTCCAGCTACCACACCACCCAGGCCCGCGCATCGACGTAGACAAGGTGTAACATCCACGGTCAATCCCGACCAATGGAGGGCCTCCAAGATAGGTGGTGCAATCAGCAAGTTTAAAGATGGCACAAAAATTGGTGAAGTCATAATAAGCAAAGTAGGATGCCCGAGGGCACGGTGGAACATAGATAAACTGGAAAGTGGGGGCTAGCAATAGCAGATGGAATTTAATCCAGACAAGAGTGATATAATGTACTTTGTGGAGGTTAAATTCTGATAGGACATATAAATTGCAGGGACCTTTGGAGCTTTCATGTATAAAGAGACCTTGGGTTGCGAGTTCATAACTCACCTGATACAGACTGGATAGTGAAAAAGGCATTTGATATGCATCCCTTCAAGGGCTGAGGCACTGAATACAAGACTTTGGATTTTATTTTGCAACTAGTCAGGTCATGAAGAGCATCCTGTATAGTGCTGGTTGCCCCAATACAGGAAGGATGTGATAGCAATACAGAGAGAGTGGAGATGAAATTCACCAAGATATTGCCTGGAATGGAGGGCCACAGTTATAAGGCGAGTGAAGGATGGACTAACTTGTATCAGAGGTTAATGATTGACCTCAGAGGTTTACAAAACTATGAGGGACATAGACATGCGATAGGGTCAACAACTTGAATGACCAGGTTTAAGGTGAGAGGGGAGAAATTTTAAAGTAGATCGGATGGAGAAGTTTTTCATATTGAGAGTGAGAAATACCTGAAACCAGGAGGTGATGGAAGCTGATACAATTACAGTGTAGAAGGGGTGCAGGCAGGTACTCGGATAGGAAAGATACAAAAGGGCCTATTGTGGACAAGTGGGGTGAGCACAGAAAGGCATCAGGGTGGGCATGGATAAGGCGGGCTGAAACCAGTTCGGTGCTGTAATACTTATTAAGAACTCACCATGTAGTAGGCTACAAAAGGCAGCAGCAGCTTCAGTTTCTCTGGATGGATATTAATATTTGACTTCACTGCATTTCGGGACCAAATGGGTCGAACTTCAAAGAGCTGGGGAGATCAATTTAGACAATGAGGTTTTGTGTTCTGCCACTGTTGAGTACACATCTCATGCAACTCACAACACTATGTGCAATCCTGATAGAATCAGCCCATCAAGACAGAATTCGCTCACTATCGGAAATATTAATCCTTTGCATGTGCATGTATAACTTATAATAACATTTTAATACTATACAGCATTACAATAAACTGATAATAGTACATTATCAGTTTATAATTTCACACCACAGGACTCAAAGCTTGTATTTATATAGCCATATCCACACTTTTGACTACAGCAAGTTAAGAAGGTGACTAGCACATTTTTCAAGGTCGATAAATACTGACCTTGCCAGGGATACCCCCACCCCATAAATGAATTAACAAGAGAAAAAACATCAGGACTTAAGAATCAAAGTATTTTTAAATTGTCGTCATAGTTATAGTGGGAGGGAAATGGCAGCTAATTTGCAAACAGTAAATTTGCACACACAACAATGCAATAATAGCAAGATGATCTGGTCTTTAAAGTGATGTTGAGGATTGTGTATTTGCCATTTTCACCAGGGAAAACTTACCAACTCTATTAAAAAAGTTAACTTCAGCAACGATTTAAATAAACAACAATCAAGCACCTTAGGGATACATTTACTGCTCACCGCTTTCAGTTCTTCTTCAGCTTTCCGGTCTATCGCTTGAGTGTTAAATTTTCTCCAGTTCTGAACCGCAGCTTCAAGTGGCTGGGATGGGACCTCAGCATCGTCAAAATTCACAAATATAGCATTGTGCGGACGGCGGGCTCGGCCCAGACCGATCAAGTTCTCGTTGGACAGTTTTGGAGGGTGATAACCTTCCCTAGAAAAGACAGGAAGAGGAAAGTGAATTGCTGCCAACTGGTTTTGCTCACTACATCATACCATCTAAACGTGACACTGTTCTGCCAATAACAGATAAATGCCACAGAATCTAAAAATGAGATGCCAGATTCAAAATGCAGATAGGATGGATATATGGCCAGTGTTAGGAAAAGCAACTGCTATAATTTTTACACTTTGCAAATAAATGTATATTTATTAATAAAATGTAAAGCAGCTAATTAAACATTTTATAATCCAGCATGTCACAAAGTATCATGTAACCATGGAATTTATTTTCTTAAGAAACTGCTATAACATAAGGAAAATTCAGCAACCAAACTGCTCACTGGGATGTGCTGATCCATAGGAATCTATAGGAGGATAAGGATATGGCTTTAAAAACTAAGACAAAATATATCAATACAATAGATTTTGAGCAAAATCAGTTAAAGTAATATAAGAGATGCAACAATTTTATTTTTGGGATTGAAAATTATCAATGATTGGTAAGAATTAAACGGGTTGGAGCTCTTTGCTACAAAAAAATAAATTAAGATGAACAGATTAACAGAGTAGACAGAATGGTCATATTTCTGTGATGGGAGGAATCAAAAGTAAGGGCCTTCATACAAAAAGGAAAGGCAGCCAAAAAGCTACTGATAAGTTTCCCAAATGGCAAATCAGCTTAACATCTGCCATTTTAAGAAAGTATCAGTGGCTATTCTTAAAGAGGTTTTAGCAGAGCACTTAAAAAATTCAAGGTGAGCAGTTGTATTTGATCAATGTATTGAAGTCCTTTGTAGAAGTTATACTCCATGGATAAAGATAAAGTGGTGGAAGTACGAGACTTAGATTTCCAGAGAACAATTTTTATGATTATTGCAGGAAATAAAAGCTTCTGGAGGTAACATTTTCCTGTGAAAAGTTTAGCCAGCCTATAGGAAACATGGAGTAGACATAAATGGGACTTCTGTCTGTGATCAGGTTCCACTTTGTTTTAGTATGTGAGACCAATCGACATTGGGGGGTGCCAAAATTTTACAACTTATTACAATTACTGGATGAAATCACTCGAGGTTTGGTAACTGAATTTTACATGAAATGCAAAAGAAATTAAGTTGTGAAGTGGATATGTGATGGCCACATAGAAGCTTAAGTCAGTGGGTAAAAAACATTGTGAAATTATCCATTTTGACCGGAAAATGAAAAAGGATCATATTATCAAGATAATGAGAGACTGCAGACGCTGAGGAGTTTGGGTGTCCTTGCACATAATTCACAGAAGTCTAGTATAAAGAACAGCAGGTCAAGTCAACAGAATGTTATTGCTTATTACTGAATACAAAAGTAGAGACGGTTATTCTTCATTTACGTTGGACATTGGGGAGACCACATCTTATATATTATGTACAGTATTGGTTTCCCTTTTAGAAGTGTATTAATGGATTAAGCAGTTTAGAGAATGATTACTAGACTAATATCAAGAATGCAGGGGCAGGGATATGAGCAAAAGCTACACTGACTAGGTTCGATTCTGAACACGTCTTGAAGAGTGAGAGAGGACATCACTGAAAGATGCAAGATTCTTAGAGGTCTTGACAAAGTGGTCGTGCAGGGGATATTCCCCTTCAAGACTCAAGTTTGTTTAATTTCATTTCCAGTAAACGAGTGGGTCAGTGGGTGAAGGTACTGATCAGCCTTACTGCTTAGGGAAAGTAACAGTTTGAATCTGATGGTCCTGGTCTGGATACTATGTACCCTCCTCCCTGATGGGAGTGGGACAAACAATTCATGATGTTACTAGCCCTTTCTCTATATACATTGCCTATTAAAAGTACTCACCCACCCTTGGAAGTTCTCATTTTTTATTGTTTTACATTGAATCACAGTGGATTTAATTTGGCTTTTTAAAATATTGATCAACAGAAAAAGACTCTTTCATGTCAAATTGAAAACCAAATGATCTAAATTAATTACAAAAATAAAACACAAAATAATTGATTGCATAAGTATTCGCCCCCTTTATTATGACATACCAAATCATCACTGTGCAGCCAATTGATTTTAGAAGTCACACATTCAGTAAAATGGAGATCACCTGTGTGCAGTCAAGGTGTTTCAATTGATTGTAGTAAAAATACACCTGTATCTGCAAGGTCCAACTACTGGTGAGTCAGTATCCTGGCAAAAATTATACCATAAAGACAAAAGAACACTCTAAGTAACTCTGCGAAAAGGTTATTGAAAAGCATAAGTCAGAAGATGGATACAAGAAAATTTCCAAGTCACTGAGTATCCCTTGGAGTGCAGTTAAATCAACCACCAAGAAATAGAAAGAAAATGGCTCAGCTGTAAATCTGCTGAGGACAGACTGTCCTCAAAAACTGAGTGACTGTGTAGGAAGGGGACTAGTGAGGGAGGCCACCAAGAGACCTACGACATCTCTGGAGGAGTTACAAGCTTCAGTGGCTGAGATGGGAGAGACTGCACATACAACAACTGTTGCCTGGCTGCTTCACCAGTCACGGCTCAATGGGATAGTGGCAAAGAGAAAGCCACTGTTGGGAAAAAAAACATGACAGGAAATTTTGGCTAGAGTTTGCCACAAGGCATGTAGAAGAGACTCTGTAGTCAGTGGGGGGAAGGTTCTGTAGTCTAATTAAACCAAAATTGAGCTTTTTGGCCATTGGAATAAACGCTATGTTTGGTGTAAGCCAAATACCACATATCATCAAAAACATATCATTCCTACTGTGAAGCATGGTGGTAGATGCATCATGCTGTGGGGATGCTTCACTGCAGCAGGTCCTGGAAGGGTAAAATGTATGCAGCAAAATACAGGGAAATCCTGGAGGAAAACCTGATACAGTTTGCAAGAGAACTGCGACTTGGGATGCTTGTTTTCCAGCAAGACAATGACCCCAGGCATAAAGCCAAAACAACACAGGAATGGCTTAAAAACAACAAATTTAATGTCCTGGAGTGGACAAGTCAGAGTCCAGACCTCAATCCAGTTGAGAATTTGTGGCTGGACTTAAAGTGCTGTTCAGTCATGATCCCCATGCAATCTGACAGAGCTTGAGCATTTTTATGGGGGGAAAATTGCAGTGTCTAGATGTGCAAAGCTAATAGAGACCTATCCACACAGATTCAAAGCTGTAATTGCTGTCAAAGGAACATCTACAAAACACTGACTTGAAGAGGGTCAGTAATTATGCAATTATTACTGTGTTTAATAATTGTGATAAATTTAGACCAATTTGTAGAAATTAGAAATTTGTTTTCACTTTGACATGGAAGGGTCTTTTCTGTTGATCAATGTCAAAAAAGCTACATTAAATCCACTGCGATTCAGTGTTGTAGAACAATAAAACATGATAACTTCTGGGGCGGGGGGGGGTGAATACTTTTTATAGGCACCGTATGTCCTTGATGGCATATAGGCTAGTGCGGTTGGTGTGTTGGGCAGTTTTGACTACCCATTGTAGAGCTTTCTTGTCTGCTGCAGTGCTGTTTCCATGCTATGCAGTGACGCAGCATGTCAGGATGCTCTCCACTGCACATCTATAGAATGAGGAGAGTATAGGTGTGCACAGTCCAGCTTTCTTCAGCCTCCTCAGAAAGCAGAGGCATTGGTGAGCTTTCCTGATTGTGTAGAATGTGTTCTGGGACCATAGGAGTTTGTGCAAGATGTGCACTCCCAGCAGTTTGGAACTACTTACAGTTTCCACTGCTGTGCCGCTGAGGAATGTGAGTGGTGAAAGTTTTCCTTAAGTCGATAATCATCTTCTGTCTTGTTGACATTGAAGAGACCATCTTCCTCTCTGTAGGCCATCTAATTGTCGTTGGTGTTAATGAGTTAAGTTCCCAATATTGGTAATCTATACTGATGCTTGGCCTGAAATATTGACTTGTCATTCCTCTCCATTGATGCTACCTGACCTGCAGAGTTCCTCCAAAGTTCTGCGTCTGTTACTCTGAATTTTCATCATCTACAGCATCCACTGTTCCCTCTAAGCTGCCCGGGTGTGCAGCCATGCGTCAACTGAAATGCTCCCACGCACATAGCCTTTGTTGCTGCGCAGCTGGGATTTCCTTTTATATACTAAGAAAGTGTTTCCTCAAAAGTATCACAGCAATACAGTGATATCAAACTTTTTGTTTCTGAGAAAGTTAAGACTGGTTCAATTAAGACATTCACTGATATGTTGAATGCCATGCTTAGAAATGCAGAATTTGAAGAACTGTCTATTCTTGTTGCCATCATTGAGCATTTCAAGCTTCTAGAGCTGACTGCGAACATGGATTTAGTCTTGTGAACTGAATCAAATCCAAATTCAGAAACAGATTAGAAGTGGAACACTTGGATGACCTAATGAGGATTATCTTTCATCTGGATGCAAAATTCATCTGGACAATGGATTTCTAATAAAGATAGACTAGAAAAAGTTCATGAAAAGTTCTTTTTTGTACTGTATTTAATTATACTGTTCAATTAATAAAGTCAAAAGTACATAATTTTTCAATTTTCTTTTTAAATATTCATAGTATGAAGATTATATTAATAAATTTTAAAGTGCTGTGCAGTTTTCAGACCATGTTTTTCTTTAAATTCCTTCTCAGAGTAATGGTTGATCTGCGCAGCTGCGTAGATTTTTTTTAAGAAAAGGTAACGTTGCCAGAATCTCTTGTGTTTATTATCTATACTGACCTGTGTTGGACTTCTGGTCGGTAGAAATAATCCACAGGATTATCTACACGGGAAAATATTGGAGGAGGAATGTAGAGTGGCAACTCCTGGTCAAAAAACTCTTTGTGTTCAGGCTTGCGAAGAATTACTTTGTCATACATGGACATCTGTGAGCCTCCTGTCGTGTTGTGCAAGGCAAGAAACTGGAAATCAGACATACCTGTAACACATAATCAGAAAACCCTTCAAGCAATGATTAGTGAAATAAACTGCGGCGGGGGGGGTTTACTTTGTGTCTGTCAATGTGTATCAATTGAGAGAGGAAGCAAGAGCTGGGTGATAGAAAATAATCCATTACTTTGAGGTGTCCAGCACTGGTATAGATCAGGCTCATATGTAATAATCTCAAAGTGAAAATAAGGAAGAGTTGTGCTTAAAATCTTGTAAATTATCAGTTAGATCACAGTTGCATTCAGTTCAGGGTCCTACATTTTTAAAGTGTAACAAGAGTTTAGTAGTAAGAAATGTTTGACCACCCTTCTTGCAACAGAGAAGGATGAGGAGATACCTAAAAGAAGTGCTTAAACCCTGACATTTGTAGGCAAGAGCAGATTTTACAAATGGTTTCAGCTGGCAGGACAGTCAGTTAACAGAGAACTCAGACAATTAAATTAATAGTAAAATAACTAGAGAAGAGAAGGGAATTATTTTAACCTGGTAGGCCAAGATTCAGCAGATTCAACAGGCACTTTCACAGGAAATTGAATAAATATTTAAAAAGGAAACCATCTGCAGGCCTATAGGATAACAACAGGAGGTAGTGGGGCTATTATTTGAATAACTTTTTTTTAAGAACTGACATAGACTAAATAGGTATAACAATATTCTAATCAAGAGAAAATCTGCAATGCTGGTAATCCAAGCAACACACACAAAATGCTGGAGGAACTCAGCAGGCCAGGCAGCATCCATGGGAAAAAATGTACAGTTGAGACCCTTCAGCAGAACTGCCGAATGCAAATTTCACCACAGATTAATAAGAGAATGTTGCCTCCTTGAGGCTGCCCAGGAAATTCAAGTGTAGCATTTTCTTGCGGGGACTGGGGAAAAAAGTATTCTGCAGTTTATTTATTTTATTTAGAGATACAGTGTAGATAGGCCTTTCTGGCCCTTTTGGCTGCACTGCCCAGCAACCCCTGATTTGACATGAGCCTAATCACAGAACAATTTACAATGACCAATTAACCAATAGTGCAGCTTTGGACTGTGGGAAAAGCCAAAGGACCCAGAGAAAACCCACACATTCCACAAGAGGACAGACAGAGTCCTTACAGATGATGTTGGAATTGAACCCCAACACCCTAAGTTGTAAGAGTGTCGCGCTAACTGCTACGTTACTGTGGTGCTCAGTTAATTCAAGACAGAGGGGCACTTTGAGAACTACATCCAAAGGAAGCAATGGATAAAACCAAAGGATTGTCACTTGTTAACATTGAAGAATCCCAGCAGAACTGCAACCATTCAGGTATTTGTATAGTTACTCTTGCAGTGCATGAAATGTGACAGACCCTTTGCACAAGCACCCACAAACAACATTATGGGGATTGGCTAAAAATGTTAGAGACACATTATGGTCAAACCAATGATTTTTCCTCAAAATGGTACCACAGAATCACACATTTAAATCTAGCGCAAGCTTTTCCTTCTCTTCCCTCCACCTGCAAATGTCCCTTAGTCAGCAAAGATTGTGACACATCATCACAGATTCTTCCCCCCTCTTTCCTGTTCTCCCAAACAAACTCCTGCATATTATGGGCAATGCCAGACGAAAATTTGTCATGAACTGAATTTACAGTTTTTATTTTCTCATTTATTCTGAAGACAACTATCTGAATCATATACAATCCAATAATGCATTACCCTGAAATTTATAAGTGGTCCCAATAATTCCAAGAATTTCCATTTCATATTTAACTTCTTCGCTCTCTCCTTCCTTTGAAGTTTCTTTTGCAGTAATTTTTCTCCTTCTCCTTTTGACCCTAAGTAGCATACTGGTCGAAGGGAAGCGGTTACCACACACAGGGTGGCAGTAAGGATCCTTTGGACGGAAGTGCAGTTCAAGCCTCCTGCATGGATCAGCATAAGCCTATTCCAAAATAAATAGATTTTCAAGGATTATTATCATAAACGTTGGTTATACTTGTATAGCACATTTAGTGGATGAACAATTTCAGAATCAGATTAGTTTAGTATGAAGGATGCTATACTCAATGTCTAACAAACACCACACAACCTACGAACACGTATTAAGTCCTCGTGATAAAATCGCCTGGTAGGTATTGGATGATATCCTGGGGAAAGCTGGGGAAGATGCCTGTCAATAAATCTCTGACCTTATGGGTTGTCAGCACCAAGCAAGGTCAAGAAGGAAAGTTCTGATTTATAAACAACTCTTTCTGACTTTAGACCACTTCAGAGCACTTTACAGCTAATCATATATTTTAAGTGCAGGATATCAGGCCTCTAATAGAACAACTTACATTTAATAATGACCAAAGTATTTTAGTAATGTGTGTGTCAAGTAACTAATAACTTGTTTGAAGTAATGTCGTATTCCTTCTCCAGTATTTTTCCCTAGTGTGGATAACCCTATGGATTATTTCTACCTACTAGAAATCCAGCCCAGGTTAGAATAAATGTTGAATACAAGACGTTCTACAGATGCTGGAGGAGCTGCTGAGTTTTTGCGTGTTACAGTGCATTCCTCCACGCGGTGGGACATTTCAGGGCCTCCTTGATGTGATGGATAGGCTAGCTTTGGTAAATTCACCTGAAAGACAGGTTTGAAAGTACACTTCCCAATTCTCTGAATAGTTAGCCTCTATGTGTGAGATTTGAACGGAAATAACCTAAACAGGACAATCCCCATCGAGCCTGACTGGCAACGTAATCTTGTCACTAATCTGACGGAGGATAAACAGTTGAAAGGTTGGGGGCGGAGGTAATGGAGAGACGACTAGAGGTTAGCGGCAGCTCACTAACTCACCCGGGAGACCCCCTCCTCCCCGCCCAGGGTCTCCAGCATCTTCAGCGGGTCGCGGACCAACCCAGGGTACTCGGCGCAAACCAGTCGCTTCTCGGCGTCAAAGTTGACCTTGACCGCCGTGGTCTGTGCACCCACAAATCTTGCAGAGCCCTGACCAGACTTAGACTCCGTAGTCAGTTCGGATTCCATCTCCACCGCCCGCACACCCGCCGCCATCGCAGCCTCTCGTCCTACAGCTAACTACGTCCGGCATACAAGTAGGAACTAATAATCATGCTATTGGTTCCGCTTCACATCAGATTCATACCTACGAAATACTGTAAACTAATTATTAAACTATTTAGTATTTAAGTACATCATGTGTTCAAGCTGTATCCCCCATAAAATTTTGAATCGGCAAATATAAAATTTTATACACACATATTTTGAATGGGCAAATATAAAATTTTATACGTGTGTGGGTGTGTATGTATGTATGTGTATAAATATATATCCTGAGGAAGGGTCTCAGCCCAAAACGTCGACTATATTCTTTTCCTAAATGCTCCTCCAGCATTTTGTGTTGCATATATAGTATACATACAATATTGCTTTGGTTTTGTAATGCATGATATACCAGAAAACGTTCACAACAAAGGAGACATGCCACATTGATATGAAGAGGGATCTTATTGTTTTGGTGCTGATTCATAACGAGAACAGTAATCATTGTAGGTGAAACAAGTAATTAGGTAATACCTTATTGCAAGTAGACTGGACTAGTTGAGCAAGACATGTTTGGGCAAGTCTTTGGTGCAAAAAGTGCCCATTCAATGTTTCCTGCTGAACCACTAGCATTCATTTCTGAAGGATACAAATTCTTCTGAGATAGTCTAATAACTTTATGCTGTCTGATATCACAATCAAAAGCTATCTTGAGGCCACTGGCTTGTACTCAATATTTAGAAGTGAAAATACACAATTGAATGTATTGGTTCACCAGGAATCTAAGATTGAGTGTGATTTGTTATAACAGACCACTTAGATGAACTGATAAATTTCATTACAGAGAATAAAAGCATTGGAATTACTTGAGCTGCACAATTGTTGAATAAAAACAATTTTCCCTCTGTAGAAAGAGAAACAAGATCAAGGATCAGTTAAAGTGTATCTGTAGATCAGAAGATACAAATAAAAGTTGAAGGGCTTTCCCTGATTCTGCATCTTGTGCTTTCCATTATAACTTTGATTTATTGTTTCTTTAGGACAGCCATAGCTTATACATTACGTTTTACAGGCTTCCTTTATTTTCAATATGATTTTATTTAACAATAGTTTCTGCAGTTGATGCTGCATTAAGGCTTATATTTGCAGAGAAGATAGTGATATTTCTGTCAACATGAAGTAACCATGAGTCAGGAGATAAACTTACTGCAGCAGAATTGCAAGTATGGAGGGTAGCCCTTTATTAAATCACTGCGCAATATTGTCAACTCGACTGTGAATCCCAAAAAATACTGTCTCTGAGCAGTCAAACCAAACCTTTGCCCCCACCTCCAAAGAGACATGAATCTGGCAAGATACCGTGAACAAAACCAACTACACTTCAAATGGCGAGTCAAGGTCTCTAGCTTAGATTCACAACAAGCAGTTCTGTTCCCAGCCTCTGGCTTGATTTCAAGTGGTGAGCAATTTCAAGATTCTAAATCATTGCAGTATGGGAAACAGCAACTGCAGCACTAGAATAAATGGTGGAGGGGGCGGTTAAAAATAAAATCACAGCAATATTTCATTATTTAAAGTACACAGTCTGATAGGTCCTGCGGGGAGTTGGTCCAGCCTTTCCTTTGAACACCGCAAGATGGTTAGTCTGCTTGTACGATGGATGTTTAAGGTCACACTTTCCATCCCAACTGAAGAGGAGCAGTCCGATTGGGTCAGCAGCAAGCATTTGAAAGGGAGGGAGTATAAAAGATTCCAATCAGATGTTCCATCATAACTGGGTGGCCATCGTATACAGACATATGTACAACATAATGTAGTGCAAAACATTAAAGACAACATTTGTTCACAGTTACACAGGAATTTGATGCCTTTTTCCTCTTAAATATATAAACATTCCATTGAAGGGAGAACATGTGCCCTTTACTGGATTGTACCTTGTTTTAAACTTATGACATGCTTACAAAGCAAAGCAGGCACTAACTGCTCAGAATAATACTGACTAAGTTTCTTTCCATTCCACCTATTTTCTCCCACCCCTACCCCCAAACAATTAATTCTGGTCATGATGTGCTTCGTCATAGTCCATTATGCTGAGCTGCCTGACACTTTCAGAACTGGAAACTTGAACAGGCACCTGCAGTTTCAAGGGGCCCAAAGAACTGCCCAGCTCTATGTCACAGTCAGTTTTGAGGGAGTCCAAAAGGCTATCCATCTTCGGCCGCTCATTGTCACATTGGCTTTCACTCTTGTTCCTGAACAGCTCACGGGCACGCATCCCAAGGAAACTCTTGGAACTGGGATAGGAGCCAACCGTGACAGGTGTTGTGGGCTGCTCCAGAAAGATCATACTTGGGGCACGCTGGCTTTGGTCCATCATCTCAGTCATCATTGGAGGTGGCTCTGCTTTGCTTTCGGGATATTGATCAGACGATGTGCTGGGGGCCCCTGGTGGCTTGGCTTGTTCGCCTTTGTTCTCCGCATCCATGGTCTTATCAACTGATTCAGAAATAATGTTTTCAGACCTATTTATACAAGAAAAGTACATAAGACAAGGCCATTAAACAGCAGACATGCAGTAAGACCATACTGATTGTCTACATTAGCTTATTTGTTCTCAGATCTTACCTAGCCTTGAATATACTCAATTTAACACAACCCTTTGGAGGAGGGATCATTGTGAAGGAGAAAGGACTCCAAAGATTGACAAATTAAGACTTTACAATCAATCCTAAATGATTTAAAATAAATCCTGTATCTTGATAGGGCAGGGTCCTAAAATTAAACTGTATTTAATTTAAACTGCTTTCCATTTAGGTAGGTAATTATACAGGACAGGCGCTGGTTCATTCCATTTTAAATGCCACACCAATTTTGAATCAACTTCAACCCCATCAGAATTACTTTCCATTTCTGCAAGCATGTTATTAGGGATACCACAAGGTACCTGGCACCTCGGGCAAGAGGGCATTCACTTGTTCATGTGTTCACAACCATACTACATGGTGTCTCCACTGAACCTTGACACATACAATCCCAACAGGAGTTGCCAGATCAGGAAACTTGGTACACTTATTCCCCAATTTGGAGATAAAGACCAAACAATGGAAAACATATGACCCAAATCAGGTCAGTGACCCAAACACAGACAATGCCTCACCTATAATTTTCAGCCTTTTCTGTGTTTTCCCCCCTCCCAGACTTCCTGCATACTGTTCTGGCACAATTAGTTTAAAAAAAAACCCACAGTTGATGCAACACATGGAAGTTCCAAGATAAAACATGATTGAAAGGTAAAGTAAGACTTAACTGACTCCACACCGATCTTGTATGACAATCAAATATTCAAATTATTTCACTGAATTAGAAAGCAGGATGAATGGTTGGACGTCAGAAACCAAGGTATAAAAAGCGGTGATATTTCATTACAAACACCTGAGTTTTAAAATATAAACACACCTGCACGTACAGTAATAACAAAATGCAGAAGGCAGGCCACGACAGTGACTTTAGCTAAAGAACAGAATAATTAATGAACTATTTGGGCAAAATGAGCCTCAAGGGCAGAAGATCTGCAAATCAAAGTCATGCATAATATTTTAATCTAAATTAAGAAACTTATTTCTGTGAAAGAATATTGTAAGACTCAAGACAATCTTACAGCGTTAGAAGAAAAGTTATAATCAGCAGAATTTAAGTTTATTTTGAAATGTACTACTACGTCGACTCAGGCCTAGGGGGCCAGCGTTGGGCATTTTGAGATGTGCTAGTTCTATTAAAAGTGAAAGTTATAGCCTTTGCCTCTGGATAGAGCTGAATAACTGTTTTTACTCAAAGGTGGAGTTTTAAATTTGTTTATTGTCCATATGTCTAAATTTGTTCTGTGAAGACCTGAAAGGTCTTTCTCAGTTCCATGATTTTTCAGTAGATAATACTTTTTTTAGACTCAAGGGGGTAAAAAATCTTGAAGCTTAGACTTATGACAAACTATCTCGATGCAAACTGCTGCAAGGTATCAGCTTTCCTTTACGATCTGTCTACCTCAGGGCAGGCAAGGTTTAGATGATTTCACTTGGTTAGTCAGAAACAGATAAAGAATTCTAACTATAGAAAGTGAAAAGGAGCATTTCAATTCATATGATACAACATTCATTGAGTTAACTTAAAAGAACCTACTTTTCCTCTGCAGACTGAACACTACTTTCTGCTGCAGATATCTTCTTTGGAGGTTCTGTCCGCTCCAACTTGCTGTAAAGTTCCAATATTTCAGTCTGTAGAGTTTGTATTATCCGTTTTTGAGCTTCGTATCGGCTTTCTGCTGCTTGCAGCTCTCCACTGAAAGAAACAGACCATCAGGATTGGTCAGATACCTTCAATGCCAGCCCTCCCTACTACCCATACAATTCCCAAGGTATCATTCTAGATGGCAATAGTGAGAAGATAAACCTCAGTTGTCAACTGAAACAAAAACCCTACCATGACTGTGGACAAGGTGCCACACGAAGCTGCTTATCAAGTCAAGAGCCCATGGTATTACAGGAAAGTTACTGGCAAGGTTAGAGCATTGGCTGATTGGTAGGAGGTAGCGAGTGAGAATAAAACAATCTTTTTCTGGTTGGCTGCCAGTGACTAGTGGTGTTCCACAGGGGTTGGCATTGGGACTTTTTAATGCTGTATATCAATGATTTAGATGATGGAATAGATGGCTTTGTTGCCAAGTTTGCAGATGATACAAAGACTGGTGGAGGGGCAGGTAATGTTGAGGAAACAGGTAAGCTGGAGAAGGACTTAGACAGTTTAAGAGAACGGGCAAGAGAGTGGCAAATGAAATACAGTGCTGAAAAATGCATGGGCATGCGCTTTGGTAATAGAAATAAATGTACAGATTTTTCTAAATAGGGAAAAAAATCCAAATAACAGATGCAAAGGGACTTGGGAGTCCTTGTGTAGAACGCCCTAAAAGGTTAACTTGCAGGTGGTGAGGAAGGCAAATGAAATGTTCACATTGATTTCAGAAGGTCTAAAATACAGGAACAGGGATGTGATGTGAGCACTGGCGAGGCCTCACCTTGAGCGCAGTTTTGGGCTCCTCATCTAAGGAAAATGCTAGCATTGGAGAGGGTTCATAGAGATTCACAAGGATGATTCTGGAAATGGAAGGGTTATCTTACAAGGAACGTTTGATGGCTCTGGGTCTGTACGTGCTGGAATTTAGAAGGATGGGGGGGTGGGGGTGTCTCATCGAAACCTTTCGAATGTTGAGAGGCCTGGACGGAGTAGATGTAGAAAGGATGTTTCCCATGGTGGGGGAAGAGGGCACAGCCTCAGGATAGAAGGGCATCCATTTAAAAAAGATGCGGAGAAATTTCTTTAGCCAGAGGGTGGTAAATTTGTGGAATTTATTACTACAGGCAGCTATGGAGGTCAGGTCATTCGGTGCATTTAAGACAGAGATTGATAAGTTCTTGAATGGACATGGCATCAGAGGTTACAGGGAGAAGGCCTGTGAGCAGGGCTGAGGAAGGTTTAAAGAAACAGGAATGGAAGAGTAGATAGTACGGGCCAAATGGCCTAATTCTGCTCTTACATACGACTCCCACCATACCTAGCCATATTTTTCACGTTCTCCAGGTATTTTTTTTGTTCGACTAGGAGATGCTCTTTCTTATTGAGTTGGCTCTCAAGTTCCATTATACGCCGCTGCGATGCCTCCATCCGCTGTATGTACTGCTGGATACGGTTTCTCATTTTCTCCTTCTCTCGAATTAAAGTTGCCTGAACCATCTCTGCCTCTGCTGCCTGAACAAAATGACAAAGGCGAGGTCGGAAGAGGTGGGGGGGGGGGGAATGAAAAAGGATCTCAGTGAACATCAGCTAATTGTTCTCTAGATGACAGTGATAACCACCTGCTATGGAGTTTAAAATTTAGACTGAGAATTGCAATTCCATAAAAGGTGTCTATTTTTGTAATAAAGTGTACTGATATAAACTTATCAAAATGTGATTGCACCCTCATGCCAATCAGAAGCAGCATAGTTATCAGTAAGCTGCAACTATTGAGTTCCATGTACAGATTCCATAAGAAAATCAAAACAGTGATGATGGGGATAGTCAATGCAGAAAGACCACTTGTTTGAACACATTAAAAATAATGCAATGACCAAAATAGAAATTAATTAAATCAGAAAATACTGAAGTCACTCAATAGGTCAAGCAGCATAGTACGGTTGGCATGGTAACATGGCAGTTAGCAGAACGGTTTACAGCAGCAGCGATCAGTGAATGGGTTCCAATTCCCACCGCTGTCTGTAAGGATTTTGTACTCCTGTGGGTTTCCTCTGGGTGTTCCTGTTTCCTCCCACATTCTAAAGATGTACATTTTAGGGCTAGCAAGTTGTGAGCATGCTCTGTTGGCACTGGAAGCATGGCAACACTTGCAGGCTGCCCCCAGCACATATTTAGACGGCAGTGATCATTGATGCAAGTGACACATTTCAGTGTGTCGAGGTACGTGTAACAAATAAAGCTAATCTTTCTTTATAGCATCTGTGCAGTGAGAAATAGTTCTTGATTTACATTTGACTTTTACTAGAAAAAGTTTTATATTTAGGCAATTCTGATGAACGATCTTTCCTCTTTCCACAGAATATGCCTGAACTGGAGCACTTGCAGCATTTTTTTTATTTTCGCCTTCCAATATCTGGAATATCTTTTAAAATTGGCTCTAGTCTTAATGTTCAGACAGTATATAATTGAAGGTAACCAAGTAAAATGCCCCATGGCACTTCATAAAAGCTTAATCTGACAAAGTCACCAAGAAATTGACAGATGAGCAAAAGTACGGGCAAAGGAGCGGGAAAGCTTTTAAAATCAGTATCATAGAAATGTACAGCACAGACATAACCACTGAGTCTATCTTATCCATCAAACCCTCATTTATAGAAACCATAGAAACCAAAGAAACTACAGCACAGAAACAGGCCTTTTGGCCCTTCTTGGCTGTGCCGAACCATTTACTGCCTAGTCCCACTGACCTGCACACGGACCATATCCCTCCATACACCTCCCATCCATGTATCTGTCCAATTTATTCTTAAATGTTAAAAAAGAACCTGCATTTACCACCTCGTCTGGCAGCTCATTTCATACTCCCACCACTCTGTGAAGAAGCCCCCCACTAATGTTCCCTTTAAACTTTTCCCCCCGCACCCTTAACCCATGTCCTCTGGTTTTTTTCTCCCCTCGCCTCAGTGGAAAAAGCCTGCTTGCATTCACTCTATCTATACCCATCATAATTTTATATACCTCTATCAAATCTCCCCTCATTCTTCTACGCTCCAGGGAATAAAGTCCTAACCTATTCAACCTTTCTCTGTAACTGAGTTTCTCAAGTCCCAGCAACATCCTTGTAAACCTTCTCTGCACTCTTTCAACCTTATTTATATCCTTCCTGTAATTTGGTGACCAAAACTGAACACAATACTCCAGATTCGGCCTCACCAATGCCTTACACAACCTCATCATAACATTCCAGCTCTTATACTCAATACTTTGATTAATAAAGGCCAATGTACCAAAAGCTCTCTTTACGACCCTATCTACCTGTGATGCCACTTTTAGGGAATTTTGTATCTATTCCCAGATCCCTCTGTTCTACTGCATTCCTCAGTGCCTTACCATTAACCCTGTATGTTCTACCTTGGTTTGTCCTTCCAACGTGCAATACCTCACACTTGTCTGTATTAAACTCCATCTGCCATTTTTCAGCCCATTTTTCCAGCTGGTCCAAGTCCCTCTGCAGGCTCTGAAAATCTTCCTCACTGTCTACTACACCTCCAATCTTTGTATCATCAGCAAATTTGCTGATCCAATTTACCACATTATCATCCAGATCATTGATATAGATGACAAATAACAATGGGCCCAGCACTGATCCCTGTGGCACACCACTAGTCACAGGCCTCCACTCAGAGAAGCAATTCTCTCCCACCACTCTTTGACTTCTACCATTGAGCCAATGTCTAATCCAATTTACCACCTCTCCATGTATACCTAGCGACTGAATTTTCCTAACTATGCGGGACCTTGTCAAAGGACTTACTGAAATCCATGTAGACAATATCCACTGCCTTCCCTTCATCCACTTTCCTGGTAACCTCCTCGAAAAACTCCAATAGATTGGTCAAACATGACCTACCACGCACTGACTCTCCCTAACAAGTCCCTGTCTATCCAAATGCTTGTAGATTCTGTCTCTTAGTACTCCCTCCAATAACTTACCTACTACCGACGTTAAACTCACTGGCCTATAATTTCCCGGATTACTTTTCGATCCTTTTTTTAAACAACGGAACAACATGAGCCACTCTCCAATCCTCCGGCACCTCACCCATAGACAGTGATATTACACTAGTCTCCTTCAAGGTCCGAGGGAACACTCCGTCAGGTCCCGGGGATCTATCCACTTTAATTTTCCTCAAGACAGCAAGCACCTCCTCCTTTTCAATCTGTACAGTTTCTATGATCTCACTACATGATTCCCTCAATTCCATAGACTTCATGCCAGTTTCCTTAGTAAATACAGACGCAAAAAACCTATTTAAGATCTCCCCCATTTCCTTTGGTTCCGCACATAGCTGACCACTCTGATCTTCAAGAGGACCGATTTTATCCCTTACAATCCTTTTGCTCTTAATATACCTGTAAAAGCTCTTTGGATTATCCTTCACTTTGACTGCCAAGGCAACCTCATGTCTTCTTTTAGCCCTCCTGATTACTTTCTTAAGTATTTTCTTGCACTTCTTATACTCTTCAAGCACCTTATTTACTCCCTGTTTCCTATACATTTCATACAACTCCCTCTTCTTCTTTATCAGAGTTGCAATATCCCTTGAGAAACAAGGTTCCTTATTCCTATTCAATTTGCCTTTAATCCTGACAGGAACACACAAACTCTGCACTCTCAAAATTTCCCCTTTGAAGGCTTCCCACCTACCAATCACATCTTTGCCAGAGAACGACGTGTCCCAATCCACGCTTTTCAGATCCTTTCTCATTTCTTCAAATTTGGCCTTCTTCCAGTTCAGAACCTCAACCCTAGGACCAGATCTATCCTTGTCCATGATCAAATTGAAACTAATGGTGTTATGATCAGTGGAACCAAAGTGCTCCCCTACACAGACTTCCGTCACTTGTCCTAACTCGTTTCCTAACAGGAGATCCAATATTGCGTCCCCTCTAGTTGGTCCCTCTATATATTGATTTAGAAAACTTTCCTGAATACATTTTACAAACTCTAAACTATCTATACCCCTAATAGTATGGGAGTCCTAATCAATGTATGGAAAATTAAAATCCCCTACCACCACAACTTTATGTTTCCTGTAGTTGCCTGCTATCTCTCTGCAGATTTGCTCTTCCAAGTCTTGTTGACTATTGGGTGGTCTGTAATACAACCCCACTAATGTGGCCATACCTTTCCTGTTTCTCAGCTCCACCCATAAGGACTCAGTAGACAAGACCTCTAATCTGTCCTGCCTGAGCACTGCTGTAATATTTTCCCTAACAAGCAATGCTACTCCCCCACCTTTCATTCATCTGCCTCGATCACATCTGAAACATTGGAACCCTGGAATATTAAGCTGCCAGTCCTGCCCCTCCTATAGCCAAGTTTCACTAATTGCTATAACGTCATAATTCCACGTGTCAATCCACGCCCTCAACTCATCCGCCTTCCCTGCAATACTCCTAGCATTGAAATATATACACTTCAGAAGATTTTTACCACCACTCACAACCTTTCTATCAGCGGATTTGCTTGAACTTTTAACATCATTTATTTTCACCCCAGCCACACTGTCAGCTCTGGCACTCTGGTTCCCATCTCCCTGCAAATCTAGTTTAAAGCCTCCCCAATAGCACTAACAAACCTCTCTGAAAGGATATTGGTCCCCCTGTAGTTCAAGTGTAACCCGTCTCTCTTGTCCAGGTCCCACCTACCCCAGAAGAGGTCCCAATGATCCTGAAATCTGAAACCCTGCCCCCTACACCAGTTCCTCAGCCACCTGTTCATCTTCCAGAGCATCCTATTCCTACCCTCACTGGCACCTAGCACAGGTAGCAATCCTGAGATTACCACCCTTGAGGTCCTGCTTTTCAACTTCCTACCAAGCTCTCTATACTCACTGTCCAGGACCTCTTCACTCTTCCTTGCTATGTCATTGGTACCGATGTGCACCACGACATCTGGCTGATCACCCTCCCACTTCAGAATGTCATGCAAGCGATCAGAGACATCCTTGACCCTGGCACCTGGGAGGCAACAACCCATCCTGGATTCTCTGTCATGACCACAGAACCTCCTATCTGCACCTCTAACTATCGAATCCCCTATCACTACCGCTCTCCTCTTTTTCCACCCTCTCTTCTGCACTGCAGAGCCAGACTCAGTGCCAGAGATCCAGTTACTGCAGCTTGTCCCAGGTAAGTCATCCCACCCCAACAGTATCCAATGCGGTATACTTGTTGTTGAGGGGAATGGCCACAGGGGAACCTTGCTCTGCCTGCCCTTTCCTCTTCCCTCGCTTGACAGTGACCCAATTTCCTGTCCTCTGCTCCTTTGGCGTAACTACCTCCCTGTAGCTACTATCTATAATCTCATTCTCCCAAATGATCCGCAGGTCATCCAGCTCCTGCTCCAGTTCCCTAACGCGGTTTGTTAGGAGCTGCAGCTGGACGCACTTCTTGCAGGAGTCGTTGTCAGGGACACGGGAGGGCTCCCTGACTTCCCACATCCTGCAAGAGGAGCATTCCAACATCCTGCCTGGCATTCTCACTGCACTAAACAATCTGAACAAAAAACTTACCGGAAACTACCCTGGCCTCTGCCTGTTCTCGCCGAAGCCAGTCTGAGCCAAAGCCATCCCACTCTGACTCAGTCCACTCCGACGATGGCCGCTACAACGATGGTCGCTGTATATGGCGGTCTGTTTTTAAACCTTGGCGCACTACG
Organism: Mobula hypostoma; assembly: GCF_963921235.1. Taxonomy (NCBI): domain Eukaryota; kingdom Metazoa; phylum Chordata; class Chondrichthyes; order Myliobatiformes; family Myliobatidae; genus Mobula; species Mobula hypostoma. The sequence continues at coordinate 25,494,630 of NC_086117.1, forward strand.
TCACGCACCTGCGCAGTGCAGACCCTTCTCCCCGAGCAGTGTTTAAAAAAAAAAAAAAACTTTTTCTACCCGATTTCTTCCACTCTTCTTCTCAGCTGCTGGTTTCGACTGAATCAAGAACCGCTGAAATTTTCTCTTTTTAAACCTTGGCGTGCTACGTCACGCGCCTGCGCAGTGCAGACCCTTCTCCCCCAGCAGTATTTAAAAAATACTAATTCTACATTTATTTTTAATGCAATGCCTAACTTGGAACCTATGCAGCCCAAACACAGCTGTATGAAGGTAAACATAAAGCAAACCACGAATGTATGGGTTGATTAAAATGAAGTCTGGCAGAATTCAGAAGGCCAAGGGATAGACATGGGAAGCCATTGGGGGGCAGGGGTATTGGTCAAGAGTAAGAATTTGAATTAAGGGTACGAATACCCACGCCATACTTTGCACAGCTAAATTTCCCCTTGTACAAGATTTAGGGAGGCTAATTCTCTAGTTCAATGATCTTTAAATGTAAAGATTCCCATGCACTACTGCAAGATTTGACCCATTTCTCCAGCAGCTTTGGTTTCAAAGAATTGTTGAACACGAATGTTTGTGGAGCTCCAACATATACTATCAAGTTCCGAAGCTCTGCCAATAACCTTACCTTAGCGGGGCCCATCTGTGAGTGTAGCAACTTCTCCATGTGCAGTTCATTCACTTCGCTCAGAAGCAGAAGCTGTTTATTCAACCATTCCATTTGCTGCTGCACAGACTGGGTACTGGTGAACTGGGAATAACAGATATGATCAGCATTTCATTGCGAACAAAGGTACAGAGGGGAGGGGTAGGGAAGAAACTTAAGAGGATGATGGGAGAGCAAGACCTTAAGAAATAGGAGTAGAACAAGGTAATTCAGGCCATCATGCCTGGCTGCCATTTGATCACAGCTAATTTTTCCCTTCAACTCCATTTTCCTGCCTTCTCTCCATAACTTTTGACACCTTTACTAAACAAGAACCTATCAACCTCTGCTTTAAATATACCCATCAACTTGGCCTCCACAGCTGCCTATGGCAATGATTCCACACATTCACCACCTTTTGGCTAAAGAAATTGCTCATCTGTTTTAAATGGCATCCTTCTATTCTGAGGCTGTACCCTCTGGTCCTAAACTCCCCCGGTATTGGAAACAACAAATGGGTTAGTGTGGATTAGCATCATGGAGGTAAGCTGGGAGGGCCGTTTCTAGGGTGTACAATGCTATGAAATGGCTTTGAGGGCAGATAGCAAGTGTTTAAAGTATCCATGTCAGCTCAATGAGTATTTGGATTTGTGTTCCATAGTGTTTAGAAGTCAGTTTGGTACTTTTGATGCCTCTAAACCAGCACCCGTGTGACACTGCCTCAGCACAGCTCTGGAATGCTACATTGTGTTACAAATTTCATTAAGCCTGAAGCAAAGCCTTCAAGTCAGATGACAGCATTCCCACCAGGTAACAACTAAAAGCAGGATCAAAGTCAGTCTTCTTTCCTCATCTGCAAAATTATCCAAATGAAGCTTTTAGTCAAAGGATGCAGCACTAATTGGAATAAATGTCATCAATTTCAAAGAGCAGTGAGGCAAGTATGACTAACACTGCATTCGTACTTGCACCAGGATGGCTAGCAAATAGTTTTACTCCAACCTTTTCTGTTTTGGATGAGTCTCAGAGACCAAGAATTTAATCTGCCTTCTACATTAGGTAACCAATCAGCACTCACTGGGAAACTTCATACCTTGCCAATGAGAATCGTGTCTTTTCACTGATGCAAGCAAATATTGGGAATGCAATTATCAAAAGGCCAGAATGAAGAGGAGAAAACTCATAACATTAAGAAAGCAATGCCAACTGTTACCTTACCCAAGGCAGTTTAGGATTTTATTTCTACGAGGTAGATTGTCACATGTGTTACCTTTTCAGTCATCTGGTTCAGCAGATATTCTGTATTACATGCTTTGTTATTGGCCTTCTGTAGCTCCAACTTCAGTTCTCCTATTGTCTTCTGACAATCTTGTAGCTTATTCTACAAGTAGAAATGACACAAACACAAGATGCTCATACTCAGGATACATAGACACAAAGGAAGCAAGCAGGCTTTAAATACTAACAGCTTGAAAATACACAACCCACTCCTTGAATCTCACTGCATCAAAATCCTAAAACTCCTTACCCACCAGTACTATAGGAACACCATAACACATCCTGCAATAGCAATTCAAGAAGATCACTGCCACCTTTAAGGAAAAGGATATCCAAAACTGTTAAGGTTGATATCTTATTAATAAATGGGAATTGGAGAGATGCAAATTCTCTCATAACTATTGAATTCAGTGGATGTTATTGGTTGGTAAGTACTCAGTTATTTACTAGGATGCATTTTGTTCCTTATTACAGATTTCCCCTGCTATCCGAAGGTAAAGCGTTCCTGTGAAACCGTTCATGCCGAAATGATGTAAAGCAAAGAAGCAATTACCATTAATTTATATGGGAAAAATTTGAGCTTTCCCAGACCCAAAAAATAACCTACCAAATCATACCAAATAGCACATAAAACCTAAACTAACACTAACATATAGTAAAAGCAGGAATAATATGATAAATACACAGCCTATATAAAGTAGAAATAATGTACAGTGTAGTTTCACTTAACAGAATCAGGAAGTTTGAGCCAAAATTGATATGTCGGAAAAAAAAATCCGGCACGTACACGCATGTGCACGTCACGCATGTGCACACTCCTTCCTGCGCAAGGTTTCATGGTCATGGTGGTCTTTCTCGGGGTAAACACAAGTTTAAAGCGAGCGTCTTTTTTCATAAAAGCGAAAATCCTCTTTCGGTTAATGAAAACAGGTACTAATGCAGGTCTTTCATAAAAGCGAAACGTCGTAAAGAGAACATTTGGAAAGCAGGGGACGCCTGTACACAGAATGACCTGTCCAAATTGTGTGCAAACAAAAACCTTCCGCCATCTTGGTCCATGTGATAATATTAAACCAACTCCAAGATTAATTACGCATGTGCATGCTGATGCAAAGTAACTCAATGAGTATTTATGAACCAATTGAATATACTGAATCCAACATCTAATCTCCCATTTCATTCCAACACCCCAAATTAGCCCAACAGCAACATGTTCTAAAACTCAGTCTTTACCTGTAGCTCCTGGCAGCTGGCACGATAATCATCATGACCCTTTTGGAGCTCTGCAATCTGGCTGTTGAGATGTCCGGTGATAGAATCTTTCTCTTTTTTCAGCTGCTGATACTTATCCTGCTCAACAACTAAACTGTGCTTGAGAGATCCGATATCCAATTCTTGGAGTTTCAGCTGGTCCTTCTGCACATCAGAGTTGACAGAAAAAGGAATGAGACTCATTGCGATAGTGAGGAAATAAACGTCATACTATCCACAGACAATAAACAAAGTCGATTAATGCATGCTGCTCAATCCTCTCCACCTCACTGCTGATTTAACAGACACCTAAACTATAAGCTGCATTTGTCTTGCCCATGCCTTGTTGAATGTTTTTTTGACTGTACAGTTTCATAATGGCACCAACCCTCTTTTCCAAAGGGGAGAGGGAAAAGAGCATTAATCGAAATTAAATACTTTCAGCTTTAGATTTTTGTAGGGTCTGGTGAAGGAGTATTACATTAGTAGCAATTTCTGAACTACCAAGAGTACAAACCATAAATAGTATTTCTAGAAAACTCTACAACCAATACTAATGTGAACATTGTACAGACAGTATTTACTGAATGCATTCCATTACCTTTTATGTTTTGAAGGTCACCATTATCACCTGCTGCTGCCTGTAAGGAGTTTGTACCATGTGGGCCTCCTACAGATGCTCTGGTTTCCTCCCACAGTTTAAAGACATAGCAGTTGGTTGGATAATTGGTCACTGCAAACTGTCCTATGATTAGGTGAGGATTAAATCGGGGGATTGCTGGGCGGCACAGCTGAAAGGAACAGAAGGGCCTATTCCATGCTGTACCTCAATAGTTATTTGAAAGGATTTCCATGCTGTAAATCACCATATAAATTACATGTTGATTTAAGAGGAATGCAGATAGAATTAGGCAAACATCCATTATGCTACATCTGACCTCTGGGATTTCTTACATCCAGTTTAACACAAGATAGTAGAGGTGCTTGTGCTTCTGCCTCATAGCTCGAAGGGCCAGGCCCAGGGTGCTTTCTCATCGCAACTACATAAAAGACGTACCCAGTATGTTAACTGGCAACCGTAAACAGTACCATAGAATCAAAGAGGAGTTGATGAGCAAGTGAGAGAATAAGTTGCAAGGGTACTGGGACATAAACAGAGGCAAAATGGGACTAATGGAATTGCACTATGAGTCACTATGAACCTGACAAGCTGAATGGTTTCTTAAAAAATGGGATTCTACAGATCTTGAGTAACACGAAGGGTTGGAGTATCTCCATAGATGCTGGTTGACCTGCTGAGCTCCTCCAGCACTTATGGATGATCTCTTATCATTCCCAGTAAGATAAGAGGTTAGAAAATAGCTTTCTGGTTCAATAAGCAACCAAAGTATACACAGCGAAGTCCCAAGTCATAAATGAACCTTCTTGCACACTCCATGCATAGAAAGAGAATTTTTTTGCAACCTGAAAAGATGTTACTGAAGAAAATAGCCAGTAGAGTAACTGTAGGAGTTTTAAAGCCTCACCATAGCCAAGTTTTGTTCCTCCAATGCAGTTGCCTTGAGAATTTTGCGCAGCAAACGCCTGTTCCGAACGGCATGTTGTTCTCGTTTATAGCGCTCATAAAGCAGCTGGTTGTGCAGTAGAACAAGTTGGTTCCTAAGAGTGTGTAGCTCATCCATGGGGGCAGAACCTGGGATTAATAGAACAATCAAAGCTATACTAGCTTTAAAGGACTAAAAGCTTTTGTCAAGCTGTGGCAATAACAATATTTCCTGGTTTCATGCAACTCTAAATAACAACTAATTCTTCATGAGCAGGCTTCTAAAACATCTTGCACTCAATAGCATCTAGGAATTAACCTTGTAAAATATGCTTTATGAAGAGTTGAACAAAAATTTCAAAGTGAGATTTACAACAGATGAACCCACTAAAGGGCCATTTGCCAATGGTGGAACAAAAGAGAGAGATAACAAGTGACCAAAATTGTTGATTTGAAAGTATGTGGCTCATTTGAGATGGTTGGAATCTAGGATGACTAGAGAAGATGTTTGATAAAAACCGAAAGCAGGAGATACATGGGATTGCTGGGCTGTGGAAAGCAGATCAAAATTTAAAAAGCAAATAATTGCCAAAACAGCTGCAAGTATTCTACAGGACTAGATGAAAGTTAAAATATAGATGAACTATTGGACAATCTCTCATTCAGAGCAAAATTAGTAATTACCAGTTCATTTAGGAGGGAACAAAAAAAATCAAATCACTGGCAAATCTATGAAATTGCAAATTCAAAGGAAAATAAAGACTGTAAAAAGTCCAAGGCTACTTTGTTGTAATACAAGACAAGGTATCAAGTAATAATAAGCACAAACAACAGGAAATCTGCAGATGCTGGAAATTCAAGCAACACACATAAAAGTTGCTGGTGAACGCAGCAGGCCAAGCAGCATCTATAGGAAGAGGTACAGTCGACGTTTCAGGCCGAGACCCTTCGTCAGGACTAACTGAAGGAAGAGTGAGTAAGGGATTTGAAAGTTGTAGGGGGAGGGGGAGATCCAAAATGATAGGAGAAGACAGGAGGGGGAGGGATGGAGCCAAGAGCTGGACAGGTGATAGGCAAAAGGGATACGAGAGGATCATGGGACAGGAGGTCCGGGAAGAAAGACAAGGGGGGGGGGTGACCCAGAGGATGGGCAAGAGGTATATTCAGAGGGACAGAGGGAGAAAAAGGAGAGTGAGAGAAAGAATGTGTGTATAAAAATAAAGTAACAGATGGGGTACGAGGGGGAGGTGGGGCATTAGCGGAAGTTAGAGAAGTCGATGTTCATGCCATCAGGTTGGAGGCTACCCAGACGGAATACAAGGTGTTGTTCCTCCAACCTGAGTGTGGCTTCATCTTTACAGTAGAGGAGGCCGTGGATAGACATGTCAGAATGGGAATGGGATGTGGAATTAAAATTTGTGGCCTCTGGGAGATCATGCTTTCTCTGGCGGACAGAGCGTAGGTGTTCAGCAAAGCGGTCTCCCAGTCTGCGTCGGGTCTCGCCAATATATAAAAGGCCACATCGGGAGCACCGGACGCAGTATATCACCCCAGCCAACTCACAGGTAAAATGTCGCCTCACCTGGAAGGACTGTTTGGGGCCCTGAATGGTGGTAAGGGAGGAAGTGTAAGGGCATGTGTAGCACTTGTTCCGCTTACACGGGTAAGTGCCAGGAGGGAGATCAGTGGGGAGGGATGGGGGGGACGAATGGACAAGGGAGTCGTGTAGGGAGCGATCCCTGCGGAATGCAGGGGGGGGGGAGGGAAAGATGTGCTTAGTGGTAGGATCCCGTTGGAGGTGGCAGAAGTTACGGAAAATAATATGTTGGACCCGGAGGCTGGTGGGGTGGTAGGTGAGGACCAGGGGAACCCTATTCCTAGTGGGGTGGTGGGAGGATGGAGTGAGAGCAGATGTACGTGAAATGGGGGAGATGCATTTAAGAGCAGAGTTGATAGTGGAGGAAGGGAAGCCCCTTTCTTTAAAAAAAGGAAGACATCTCCCTAGTCCTAGAATGAAAAGCCTCATCCTGAGAGCAGATGCGGCGGAGACGGAGGAATTGCGAGAAGGGGATGGCGTTTCTGCAAGAGACAGGGTGAGAAGAGGAATAGTCCAGATAGCTGTTAGAGTCAGTAGGTTTATAGTAGACATCAGTGGATAAGCTGTCTCCAGAGACAGAAAGATCTAGAAAGGGGAGGGAGGTGTCAGAAATGGAACCAGGTAAACTTGAGGGCAGGGCGAAAGTTGGAGGCAAAGTTAATAAAGTCAACGAGCTCTGCATGCGTGCAGGAAGCAGCGCCAATGCAGTCGTCGATGTAGCGAAGGAAAAGTGGGGGACAGATACCAGAATAGGCACAGAACATAGATTGTTCCACAAAGCCAACAAAAAGGCAGGCATAGCTAGGACCCATACAGGTGCCCATAGCTACACCTTTAGTTTGGAGGAAGTGGGAGGAGCCAAAGGAGAAATTATTAAGAGTAAGGACTAATTCCGCTAGACGGAGCAGAGTGGTGGTAGAGGGGAACTGATTAGGTCTGGAATCCAAAAAGAAGCGTAGAGCTTTGAGACCTTCCTGATGGGGGATGGAAGTATATAGGGACTGGACATCCATGGTGAAAATAAAGCGGTGGGGGCCAGGGAACTTAAAATCATCGAAAAGTTTAAGAGCGTGAGAAGTGTCACGAACATAGGTAGGAAGGGATTGAACAAGGGGTGATAAAACCGTGTCGGGGTATGCAGAAACGAGTTCGGTGGGGCAGGAGCAAGCTGAGACAATAGGTCGGCCAGGACAGGCAGGTTTGTGGATCTTGGGTAGGAGGTAGAAACGGGAAGTGCGAGGTGTGGGAACTATAAGGTTGGTAGCAGTGGATGGGAGATCCCCTGAGCAGATAAAGTTGGTGATGGTGTGGGAGACAATGGCCTGGTGCTCCTTAGTGGGGTCACGATCGAGGGGTAAATAAGAGAAAGTATCCGCGAGTTGTTGCTGTGCCTCGGCAAGGTAGAGGTCAGTACACCAGACTACAACAGCACCCCCCTTATCGGCGGGTTTAATAATAAGGTTAGGATCAGTGCGGAGTGGGTGGAGAGCACAGCGTTCCGAAGGAGTGAGTTTGGAATGGGGACAAGGTGCGGTGAAGTCGAGACGGTTGATGTCCTGTCGGCAGTTAGCGATAAAGAGATCCAGAGCAGGCAGAAGACCAGAGCAGGGTGTCCATGAAGAAGAGGAGGGTTGAAGACGGGAGAAGGGGTCATCGGTGGGGGTGGAAGAGTCCTTGCCGAAGAAGTAGGCTCGGAGACGGAGACGGTGGAAGAAAAGTTCCGCATCGTGGCGAACACGGAACTCGCTGAGGTGTGGGCGAAGGGGGACAAAGGTGAGGCCCTTACTGAGGACAGAGCGCTCTGCCTCCGACAGTTGAAGGTTGGAGGCGATGGTAAAGACCCGGCACGGATGAGAGCTGGGATCAGAGGGGGGAGGCTGGGGGTGTCAATGGAGGGGGGGGGGGTTGGGGTGAGAGGAAGATGGAGCCTCTGAGGACCCAGGAGCTGACAGTTGGATCTGAAGGAGATGGGATTGCAGAGTATTGGTGGGGGAAGGGGAGACGGGAGTCACGATAGCAGCACATAAAGACCCGGCCTGGAGTTCAAGGCTGGAGTCGCAGTTGGTGATTGCGAATAATAAGCACAATGTTGAATACATTTATGTACCATTGCAATGTACTAGTTCAAGAGAACCACTCCCCTTAAAATGCAGCTCATACCAGATATTACACCATTTTCAGGTTTGTCAGCTTCACTCAGTAGAATTGGACGATATTTGTTTATATGCAACACATACCTCCAAAGTGAGTCCAGTCTGCAGATTTGCTGGGCAATGGCAATCTAAAAGAAATTGTAAAAAAAAATTAATAAAATAGCATTAATCATTCTACCAATTGAATGTTTCCAATTTATGCAATGTAATTACAATGTCACTGAAATGCAATCAATAATAAACTTCAAGACTCCACTTCAATAGTAAAATGCAGTACATCAGTCAATGGCTGTAGCTTTTAATTGTAACTGCTTCAAGAATCTCACATTCCTTTATCTTCATATCTCCACCATAACATATTACTGGAACTTCTGCTTGGAAATGAGCAGATCGTCTTCACCATAAATAGGACTACACCTAACTTGGGTCTTCAGAAGTTGAGTAACCCACTGATGCTACAACTGGGCTCACATGAAGAATCGTCATTTGAGTGATGTGGTAGTGGGCTGCGTCAGAAGCCAGATGATCAGCAGAGAGAGAGAGAAAAGGTATAAAGTTGTAAAGTTTTGCATTGTTAGCAGTGCATTATTGGATAGTGAAAGAAGGTGCCAGTTTTGCCAGAGGAACACTGACCATGCAGTTCAAGCCCTTCCCCACCCAATTTATAGGCAACTGGCAAACTTGAGGCTAACATTTCACTGCCACACTGGCATATTCTGATGCTCAAAAGGAGGCCTGAAATTTCATTTAGAATACTCACTACCATCGTCAACCAGCAGATTAACATTTCAGTTACTGATATGCCTTTTGTCCTGTGCATGAAATTACTGGGAACCTTGGCTTCAAAAAGAACAGATTCATCAGCAACAGGTGAAATTCATTTTTATAATGAAAACACAGCAGCAATGACTTCTACACCTGCAGACAACTGGGATAAAGAGACCAAATACACTTACAAAGCAAGATCCCAAATTACACAAGGTCAGATCAAAAGTAGATGCTGAATAAAGAAACTACAATATACTCTCGGGCAACACACATAAAAATTGCTGGTAAACGCAGAAGGCCAGGCAGCATCTATACTCTAGGGCTGTCAGTGCTTGGAAGAAAAATATCACAGGGTACCCAAAGTGGTGGTAAATATTCTTTCAGGTGATTCATACTGCAGGTGAGATGCAAAATAAGGTAAAATTCTGTTCAAAGGATTCTGCACTAACGCATCTAGCAAAGAGCATTTTAGATACAAAAATAAAATTGCCTGTAAAATTGGGTAAGAACTTAAATCTCAATGCACATGTTAAGCTCTGCACCCCCATAATTGTTTTCCTTTCTCACAAGACTAATTGAAAGCTTCAAGTATATTAAAGAGGAATGCTGCATATTAGGGCTACAACTGCAACTCTAAATCTGAGTACATGATACATTTTCCATTTTGGGCACATGGCAGAAGAGGGTAAATGTCAATTAGCTCTGCTTGGAGACAACTAGTGTCAGTATACAAATAACTGAAGTTACCAATGAAATCAGTGTTAGATTTAATAAGACTCTTGCATGGGTTATAAATATCAGATTGCCCTATTGTGCAATGCAAATCCTATTAATAACACTTGTTCAAAACATTGTAATCAAACTGCTGTGCCATACTGTGGTATCATTTGGGTGCAGTATTCAAAATAATGGAAAAGTGCTTAGTTCACATGCTGATATGATGCTCATGTAACACCCTGGGAAAGGTTTCACTGCTAATGTAACGGTTTTTCTGTAGCAGCAGTGTTTGGCTTATGGCTAGAGATAACGGGGGCTTTGGAATGTGCGCTGTCCAATGAAGGGAGTGTTTTTTTCTTGTTGGGTGCTGGTGGCGTAGTGGCACAGTGCTATCAGTGCTGGACTTCAGGACGAAAGGTCCTGAGTTCGAATCCAGCCGGCTCCCCTGCACGCTTTCCATCCGTGCTGGGTTACGAGCTGGTGATCTCTTTGGAAACTCACCTGGCAGAAGGCAATGGCAAACCACTGCTGTAACTCGCCTCGTACGCGGTTCCCCACTACGTCAGAGAGGTGTGGAGGGAAATCATCCGCTAACCGGAGAAACTCCGGATGTGATGTACCTTTCCTTAGGTGCCTGAGACCGAGGTGATCTGGGTCTTTTGTTCGGTGGAAGATGGAGAAAGAAAGGGTTGTAGGCACCAGAAAGGAGTGGACTTGGAGTGGGGCCGGGAGTTGATGAAGCCCGGGGAAATCAATGGAGGATTGGCGAAAGAGAAACCGTGAGCTCCAACTCGTGCACATTAGACTTTCATTAAAATGGGCCCTTTTCTTTTTGTTTTACTTTACTAATCCTTTAGTCAAATTAAGAATTATAAAGCTAAATCATTTAATTGCATATGGTGTACTGTCCGTTATTTCATGGTACTGATTTGTAACAGGGTTACACATCATGCAGCATCCACACAAACAGGAGGTTTTGTACCTCAATCTCACACATTTGGTAGGGCCAGAGATGGTCTTCCCTGGACTTACGCAGTGGCCATTTTATTAGGTACAGGAGTGGAACCCAGTATGGTTTTCTGCTGCTGTAACCCCACTTTAAAGGTTTGATGTGTTGTGCATCAGAGATGTTTTTCTGCACATCATCATTATAACGCGCAGTTATTTGAGTTACTGTTGCTTTCTGTTAGCTTGAAGCAGTCTGGTAATTCTCCTCTGACATGTGATTCCATGGTCTCCATTCGTGCCATGATGAGGGCACCCTCAGGGTGGAGGAGGAACACCTTATATTCATCTGGGTACCTTCCAAACTGATAGCATGAATATCCATTTCTCCTTCCAGTTAAAAAAAAAGTTTCCCTTCCCCTCCCCACTCTGGCCTCTTACCTCTTCTCACCTGCCTATCACTGCCCCCCAGGTCCTCTTCTCCCATGGTCTACTTCCCTCTACCAGATTTCCAGCCATTTATCTTTCCTACCCTTCCTGGCTTCTCCCATCACTTTCTAGCTATCCTCCTCCTTCCCCCCCCCCCCCAACTTTTTTTTCCTGGCATCTTCCCCTTTCTTTTCCAATCCTGAAGAATTTCAGCCTGAAATGTCAACTGTTTGTTCATTTCCATGGATGCTGCGTGACCTGGAGAGATCATCCAGCATTTTGTATGTGTTGTTTGGATTTTCAGCATCAGCAGAATTTCTTTTATTTATGATAGCAGGTAAATAGTTTACCCATCCAGTTAAAACAATTTCCTTGATGTAGTTAGTAATAACCCCAATACTAACACTATTGCCAAAAGTGGCGTTATCACCAAAAATGACCTCTCTTTAACAACGTTTTCACCCACAGAACTGCCACTCATTGGATGATTTTTGTTTTTCCACACTATTCTCAATAAATTCTACAACTATTGTGTGAAAATCACATGAGATCTGCAGTTTCTGAGATAATCAAATCACCCTCTCTGCCACCAATCATTCCATGGTTAAAATCACTTAGATCACATTTCTTCCCCATTCTGATGTTTGTAGTCTGAACTGGACTTCTTGACCGTGTCTACATGCTTTTATGTACGAGTTGCTGCCATATGATTGGGTGATCAGATATTTGCATTAACAAGCAGGTATACCTAATACAGTGGCCACAGTGTAATTTAAAGTCAGGGAAGTGGACACTGCACCCAGCTTCACAAACAGTTCATCGACATTCTCTGATATTCTGATAATACGTCAATTGGTAGCAAGAGCCCCAGTCGGCACAGGCTTTCTGGGTTACGGAAAGATGCAGGCTGTAAGTGGACACATGTGAAAATGACACTGACATAATTTTGATCTGCTGATGCCTCCTTGGGTTTCTGAATTAACAAAATGATATCGAAGGTTAATTAAATTCATACAACAACTGTATGAATAATTAGTACATAATCAACATAAACTGATAGCAAAACACTGTTCTCCACTGGGTGATCTTAACATTGACAAAGATGGATTAGACCACGTGGGTGTCCAGATCACAAATCATTTATGCAAAGTCTGAGACCCATTGCTTTGCCTTCAGAAATAGACATGACGCCCAAATGACCAAATAACACCCTATAGAAATTCAGCGCATTGAGTGTGTTAAGTCATTAACTCTGGTTAGATGAAAGTGAAAACTTCACCACCTCCATTTCCAATTAATTCACCTTAAAATCTGTTTTCCAAAGTTCAAAGAAAGCCATTAAGAAAACCCAAATCAATTCCATTTTGTGAATGTACAAAATCTAATTGTGAGGTTACCCAGTGAATCAGGTAAATTAATCAAAACAAGCACCATGAGAGTTAGAATTATTCCACAGTTCCATTTATTGGGGTTTAACTGGTGGTTACTAATACAATGATAAACTCTGCACTTACCTGACCATTTTTTTTTGATTGTGGGGATCAGGATGCACAGGGTAAACTCTAAAATAGACACGGTGGAGTCACTTCCATCAGTTACCCTGCCCAGATGAACAATCAAGACACTTCCAGATACTTTACTGCAATAATTATGCCATGCTATCCAAATGCAAGAGCTGGAGTGCAAGAGTTGCTCATCTTTAACCCAGTAACTCTATTTGAGAATGATGCATGAAGCAGTCAGTTCAATAACTGGAATGAAAGCAACTTTAGCCCTCACTTCAAGTTTAAGAGTTGGATTTTTTTTAAAAAAACTACAAAATGGAAAATCTATGCTACTTGCTAATATTAACAATACCAAAACAATTTGATCACGTGGGTTGAGAAATAAAACACCTTAGATCAATTGAAAATTTCTTTCAAATATGTTGGCAATACAAGAAATTTATTCTCCCCCCCCCTCCCCCGCAATCAGGACATTGCACTTATTGAGCACTTTCAGAATGTTGTCTTAATATTGGTTCAAGGATAATTTTTGCTTTTCAAAATAATCCCCTGGGCCTTTTGCAGCTACCCATGAGGCCTTGGGTTAATATGCCAGAAAGGCACATGCAACAATGGAACATTCATTATTTTCTTTCCATCTTACCTGCTAAGCTCCTTCAAGTGTGCATCTCCTCCTTGCTGAATCAGCTTATCCAACACATCAAGAGGTGAGATCAATGAAGATGGATCCTCCAATTGCTTGCCCGCCAGCTTTTCCAGCTCGGTGTTTTTTTGTTTGATGAAAAGAATTGCTGCTTTGGGCAATGCCAATTCAAAAAGGTGTTCATAAGGGAGTGGGTGCCCAGTACTAAGGGGAGAATGTCTCAATGCTTGGACCTTAAACAAGGTACTGGGTGTAACAGGTGTTGATACAGCTTTGTCCACCTCCTCCTTAATGTTAGCAGGATAGTTCTCACATGGCTTCTCAATGGGCGTAAACCCTTTTTTGACAGAGCACTGCTCTTGCCTGCGAGGCTCTGGTGTTTTACTTATTGTTGATGGCACTTGGTGGGGCTCAGTGTGCAATCCTTGCTCGGTGGCAGAACAGGACGATTCTTGTTCACGTTTTGTCTGAGGGCCAGTAAGCATTTCAGTTGTGTGTTGAAAAGGAGAGTCAAATCCCCCCCGAATAACCAGGGACTGTAGATCCAAAGATGTAATTTCAGTAAGCTCATCGGCAATAGCAGCTGTTAAAGTTAAAAATATATCCTTTATCTTCTGTAAAACTCTTAGCACATACCATTCTTTTACCCTTCTCTACAAAGATGAACATTTTTCTGGGCCCATGCCTTTGATAAAGTTGCAACAATGATTACTGCATTTAGTGTGGCAAGATAAAGATTTCATAGTCATTCCAAAAAGTTTAAGATAATTTGCCATGACCACACAGAAGGAGAAATTTGGGGGGGGGGGCGGTAAATTGGTCAAAGTAGGAATGTTAAGGACATCTTAAAAAGAAGGAAGAGAGGGGAAGAGGTAAAGAGTGAGAAGAGAATTTCCAATTGAGGTTAAAACAGCTGAAAGTATGGCCAATGGTGTGAAGATCTTGTACTTCTGTATTTGCCTATTAGGTAGAATTAGAAACAAACAAGAAAAATATGCAGATACTGGAAAACCAAGCAACACATACAAAATGCTGGAGGAACTCCACAGGTAGAAATAGAAGTTGATATAGATGCCATAAGAATTTAGATAACATAATGAGCCATTTAGCCTACAAAATCTATGTCAATTTTTCTTTTACCACAGAAGCCTTCTAAGTATTCCTATCTATGCACTACAATATTATCTTCTTATGTACTTAAACTGTGGTTTAGTAAAGACTTAAGGGGTGACATGATTGCAAATGCTTGATACTATAATTGTAGCATTAATACTATAAATAATGTTGCCATTGGATGAAAAAGACCAGGTCTGGGGGCCATAAAAAGATACCTACCCCCTAAGACCCGAAACAGAAAATTCTCTTGTCAACCGGTATTCAGTAGAACATGCAAGATGGACATACAAGATGTGAGTTATGTATTTAACAAGGCTTGCTGTAAACAAGATGGCACAGAAACTCAACAGCAGCACTACTGCTTCTGCTCTAACAACCTGGATTTGTTCTCAGTCTCTACTTTTGCCCAGGGTTTGCACATTAACCATGTTGACATGAAATTCCCTGAGGCGCTGCTTTGTTAGCCCCTCCATTTAGTATGCTAATTGGCTACTTTGCATTATTGTGGGCAGCAGGATAACCCTAGTGCGGGGTATGAGGCACATAATGAAGTAGAGCTTGAGGAAAAAGTATAGGGGCACTGGATTGATGAGATTGCTCAAAGCAAAAGTCATTTCAATAGCCTCCTTCACCACCACATGGAAATAAGGAAGGAAGTATGAAAAGACTAAGTGAACAGGATGACAAGGATAAATGCTGCCCTAGATCAAATGACCTGTGTTGCAATCAAACTGAACAATGCTGTGAATACGAGGAATTCTGCAGATGCTGGAAATTCAAGCAACACACATCAAATTTTCTGGTGAACGCAGCAGGCCAGGCAGCATCTCTAGGAAGAGGTGCAGTCGACATTTCAGGCCGAGACCCTTCGTCAGGATCTTGACGAAGGGTCTCGGCCCGAAACGTCAACTGTACGTCTTCCTAGAGATGCTGCCTGGCCTGCTGCGCTCACCAGCAAATTTGACGAATGCTGTGAATACTCAGGTCAGGCAACATCTATGGCCACTTTGGCCATGGCAACGTTATTAATTTCACTACCCCTCCTTACATTTAATTTGCTCCTTCATACAAGGATAAAGACTATGAAGATTTACAAATAAAATTCGAATTCTGTACTGTATGCAGTCACAACAAAGATAACCATTTGTTTCTTTTTTAAAATTAATAACATTTGTTGGTGGAATTTGGTTTTCAAGTTGCATGAGAAATGACAATTGAAGTCTATTGATGACTAGTGATTAGAATTCATGGTCAAGGATTCAATTAACCATAAACTCCCAATCATTTGACAAAATTTATCTGCCATTATAGTCCACTTGGTTAACATATCAGAAAAGAATATGATATGCTGGAGAGAGAAGCTCATTATGAACACATCTTGGAGGACATATCTATCAAGAATATTTAAAAAGATAAGGAACTGCACTTAACATTGATGTCAGCAGTGGAAAAAAATCTTGTTTATGCAAAACAAAGGAATTGACCTATTGCTGCAGGTGAATAAGACATACCTTCTTCATTTTCCTTTTCTGTTTCACCCTCTTGTAATTCTTCTATAACCTCTGATAGCTCTTTCAAAGATACTGTTTTGGCAATCTCACTTTCCAAACCTGAATAAAATGCAGAGAAAGTAAAAAAGAGGCTGATTATGTGAAAATGACATAAATGTTCATTTTAAAATACAAGTCAAAATCGCAGGGAAACAGGCCCTTCAGCCCATCAAGTCCAGACCGACCATTGGCCACCATTAACCCCATTCTCTTTATTTTTAATTCTCCTCATATTCTTGTCCACTGCCCCCAATATTCTCCCATTTCAGCACTAGGTGCCATTCACAGCAGCCAATTAACCTACTAAACAGGCTTTTGATGCACTAGGAATCCAGAGACTGGGCAAAGCATACACAATGACAAGACTGTCTAAGTGTTACACAGACTGCAGAGGTGCAATCATTTACTGTGCAAGAATGTGAAGGAGTAGCTACAGTCAAAGCACTTTTGCTTTTAAGTCTTCTCAAAGAGGTCCATGATAAATGTAAAGATTTCATTTGTTAAGACCAAAAGACCAAACTAGAGGGGTTAATAAAAGGTCTCTGACAGAGAAGTTCATAGCTCTCAAAAGAATTTATTAAATATTGAACTTTCTACCACAAGCAACGTGTGAAATGATGGGGATTTATATTTGAGGCAACCGTATGAAACCACTTTTACTTAATCCACTCTTAATCAACCTCAAGAATCTACCTTTTGTTCATAACATTATTAAATAATTTCCAATGATAAACTTATGGATTTGTATATCTGTCAGTTGAAGCTGCTTGCAATCATTTTCAGTTTCTTGGTTTTGTAGAGCTTGGGTCAGATTCCAGAATGTACGAGATGAACAGTAAAAATTGCACCCTCGGCTTATTACACATAGCAACTCTATGTTTAATGATAGAATGATTGCAATCAAATCTATTGATTTCAAATGTTTCAGATCAGCTATTTGAAATCTAAACAAGTAGAATCGCTAGTCACTCATTAGAGTTCATATTCACTCACATAAACCTGCGCGCTGCCGCAAACTCATGCGCCTTCCTCCCCAACTTGAGACAAAAGGCATTGTGTTTGATGCCATATGCATGGATTTCAGCAAGGCTTTTAACAATGTCCCACATCGCCTCCAGGATGCAGGAAGCATGGCAAATAGATCCAAAATTGATTTAATATTGACAGCACTTATTGAAGTTAGCTGGTTTTGAGACCAAAAATCTCATAAATGAAGTTAAGGGAGAGTACTCAGTACTATTAATGGTTTACACTTAGATGTAGGGGACGCAATTCGGAAGCTTACATTTGATATAAAATTAGCTCCATGGTCAATAGGCAAAAGGTAATATGGCCTGGCAAATTGGGCAGAAAAATATCAAGTGGAATTAATCCACACAAGTTTATGCATTTGGGAAGCAACAATACATAAGAATCTACAATAAATGGTGAGCAATGAGAGCCATGGAGGAACAGAAGAACCTTCAAGATTCTTAAGGTAGCAGGACAGCACAGTTAAGTGGTTAAAAGAAACAGAACACAAGCTTTTGCTAATAAAGGATGTTCTCTAATTTCACTACAGCTTCACCACTGCATAAAGTTCTACCCACCACATTAGACCAAAAGTCTCTAACCTCTCCAGGACCGATCGGAGTTACTGGACAAATTAGGGTTTTTCCTGGACGATAGCAATACCTACATCAGACTGTTTACTGATTACAGCTCAGCAATCAACACCATCAACAAGCTTCAAAACCTGGACCTCTGTACCTTCTACAACTGGATCCTTGACTTCCTCACTGGGAGACCACAGTGAGTGCAAGTTGAAAATAACACCTCCCTTGAGGATCAACATTGGTGCACCTCAAAGATGTGTGCTTAGCCCACTGCTCTATTCTCTCTCTACACACACCACACAGCTCAAATTACCATCTACAAGTTTGCAAATGACAGCTATTGCTGGCAGAATTTAAGATGGCGACGAGACAGCGTACAGGAGTGAGACCAACTGGCTGAGTGGTGTTGCAGAAATAATCTCACACTCAACATTAGTAAGACCAAGGAGTTGATTGTAAACCCCAGGAAGCAGAAGTTGAGGGAACAGAAGTGGAAAGGGTTCCTAGGTGTCAACAACTTGAAGATCTATCCTTGATTCAACATATTAATGTACTTATAAAGGCATGACAACAACTACATTTCCATTAGGAGTTTGAGGAGACTTGGCATGTCACCAAAATCTCTCAAATTTCTACAGATGTACAGTGGAGAGCATTCTAACTGGTTGCATCACCTGGTAAAGAGGTCACTGCACAGAAAAAGCTGCAAACTTAGCCAGTTCCATCAAGAGTGCTATCTTCCCCAGCACTGAGTTATCACCTTTTGCAGATGCCCTAAAAAAGGTGCCATTGCTCCCCCCCCATTACTCAGGACATGCCCTCCTCTGATTGCTACCATTGAAGTGGTACAGAAGCCTGAAGACACTCAATATTTTAGGAACACCTTCTTCCCCACGACCATTACATTTCTGAATGAACAATGAACCTACGTACATTTCACTTTTTTTTGGCATTACTTAATTTTTTTAAATTGTAATTTCATCATTTTTATTATGTACTGCAACAAAACAAAATTTCACAACATATTTCAGTGACATTAAACCCAATTGTTGCTTTCTTTGGAATAAAATAGGGAGGCACGGGAAGGCAATTGAATTCATAAAATTATAAGGGGCCTAGATAGAGTAAATAGCAAGGATCTACTTCACTTAGCTATGTAAACAAAACCAAGCAATGGAGATTTAAACTAAGCACACACACACACAAAATGCTGGATGAACTCAGCAGGCCAGGCAGCATCTATGGAAAAGAGTACAGTCAAAGTTTTGGACCGAGACCCTTCATCAGGACACACGCCTGATGAAGGGTCTTGGTCCAAAACATCGACAGTAATCTTTTCCGTAGACGCTGCCTGGCCTGCTGAGTTCCTCCAGCATTGTGTGTGTGTTGCTTGGATTTTCAACGCCTGTAGATTTTCTCTTGTTGGAGATTTAAACTAAATAGCTCAGAATCAGGTATCACCGGCATGTGACTTGAAATTTGTTAACTTAGCAGCAGCAGTTCAATGCAATACATAATCTAGCAGAGAAAAGTAAATAAATATAGTAATAATAATAAGTAAATCATTTACGTATATTGAATTTAAAAACGTAAACACGAGGAATTCAATAGATTCTTAAAAAGTCCAAAAACAGAAATACTGTATATTAAAAAAAATGAGGTAGTGTCCAAAGCTTCTATGTTCTTTTAGGAATCGAATGGCCGAGGGGAAGAAGCTATTCCTGAATCGCTGGGTGTGTGCCTTCAGACTTCTGTACCTCCTACCTGATGGTAACAGTGAGAAAAGGGCATGCCCTGGGTGCTGGAAGTCCTTAATAATGGATGCTGCCTTTGAGACACTGCTCCCTGAAGATGTCCTGGGTACTTTGTAGGTTAGTACCCAAGATGGAGCTGACTAGATCTACCTTCTGCAGCTTATTTTAAGATGGTGAAAGAAAATGAGCTGGAAATGGCAAGAATCTGAGGCTCCTTGCCAGAAACGGTGATAAAGGCAGACACTCAAAGAAAATGGCTGAGTACTTGAAGAGCCATAATCTTAAAGGTTAGAGACATTGTGCTGGAAGGTGGGAAACACACAAACAGGTTCACTTCTGAGCCATTTTCCCATGATTACTTCTTCAATGATGCAGTAGATGCCACTCTTATCATTTGCTTACTGCTATGGAAAACATCTAGCTGCTTGTTGTCCTTGGATGAAGATTGAGAAGAAACTTGTATAGAAGATGAACACGAGTATTTGGTATGAATAATCTATTTCCATTCTAAATGTTACATAATTCTATTAAGGAAGAAAATTTCTACTCGTTGTGAATTTATTCACCTATAAACTGGAACACAGTCATGGGGCCAAGTACTTAAAGTTTTGGATTGTGTGTAACTTTCCACTCACTTGGACTGTCAGCTGCTCCCTTATCACTTGTCACATGCTGCTGTCTTTTTAATGGCTTTACATTTTCATGTTTACCATCCTGTAACAAAAATACAGACGTCTTTGCACCACTGATTTAAAGAAGAAACATTATACCAATGTCCAAAGTAAAAGCTGTCAAGGATATCAGAATCTTTACAGTTAATTAATACCCAAAAGATACAAGTAACAGCTGTGAGAATGCAAGGCATTTGAAATTTACAGTTAAATGATAGGAAAGCACAAATGGTTAGAGCTTGGCAGCCATTCAGCTGTCAAATCTGAAGCATCTGTAATAATCACCCAAAGACCACTTCTCCACATCCTGATATTCTTTCAGACACAGCACTTCCTTTTCAATGTTCCAATTGAATTTTCCCCACTACTGCGATTAGCTGGCATTTCTGGACTCCAACCATGAGCTGTATAAAGCTTATGTCCCGGTTCCTTTACTATATTTGTCCTCTGCTTTATGATCACTCCAAGAGTGAACAGTTGCTCTCGACCAATGATTTTAAATACCTCAGAATTACCTCAATCCAAACACTGACATTGGATTAATTTTGCTAAACTTCTTCTGCACCATTGTACAGCTTCTGATGGTTTGACTTCATAGCCTTATTGTATTTGTCTCCATTTATAAAGCCCATGACCCTTTGCTCCAAAACCAAGTATATGGCTGGGGGAGGGTGGGCGCATTTCTTTTACTCCTTAGTTTTGTGCCTTGTGGTTTATAATACCTATCTTACCCTACATACCTAGGCCCATATCATAACAAAGTAAAGCAGTGACCTCCTGGGGTACATAGTGCAAACTCAAGTCCAACAACCTCTTTCCTTGCTATTGTTTCTCATTACCTGGCCAACCCAAGCTCTTACAGCCCCTTTAATTTCACACATTATAATTTTGGTGACAAAAGGTGGCACTTTATTAAAACACCTTTTGCAAAGCATACATTTTCTACATCAATCCTACTTCAAAAACTATCAAGGTCGATAAGACCATAAGACATAGGAGCAGAATGAGGCCACTCAGCCCATCGAATCTACTCCACCATTCCATCATAGCTGATCCCACTCAACCCCACCTTCCACCTTCTAGTCATAAACTTTGATGCCCTGACCAATCAGGAAACTATCAACTTTCACTTTAAATATACCCATGGTCTTGGCCACCACTGAAGTCTATGGCAGAGCATTCTACAGATTCACCATTCTGGCTATAAAATAATTCCTCCTTACTTCTGTTCTAAAGGGTCACCCTTCAATTTTGAAGCTGTGCCCTCTAGTTCTGGACACCCCCACCATAGGAAACATCTTCTCCACATCCACTTTATCTAGTCCTTTCAACACTTGGGTTTCAACAAGATCCCCTCACATTCTAAATTCCAGTGAGTACAGGCCCAAAGATGCCATACGTCAACCCCTCCATTCCTGAAAACATCCTCATGAACCTTCTCTGCATTCTTTCCAATGACAATACATCCTTTGAGATAGGGGGCACAAAACTATTAACAGTACTCCAAGTGCAGCCTGACTAGCGTCTTATAAAGCTTCAACATCATCTCCTTGTTTTTATATTCTATGAGGGGTGATTGGTAAGTTCGTGGCCTAAGATAGGAGAAATTTAGAAAACCTAGCACATCTATTTTTCTAACACAGTCCCTTCCTACATGTACACACTTAGTCCAGTGGTTGTGGAGCATACGGATCCCGATTGGTCAACGTTTCGGGCTGGAACCCTTGACCGATCTTTTCCACGGATGCAGCCCGACCTGCTGAGTTCCTCCAGCGTGTTTTGAGTTTTTTGCCCATTCTTCTAATTTCTGTAAGTTCTTCTGCAATTGCATTGCTTGCTCAGCACTACCTACCCCTCCACATACCTTCGTATCCTCTGTAAACTTTGCCACAAAGCCATCAATTCCACTATTTAAATCATTGATAAACAATGTGAAAAAAAGTAGCGGTTCCAATACCGACCCGAGGAACACCACTAGTCACTGGCAGCCAAGTTATTCCCACTCCCTGCCTGTCAGCCATTCCTCTGTCCATGCTAGTATCTTTCCTGAAATGCCATGGGATCTTATCTTGTAAAGTAGCCTCATGTATGGCACCTCATCAAATGCCTCTGACAACCACTGCCTCTCCTTTGTCCACCCTGCTTGTTACTTCCTCGAAGAACTCCAACAGACTTGCCAGGCAAAACTTCCCTTTACAGAAACCGTGCTGACTTTGACTTATTTTATCATCAGTCTCCAAGTACCTCGAAACCTCATCATTAATAATAGACTCCAACACATTTGCCAACCACCAAGATTAAGCCAACAGCCCTATAATTTCCTTTATTTTACCTTCCTCCCTTCTTAAAGAGTAATATTTACACTTTTTCAGTCTTCTGGAATCACGCCAGAATCAAGTGATTCTTGAAAGTTCATGATCAATGCATCTGCCATCTCTTCAGCCATCTCTTTCAGACTATGGGATATAGTGTGCCTAGCACTTTTCCCCCTACATAATAGCAATGACACTCACACCTGCTCCCTGACTCATGGACCTCTGGCATACTGCCAGAGGGTGAGGGTTAAGATGCCAGAATGCCAGAAGTGTGCAAAATATCCCCCTAGTGTTTGTGGATCTCGTACTGGAGATGCAATATCACTTCACCCTGCAACTTGTTTTTGGCCCACGTTGTCATCATCTCGGTCCCCAACTTTACTGGGATCTTCCTCCTCTTTAACCTCCATCCTGGAGTTTAAGTTACAATGGTGGAGTTATTGCCTATGGATAGTGTTTTGGATTTGGGGTCTTTTTTATAGGGACTGTGCGCTGTGATCTTGGGGTTGTGCAGTAGCTAATTGAGGGGTGTTGTGGGGAGGGACATGCCCGGGTGTACAGTTAGGTAATGGGGGTTGAGGATTCACAGCGAAGGGAGGTGGGGCGGGGTGGCAAATGCCATTGCGGGGGGGAGGGGTTGCCCCTGCAGTAGGGGGGAGGGCTGAAATAGGAGCCTAACTGCTGATGATATTGGGTGAATTTGGCCCCCTGATGGGGTGAGGGCTTGGGTTTATGGGGGTGTGTAGCAGGGTTGGAGATGTTGAGGTTAGGGGTAGGGTAAAGGACTGTTACATAAGCCCTTTTGTGTGGTGTAGTTTGGGTTATTTGGGGTGCTGTCCGGTTTAGTTGGCGTGCGCGGTCCATTGGAAGTTATGGTTATGGTGAATGCTAGGGTTGGGAATGTTTGTGGAGTGGCGTGGTGCTGGTGATGTGGGGTGAACCTGGCTCCCAGGTGGGGAAGAGGGCTAGGATTTATGGGGGTATGCTGAAGGGTTGGAGGTGTTAAGCTGAGGTGTATGGCTGGGTAGTGGGGTTACGGGAGGTTTAGGGTTAGAGCACCCAAACCAATGGTGTAGTAGGGTAAACTTGGCCGCCCCAGTGGAGAGAAGGCTCAGGTTTATGGGGGTGTGTAGGATGGGTGAAGTCGTTATGTTTAGGGATATGTCCGAGGAATGCGCACGCAGGCCTACCCATGGAGGTGTGGGAAGAAAAGGAGCATGGGGTCCATCAAGTAGGCCCCTTTGTGAGGGTGTGGCCAGGGTCCACTTGGATGCCGTCTGGTTTAGTTGGGGTGTGTGGTCCTTTTGGATGTTAGGATTAGGTTGGGGGGGGGGTCCGCTGGGTGGCGGGAGGTATAACTGGTGGTGTGGGGTGAGTTTGGCCCCTTGGCGAGAAGAGGACCTGTGTTTATGGGCTGTGAAGGTGTTAGGTTTCAGGGCAGGGCCATGTGCTGGGGATGCATTCTCCCCCATGGGGTGGGGGGGTGGGAAGCTGGGAGGTTGGGGCAAGTGCTGTGCCTGGATCAAACTGGTTGTTACGAGTCTATTCTTTCTAGTGGTTATCCCTTGTAGAGTTATAATTTCTCACGTTATCCCTCTCTATTTGGGGAATTAGGTTCTGTTTTGGGGCCTAATTGTTAGGCTCTATTTCCAAAGTAAGACGTACCTTTCCTATTTAATGGTCCCCTGTCTTAATTTTGTTTCAGGGTGGGTGACTGAAGGGGATCCTCCTCTTCCTCCCTACTCTAATTTTCTCAATGTTTTTAATTACTGGGTGCAGTGTTGGCCCTCTAGTGGGGTTGGGGTAGATAGATGCAAAGTACTTATTAAGTTCACCTGCCATTTCTTTGTACCCCATTACTATCTGTCCAGCATTGTTTTCCAGAGATCCAATATCATCCCTCACCTCCCTTTTACTCTTTATTTAACTGAAAATAACTTTAGTATCCTGCCCACAACGTCATACAGACCAATCTCTAACTACGCCACAAGTTCATTCATCTTATTCCAAATACTACGTTCACTTAAAAACACCTTCAGTCCCACATTTTTCGCCCTTTTGAATTTTACCTGTGGTACAGTTTTACTCTTTGCACTGTCTGCATTTGTACCCAACCATTGGCTCATCCTTCCTTACATTCACATCGCACCCATCGTCTACCTGTAAACCTGTTGGCTCATCCTCTGCATTATCATACTGGTTCCCATCCCCCTGCCATATTAGTTTAAACCATTCCCAACAGCTTTCGTAAACCTGCCTGCAAGGATATTGATCCCCCTCGGATTCAAGTGTGACCCATTACTTTTGCATATCACACCTGCCCCAGAAGAGGTCCCGATGATCCAGAAATCTGAATCCCTGCTCCCTGCTCCAATTCTTCATTTATATGCCACCTCATTCTAATCCTATCCTCATTGTCACATGGCACAGGCAGCAAACCTGAGATTACCACCCTTGATACTCTGCTTCTTAACTTCCTTCCTAACTTCCTGTATTCCGTTTCAGGACCTCCTATGTCGTTGGTACCAATATATACCATGACTTCTGACTGATCACCCTCCCTTTTCAGGATATTGTGGACGCATTCAGAAACATCGCAGACCCTGGCACCTGGGAGGCAAACTATCATCAACTTATTGCTGATGGGGACAGCCACAGGGGTGCTCTCTACTATTTGATGTTTTCCCTTCCCTCTCTTGACAGTCACCCATTTATGTCTCCTGTAGCCTTGGAGTGACTACCTCCCTGTAGCTCCCATCACATCCTCACTTTCCCTAACAAGCCAAAGGTCACCAAGCCGCAGCTCCAGTTCCACAATCTCTAAGGAGCTGCACCTGATGCAGATGTGGCCATCGGGGAGGCTGGAAGTCTCCTCGAAATCCCACATTTGACATCCCTGTTCTTTCAAGAGTTCAAAAAGAGAAAAAAAAAGAGAAAACTTGCCTACTTACCTTCTTTCCACCTGTTCGCACCAAAGATCATTGAGCCAAAGCCTTACCGCTCTGACTCAGACCATTCCAACAATGACCGCTCCGCTAGACGGTACCTCTTTTAGGGAGACTGAGCTTTTCAAGCTCCACTCCAGACCTGCGCAGGAATGCTTCTGCGCAAAGACTCCCACTGAAAAGGTTTCCCTTTAACCAATTCTTACTGAACTTGTTGCTGGCCTCTCAAACACCCACATTACATGAACTGAATCATCATGCATCTCTAAGTTTACACCATTCAACAGACATCAGCAAGTTTTACCTTTCTTGATGGAACGGGTGTTGCCAACTTGCTGCTTTGTTCAGACCCATCTGCAGGACATGGCACGGAAGGGGATGAGGCTGATGCGTCAGTAGATTGCCCTTTTCCACCTACTGTTTAAATCAAGTCAAAAAAATCAAAGTCCTTCCAGCTTCACAGTCTTCCCACTTCCAACAAAAATCATGTTGGGAAGGGAGTAGTAATTTCAATCTCCAATTGTACTTCAATGCTTTGGAAAATACAACCAGCTCATGCTAAAGCACGATGAATTTTCCCATGTATGGCTGACATAGCAGATTTCAATATGACATTTAGAAGGAAGATTCACAAAACAGTTAAAAAGATTGACGATCAAGAACAAACTTCAAAAGGAATACACTGTTCACAGTAAACAGCATACACCAAGTAAAATGACAAAGGATCAATGCACGATGCTCAGAGTTTATTCTTAAAGGGCAAATTTCTTGCCCACCATGGTGAGACAAGGAGCCATACAAATTCCACAGAATTATGAAAGTGACAATACATGTAACAACAGCCACTTAGATCCTCATATATACAAAACAATTGTATTTTCCTGAACTTATTCAGTACTTTTCATGCTTTCATTGATTTCTCCATTTGCATTTTGTATTACAGAAAGCTTCAAGGAAAGAGAAGAGTAAATTTAAGTGCTATGTCTGATGTTTTCTTTACCAGTCTCTCTTATCCATTGTGTACATTATCAGGGCTGCTAGCCAAATCCTCTGCTGGAATGTTTATCTTAATTCCTCCTCAAATACCATCTATTACTCTGAGACCACTTACCTTTAAGCAGTCATTCCTAATTTATGTTTTTACTACATTGTCAGTCATGCAAATTTGACCTTTCCCTACTTTGCAACATTATCTCAGTTTAAATAAAGACAAAGATAAAAAGTTGAAGATAATGACTATGTTCACTACCGTAAAAACATTATCCTAATGTTGGAATAAACTATCCCTCAACTAAATTCAGAATGCTCCCTGCAGCTTCCTGTGTTGGAACATTCTCCATTAATACAATTTAGGAATGCTACACTTTCAACCTTCTTTGCTTTCACACTGACTGTATTCCAGTTAACACTTCAATATTAATCCCTCTTTATTACAACAGTATTCTGTTTGCAACTTTACAGCACATTCCAAGGGAACCTAGCAATACCTACATGACCTTGCAGAAGACATTTGAAGATCGTGAGACTTAGTTAAAGTTGAAATGAGAAAACAGAGTGACAGTCAAACCATATACGTACTGTCATGTGACTAGTGATGTAGCATTAGCTGAAGACAGAAGGGATGAAACTTCTCAGTAACATTGGAAAACTTTGAAAACACTATTTGGGGAAAAGGCAAAAGTAATGATTAAGAGTAAACATCTCATTACAAGGAGTTTAGAAAAAAAAGCCATTGGATTGAGAGCACAGATAAAAGGTGGAAGTTTTGGTCATTACTGAAACAAGACTTCAAGGGCAGGACTCAGTTCTTACTTATGGATTATTAGTGATAGTAAAATAGGCAAAATCCATGACCAGGGCAAAGTTGTCTATTCTGGACTCAAACTACCCAGTAATCTCACACAAATGTTAATTGGTCTTATCCCTTTAGAGAAAGGTGAACCTGCTATGCATTTT
Organism: Mobula hypostoma; assembly: GCF_963921235.1. Taxonomy (NCBI): domain Eukaryota; kingdom Metazoa; phylum Chordata; class Chondrichthyes; order Myliobatiformes; family Myliobatidae; genus Mobula; species Mobula hypostoma. The sequence goes on from NC_086117.1 coordinate 25,522,022, forward strand.
CATAACTATATTCTTGCTCACATTTTACTTCTTAAGCTGGTTTACTTGACACCCAACTGTTGAGCCAAGGCAATAACCATAGATGAATATCTTGCAATAATCCTTAAGAACAAAGAACTGACCTATTAATAACCACAGTCACTAGTTAATTGTGACCAAGGGAAGAGAAGATGGGGGACATCATCCAAATCCAGCATTTGCTAGTTTTGGCTGAGATATCAAGATCTGCCCTGGCTTGCTTTATTACCAGGTCGAACACTTATAGCAGACACATTTTAAAAAATTTGATAACTTTGATACAAGTATACAGTTATCAATTGAAAATTTGATCAAAGTGAAAAGCTTGAAGAGGTGGCTAAGAGCAAATACACTAGACAAGTACAGAAGCAGAGGGTTTAAAAAAAACTTCAAGGCTTGGGATCTGAAGACACAACTGCCTATAACAATGGAAGCCAACTCATGGATGATTAAGGATCAAAATTACGAGGGGGGGGGAGAGAAAAAACACACACCTTGGAGACCATGTGGATAATGACTGAAGAATTTGCAAATAAAAGGTGAAAATTACAAATTACTTAACTAGCAGCTGACATTAGTCAACAAGTACAAGAGTAATGGGTGAAAGACATTGCAGATGAAAACAGGGGCAGAGTTTTCAAATACCCAGAATTCAGAGAGAATAAAAGAGAAAAATCAGAAGTCTGTTGAAGTATCTGGAGGGGACAAAGCATCAGCACCAGAAATGCTCAAGGCAGGGTTATGTCAAAGCGTGGAAAGAAAATGGTATATGGTTTTGGAGGGGTAGTAAGCACGTGTTTTAGAAGACATTTAGGAATCAAAAAGGTTTTAATTTTGATAGATGACTGTCAGAAAATGACCCATTTTGTCACTTTCATAATTTTGTGGAGTTTCTATTGCTCTTTGTCTCACCACGGTGTGCAAGACATTTGCCCTTTTTGAATACATCTTGGGCACTGGTAAGCTGAATGAAACAGATTCATCCACTATCAGGATTTAGTCATAAGCTATTTGCTCTTGAATTCAACACTGAAGATTCTCAAACTCTCCCATTAAAATCAGTAAAAGTGCATATTTGTTCAATCCAACTTGAACAGAAGTGAATGCCTAATTCCAGTGCTTGGTGTTTTCAGTTTACTGTGGAAAAAATGAAAGTAAAAACCTCTTAAACTTCAGAAGTCCTTGTGGTAGCTGGAATTTTATAGTTGGTATGTTGAGCTGAAGTTAAATTCTATGGATACTAGAGCCTTTGCATCTGTGCTTATAGACAAGCCTACATCAAGATGCTATACATGCAGCAGCTTGATAAGCACTCAATTGCTCAACGACAGTTCAGTACCTAGTTACAGTTTCCAGTTTATGTATACAGTGAGCTAAGGGACTCTCACATGGACCACAAATTGACTGAAATACCTACCAGGTGTACTGTGGCCTTTAGCATATAGACAGGAGGCACTCTGAGATGTTTCATGAAGGCTTGTTGGAGAAAGTCCTCTGGAGGAAGGGGGTGTAGACAGCCCACATGCCAAAGACGGGCTCCAGAGCACATCCTAAAAACGAGACAAATTTATATTACATATACATTTTTAGGATCTGGATACCATGAGCTAAGCCAACATTCACTGCCCACCCTTTAATGCCCTGAGAAGGCAGTGGCAGTACATTTCTGCAGCTGGCAAACTGCCTTCTGTTACCTCGTCAGTCCTGCTGATGGTACTTGCGTTGCATTTTTGGTTAAGGCGTTGCAAGGTTTATATTTACCGAAGATATTACGTTTCCAAGTAAATGTGGAAAGGAAGCTCAGATGGTGTTGCCGTACGACGCTTGAAGACCTTCTTAGTCTTGGTGGAAGAGATCACTGATCATGCAGAATGGTTCACAGGGCAACCACTGCACCAGTTTCAGAGGGGATGAATGCTTTGTGAGATGGATTGCATCGCAAACAAGCCAGCTGCCTTTCCTTGGACTATGACAAACTTATAATGGTTTTGAATTCGCACAGGCAAGTGTAAGGTATCTCATTATACTCCTGACTCCTGTCATGTAGATGGTGGAATGGCTTTGGGGTGTTAACCAGGGTAACCAGCCTCTGGTCTGATCTTACAATGGCAATATATTTCTGCAGCTGGTGTACTCTACCTTCTGGTCAGTCATGATCCTCAGAGTATTAAGGGGGGGGTGGAGAAGGAACACTGATGGTAATGCCAAGATTAATGAATGGAAACCTACTTGTTAAAAGTGGTTAATGCCTGGTAATATGGCACTTTTGCCATGCAACGTCACTTACCACTTACTAGCCCCTTCAAGTGAGGACTCAACTTACCTGCAGCGCTTCTGCAGGCTGGTGTTGTGAAGTTGGTGTTTTGTACATAGACTGAGATCCTGGGTGACTGGAGATTGGGACTCTGGGAGTGCAAGTTGAAGAAACACTGCCTGCAATAAGGTGAACAGGGAGACTTTAGAACACCAAAAACAAAAGGAGTCATACAGCACAGAAATGAAACCCTCACCTACCATGTCCTTGTTCACCATTGTACCTATCCATACTAATCTCATTTACCTGCAGTAGGTCTGTAACCTGCTATGCCCTGGAAATTCCGTGAAATACAGCCAGTTAAGATTTGCAAAGACTCCCTCATGAACAAATCTTTGTCCCCTTTTGAAGGGTTGAACAATTAGAGAAAAACTTTTACAAAAATAATGCAGAAGACTGAAAATGTGTTGTATATCATTAACATCTTAAAAAGGTGGTAAAATTATGAAGAATCACTCAAAAATTCATGGGGAAATTTATACACAAAGAGTTGCATTATCAGGGTTAATGACTTAACCAGAAATCCTTGCAAAATTTAAGGTCAGGAAGAAAAAGATCAGAACATAATTGCCTTTGAGCTGCCGGTCATTTGCGGAGCAAGGAACAACAAAACTAGACAGTTAACTTGCATGCAATTTCTCTACAATGTTTTGAAATGAGAGGGGCAGGGAGCAGAAGTGAATGTAATCAGATAGCATGGAGAGAATTAAACAGTCGACATTTTGGGCCAACACCCATAGATGCTATCTAACTTGCTCAGTTCTTCCAGAATTTGGGGGTGTTGATCAAGATTTCCAGCACCTGCAGAATCTCTTTTCTTGATTAGTAAGGGTGCCAAAGGTTATGGGGAGAAGGCAATGAAATACAGGCGAGTAGGAATAACATCAGCCATAACTGAACAGCAGAGCAGACTCTAAGCTGAAAGGCCCAATTCTGCTTCTATGTCTAATGGTCCAAATTAAAGATTTCATACTTACCAAAACTGCACTGAGAATCTGAGAATGGGCTGGAGCTGTGGTCAGTGTGCCTGTGTTGGCTATGTGTAGAGAAATGTTGAGGCAAGACTGTGTAACCTTCCTCACAGGATGCCTCTTTTGGGTCCAGGGAAACTTTGGCACACTCAATAACAATGTCATGAGTTTCAAATCTCTTCCATCTGTGCAACAGAACAGGAAACAGAACGGTTAGCCACTGCTAATCATATTTAATTGAGTAAGATCAGGAGGAAATATTGCCCCAAATCATGTCTGATCCAGTCAGCTGCTGCAGCACTGAAGGTTTAGTCATTGTCTTTCACACTAATTTCATATCTATGCAATTCTGCTAGATTTCAGACCCTTACTCTTTGCCAGATACTTAGATGGAATACAAGAGGCCACCAAATCTACTATTCTACCTAGTATTCACTTCCCCCTTAAGCTTTCATTAAGCCTCCCTTAAAATTCATTAGCAATGCCAGCTTCATTCAGGTTTGACATTCAAACCTCTTGGCACAGAAATCCCTGCTAAATATATCAGTTTATTTTGGACTTTATTTGATTGCTCTTCTATTAATGCCCCTTTACACATTTTCACCAAACTTTAATAGGATCTTGTCCAGTCATCTTCAAGGACCCAAATAGGTAACCCAAGCAAAAATTCCAATGATAGAGGTGTAGCAAATACCATCTTTCTAATAAGTCATTAAACCAAAGCTTAGTCTCAAAGTATTATAGTGAATAACTTTGTTTTGCAAGATGTCATAATTAATATTTAACTACAAAATCAATATTACAAAACACCAAATCACATCTTTTTAGTGGGTCATTTGATACAAGAATGTTGCCCACAATCCAATTAGCAATTTTATTGCAAGAGTACTTAATTAGCTGCAGTACTTTAGGATATCCTCAGATAAATAAGGTATAGAAATGCAATTTTTCTTTCAAGTACAATGGAGAAAAAGAATTTAGTTCAATAATAACATTACTCATAAGATTAACTAGCATTGTTATTATGTTATAAATAGACAAATTCACACAACCTGATTGACATATAAACAGCATAGAGTGGATACAAGTCAATGTCAGTTGCTCAGATGATACTAATTGACAATTCCACACAAGTCTATCTCAGCAAGCCACATTAAACACTTTAATGAGTTGACACAGGTAAAAATAAAAACCAGTGGCATAGGGTTGAGAAGATAAAGACTGGACCCTTAAGACTGCAATGTGTCACTTACTTAATTGGATCCAGTTCATAATCCTTGGTTCCAGTCACTAACTCAGGGTGGATTCGCACATGTTCCAGCATCGGCTGCAAGAGATATTAGGAATGCAGCAAGTTTACAATCGGCATGACAAAGAATCCATTGTCACCTAACACAAAGAGCCAAGCCTGTCTCCAACATGTATCTCACCAAAAAGAATTCAGGCTTCAGAAATGCTAATAAATCTAAGACCAGTTTGTTGTAAAACAATTAAAATTTTAAGCAGACTCCTGCAAAACATACCAGTTACCACCTTCAGTGATGATGTCACAGAAAAATCATTGACCAGATTATTATTTTTATTTAACCATGCCATTAACTTTCCTGTAATACCATGGGTTCTTAACTTGGTAAGCAGCCTCATGTGTGGCATCTCAAAGGCCTTCTGAAGGACCAAATATACAACACCCACTACATCACCTGTATCTATCCTACTTGTAATCTCCTCAAAGAATTCCAACAGGTTCATCGGGCAAGATTTTCCCTTAAGGAAACCATGCCAACTTTGTCCTATCTTGTCCTGTGTCACCAAGTACTTCATAACCTCATCCTGAACAACTGACTCAACATCTTTCCAACTACTAAGGTCAGGCTAACTGGTCTACAATTTCCTTTCTGCTGCCTTCCTCCTTTCTCAAAGAGTAGAATAACATTTGCAATTTTCCTGTCCTCTGACACCATGATTTTTGAAAGATCATTACTAATGTCTCTACAATCTCTACCCCTACCTCTTTCAGAACTCTAGGGTATAGTTCATCTGGTCTGCGTGACTTAGCTTTTACTATCCACTTTGATATTGTTTGCCAGCTTGCTTTCATATTTAATCTTTTTTCTCCTAATGATTCTTTTAGTTGCTCTCTGTAGGTTTTAAAAAGCTTCCCAATCCTCTATCTTCTCGCTAATTTTTGCTTTGTTGTATGCCCTCTTTTGCTTTTACATTAGCTTTGACTTCCCTTGATAGCCACATACAATTTTGCCATTTGAGTATTCCTTCATTGTTGGAATACTTCTATCCTGCACCTTCCTAATTTTCCCCCAGAAACTCATGCCATTGCTGCTCTGCTGTCATCCCTGCCAGCATCTCCTTCCAATTTACTTGTTCTACTCCTCTCTCATACCACTGTAACTTCCTTTACTCTGCTGAAATACAGCTACATCACAGAAACAGAAAACCTACAGCACAATACAGGCCCTTCAGCCCCAAAGCAGTGCCGAACATGTCCTTACCTTAGAACTACCTAGGCTTACCCATAGCCCTCTATTTTTCTAAGCTCCACGTATCTATCCAGGAGTCTCTTAAAACAGGGGTCCCCAACCTTTTGCGCACCGGCCGACCTGGGGGGGGGTTCAAGTTCAACAGTGCACGACAGGGAGTGAGGAAAGGTGCAGCTGACTCATTGTTTCATATCGCCAAATCATATTGTTTCCGCATGGTCCGGTAGCACATGCTTGCGGCCCGGTGGTTGGGGACTACTGTCTTAAAAGACCCTATCGTTTCCGCCTCCACCACCACTGCCGGCAGCCCATTCCACACACTCACCATTCTGTGTGTGTGTGTGTGTGTGTGTGTGTGTGTGTGTGTGTGTGTGTATATATAAAAAAAAACTTACCCCTGACATCTCCTCTGTACCTACTTCCAAGCACCTAAAACTATGCCCTCTTGCGCCAGCCATTTCAGCCCTGGGAAAAAGCCTCCGACCATCCACACAATCAATGCCTCTCATCATCTTATACACCTCTATCAGGTCATCTCTCATCCTCCGTCGCTCCAAGGGGAAAAGGCCGAGTTCACTCAACCTATTCTCATAAGGCATGCTCCCCAATCCAGGCAACCTTTAATGTAGTGATACTTCCCAAAATGCTCAACAATAACAAAATCAATAAAAATTGAGTTAGATCTACACAAGACATAAGCACAGAAATGCACCTTTCTGCCCTCTTGTCCATGCCAATTTTTTTTCCCATCTACACTAAACCCACTTGCCCACATCAGGACCATATCCTTCTATGTTTTTCATATTTACTCTTAAGTATCCATTTAAATGGCTCTTAAACATAGGAATTATACCTGTTTCTTCCACCTCTTCTCATAACACATTTCAGCTATCAACCACTCTTCAGACCATACTTTCTCCCCATCAAATTTCAAGTTGAACTCAATCATATTGTGATCACTGCCTCCAAAGGGTTCTTTTACCTTGAGCTCCCTAATCACCTCCAGTTCATTACAGAACACCCAAACAGTAGGTATTCAACAATCTCACTCTCTCGAGATCCATTTCCAACCTGATTTTCCCCAATCGACCTGCATGTTAAAATCTCCCATGACTACCATAACATTTCCCTTTTGATATGCCTTTCCTATTTCCCATTTTAATCTATGGTCCACATCCCAGCTACTGCTGGGAGGCTTGTATATAACTGCCATCAGGGTAGTTTTATCCTTGCAGTTTCTCAACTCAACCCACAAGGATTCAACATCTTCCGATCCTATATCACATCTTTCTATTGATTTGATGCCATTCTGCCCCAGCAAAGTCACACCACCTCCTCTGCCCATCTTCCTACCCCTCCAATACAACATGTAACCTTGGACATTCAGCCCCAACTACAACCATCAGCCACGATTCAGTGATGACAACATCATAGTTGACAATCTGTAATAGTGCAACGAGTTCATCCACCTTATTTCTTATACTCCGTGCATTGATCTATAACACTGAGTACTGTATCTGCTACCCTTTTTTGATTCTGCATCCCTATTGCACTGATAATCACCCTGCTGGCTGCAATCATGTCCGACCATCTGCCTGTCCTTCCAGACAATGACTGCACACTATCTTTGTTTCCTTACGATCCGTCCCATCCTGAGTCCCTTCACTCTGGTTCTACCCCCCCTGCCAGATTAGTCTGAACCCTCCCACATAGCTCTAACAAATCTGCCCGTGAGAATATTGGTGGGTCAGGTGCAACCCGTCACTTCTGTACAGGTCGTACCTCCCCAGAAGAGATCCCAAAGATCCAAGAGCCCTGCCCCCTGCACCAGCTTCTCAGCCACGCCAAGTCATCCTGTTTCTACCCTCACAGGCAACAATCCAGAAATTACTACCCTGGCGACCCTGCTTCTCAGCTTTCCGTTTCGCTCTCTAAATTCTCTCTTCAGGACCTCTGCTTTGCCTCCCATGTCATCGGTACCAATATGCACCAAAACATCTGGCTGCTCTCCCTCCATCTGTGGATGCAATCCAAAACGTCCCTGACCCTGGCACGTGGGAAGCAACATACCATCTGGGTATCCCATTCACAGAACCCTCTGTCTGTCACCCAACCTTACTAGTGTCCCAACTAGAGTGTGGTACTGGCAATTAACTTACCAATGATAGATGTCAAACCGAGCCTGCCTTCAACCCTCAATCTCAAGTCAGTACCACCATTCTCCTTACAAGTGCCAACTAGACCATTTTGCAAATTACCACCCATCTCCCCCTTCACCACGGACTGTCACAATCCAGTTTTATCAACACAACTCCAATCCCACATCAATCACCAGCAGCATTTCAATGGTGGTAGCTCAATACCACATTTACATAAATACTGAAGACAAGGAATAAATGTGAATGAATTAGTCATCTTGCTGGAAGTAAGGAAGCAACCTTCCCTACTTTAAAGATCCCATGGTCGGTATAACATGGTGCAAAGAACATCACCCAGGCATCCCAATCAATGTTCCTCAACCAACAACTTGCTGCAGATCCAAAAATCTATTTATTTCAGTACTTATGGTATCTCATGTACAGAAAGCTGGTCATTTCCAGCAATGCTACAGGGACCAGAACTGCAAAATTACTTCACTGGCCACCGACTTCATTATTTTTGAAATATCATAGTGGTAATGAAAAGCAAGTTTTTTTTAAATTAACAACTCTAACCAAACAATACGATATCTTTGTTTGACACTTTCCTTCCATTTTAGAAAGGTGCCTGGACCTTCTCATCATCTTATTCAACCAAGACCAATTTTCCATTTATTAGCTAGCACTTCCCAATGTTCTAACCCTTCACCTCGCCAAATAAAAATATCTTTCTTACCTTTACCACCTCTTCAAAAATCTCTATGTTTTCCTTCATACTGTAGTGGGAGCGGAGGTAGGACACAAAGTTACAAGGGTACATCCCATAGAGACGGTGAAACAATGCATAAACACTAGCATGTAGATGGATCAGATACACTTCTGATATTTGACCTAAAGGGAATAGAAAAAAGGATTAAATGAGGAGATAGTTTAGCCCTTATCATTAAACATCAATAACTATTTCACTAAAGAGAACTGAACTTCCAATTTTTCCTCAATTCTATTATAAAGAAAAGTGCTTCAAGAAGTTTCTCTATTCCCTTTGCAACAGTTTGCTTAGCAGCAAATTTGTAGTTCAGACCAACATAGTTAATTACAGTCTGGAGTCTGGTGCTTCTACATTGATTTCATTATTCCAATTAACATGTTAAGGCCATTCTATAAATTCAAAAAATTCATGAAAATACTGCAGGATTATGGAACTAAAATAGCAACTCTCTAATCTGCCCAGAGGAACTAGCATTTCACTCACTCATATCAGATTCTCATTTTTCAATATTTTATTTCATTACAAAAGATTATGGGCTACCAAGGAGTTAAAAGACCAAAGTAGCAAATTAAAATAACTTGGAAGACACACATTGCAACAAAAGATACAACACTACTTTTGCACTGGGTGTCTCCTTTCCACCTAATATTTAATCCCTCAGCCAGCAACATGAAACAATGCTACTCATTACCAGTACAACTGTAAATTGGCTGCCAAGGTGCTAAAAATCACATAAAGCAGCTCAGACATCCCAAAATCGTGGAAGAAGCCACACAAATTTAAATTCCTCTGAGGCAAGTACAGCAAACATAAAAGATCAAGCCATGTCATCACCCAACTTTCTAAACTGCCCATGGAATATCTATATTAATTAGCTTCAAATACTATGCGATTACTGCTTTGTACCAAGTACCAATTGATTAGGTGGAGAAGGAATTGCCAAAACTCAATTTCATTCACTAGATTTAATTGGGAAAAAGATACTCATTACATAAGTATTTCATTCAAAGTAAATCCCTCAAGCAGAAGACAAAGTTTATCAGTCTTGGTGATGCATCATCATACCTGGGTTTCTCAGATTCCAGGCAGCCAAGCGGCCAAAGATTTCAAAGAAATCAAGAAGATACTGTTTCCCAGCTTGAGGAATCATTGGCAGGAGGATGATTAATACAAGAACTCCAGTAGTAAGGAATACAATGTCCGTCTCCATCTGTAGAAATCGAATTAACAAGGCAAACCTTTAAAAGTTTGAATTGTATACAAATTAAAGACATTGTACGACAAAATTTGCATGATGGCACTCAATCCCAGTCAGGCAACAAGAAGAATTTTAGTGGAATGATTCAATGGACATTTTTAGTATGCAGAAGGCAGTCTCACCAGCCTGTTCTGTCATTCAGTTATCCCATTCACCAGCTTTTGACTCCATTTGCTTTAATAGTTATGCCCAATAAATCTCAAGATAAGTTGACACCCATTTTGAACAACTTTTTGGAAGACACTACAGTTTTCCATCTGTCTTTGACAGGCATACAGAAGCTGGAAAGTGTGCGTCCAAGTCCTGATGAAGTGTCTCGGCCAAAAACATCAGCTCTTTATTCCTATCCGTAGATGCTGCCTGACCTGCTAAGTTTCCGCAGCATTGTTACTAAGGTGCATTTTTATTCTCTTGTAGTCTTCAAGTAAAGCACCCCCCCTCCAAAAAAATTCTCATTAAAAATATGCGAAGTCTGCTCTGACTCAATGGCAGCATTCAGAACCAGAAAGCTGCAGTTCAAGTCTCACTCAAAAATACTCGAGAGCACAAAATGCAAGCAGACACTCCAGTGAAGGGTTTGTACAGTGTCAAGGTACTGCCTTAGCACACTAAATATGGATCCCATTTGTGAATTCTGATTACCAGAGTTCTACCAGAGATATCCCAGAGAACTATTTGGGCATAGGACAGAAATATGTCATCACAGACTCGTCCACATACAATATTAAAAAATGTTATTCCCTGCTTATTACTTAGAAAAGCTCAAAAGGATTTGGGTGTTAGTTAACCAGCGAGACAGAAGAGAGTAGGACAAGAGATCCAACATTATATTTATATTCACATTACTTCCTCAGTCAAAATCTTTAGAGAAGTTGGGCAAAAATGATAAGAAAGCCTTAAATCTACAAGTAATACAAAAATTTAAAGCTATATACCACCAGCTTCAGAAGGCAAGTTATTCACAAATGTCAAAGCATATCTTACGTGGAAACATGAGGTGTGATAGTAACACTGGGGGCACAGAGGAAAAATACAAGTTCATTTTAAAAATAAATTTAATTTTGAAAATTGAACCTTCAGACACTTGAGAAGTGAAACCAGCACAGGAGCACGGAAGAGTTTATGAATCCAAGTGGGCTCACGTCGGATGACGTGACCCAATAAGGTCACAGCAGGTAGACGGGTCGCTGCCTTTCCCATACACTCGTTTAGTCGATCCAAAAGATGCTGAAAAATAAAATGAAGCGCAATGAATTCTACAGCCACTACAACTCTTCCTGTTAAACCCATGATTAAAAACCTGCTTGCAAATTTTAAACCTAATCCTTTGACTGCCTTATTTGGTATTGTTGGAGGAAATTATATTACTTTGGAGACACATGGTCTGCATATTTTGGCCTTTATTTCTCTCATAGCCAGGAGGGCATTGTTGCTTAAGTGGAAGGATGCCACTCTGCCTACTCGTACTCATTGGTTACATGATGTTATGTCATGCTTAAATTTAGAGAAGATTCACTGTTCAATTTCTGAACCTAGACAAGATTTTTTTTTAACATTGTCGGGACCCTTTCTTAATTATTTTCAAAATCTTCGATTTGCTATTAAGCACAGATGTTGGCTAATAATATGTTTTACTATATGTTAAGGATTTCTTCCTTTTCTTTTTTTTCCCCAAACCCAACAGCTGTTTTTTTCCCTGGTAGTGGCTTTAGATTTTTTGTATAATAAAATCTCTTTTCAATATTATGTTTTAATTTTATATGGATATGGGTATTTACACTTTGTGATTTCAATATATTGTATTGATATATTATATATCCTACTGTACCCTGTATTCTTTTAAGAAATAAAAATATTGAAGAAAGGAAGAAAGAAAAATCTGCTTAAGTGGAGAATAGCCATCTGAGTCCCAGACATTGTACAGTGGAAAAACCGTTATAATAATAAACCAGAAATTCAGAACAAGGTGTCAAATCCCATTAGCAAATTTAGAACCATTAAGAGATTCTCAGAAGTCAGTCACATGGCCTCGTCTGTCTGTGCCAGGACTTTGAATTCAGTCCTATTAAGCTAAAATCTGGGAACAAATGAAGAATCAGTAAAAAGTAATCCATTTGTCCTGACGAAGGGTCTCGGCCTGAAACATCGACTGTACCTCTTCCTAGAGATGCTGCCTGGCTTGCTGCGTTCACCAGCAACTTTGATGTGTGTTGCTTGAATTTCCAGCATCTGCAGAATTCCTGTTGTTTCCATTTGTTAAATTGTTTTAAAATTACAACCAGCATGCTAACATTCCTTCAGAGAGCAGATTACAGTTGTGGACTTCGTGTAGCTCCAGTCCAACACTGAGGCTATTTTAAAACTGACTTGCAATAATCCTGCCAACCATGTTCATTACAAGCCCCATCAAAAGAATTTTCAAAAAGGCTAATCCAGTACAAAAGCACAACTGAACTTCCAGTTATAACCAGCATGACAGGTGTTTAATTTCACCTCTCCTGCCTCATGTGAGGGAGTTTACCAGGAATTACAAGACCAGAGTGTGGTGTTAAATGAAATTAATGCTCTTCAAAAGGCAGAACACCCCCCCCACCCCCTGTAGCAATAAAATCTAAGATTTCATTGTTTAGTTTACGTGTATAGTACCCAGCAGGGAAAGACTCCTGAACTTGGCCATTTATCAGATACATGAATATCAAAGGAGTCATAAGGGAAAAAAAACAGCCAGGAATCCTGCTGCTGACTAATAGCCAATGCTTGAAAAGACGATAGTCGGTCTAGACTGGTGAAAAATAGCCAGCCATCAGCAACCATAAGATGTGGACATTTTGGCATAATTTACCAACACACCAGGATATAGGTGAAGATTGAAACATAATTGTTCCTCTCCAGGCACTGCTTTGATAATTTTTTTTTAAAAATGTGCTCATTACTTTCAAGGATTCTGGATCTCACTGGTCTTTGTTTTGGTGGGGATGGGCCACTTTTTAAAACAACTAATGCAATCTGTGTTAAAGATTATTTCACTGTGTTGATAGGCAGAGACCCAAAGGATTTTTTAAACTAGCATCGGTGAAGGAAATATTGATAGCATTCATATGGCTAGTGGATAGCTTGCAAAGTTACATTTCCGACAAGAAGCAGCAGCCTGAAAGCTCAGAATTACGCCCAAAGCAACTTAAGCATGCATATTTCACTACAAAAAGTCACATGTAGACAGTTGTACAACAGAATAAAAAGAATAGGAGCTTGACCAGAATGGTAATAATCACAGACAATTTTAATCTGTATTAAGAGAAAATTAGATGGGCAAAGGCAAGTTTAAATGAACCATTTATGTTTTTAGGATAATTTTCTTTCACACGAGCATGCTCTGGAGCCAGAGAACAGGCTGCATTCAACTTAGCATAATACAACGGGCATTATTGTAGGCATTCCAGAGCAGCAATGATCATAATACCGAATTTTGCTTTCTACTGAAGTGAGGTTTAAAATAACAGCCCTGGAACCAAACTAAGGGCAATTGGGAGAAATTATAATAGTTACAGTGAACTGGCAAGTTGGTTAAGAGGGGAGGGGGAAATCAAAGACGCAGTGGCAGATAGTTAAGGGGACCTTTCAGAGTAAGTTTAAAAACTAATGAAAAAGCATAATTGCATAAAACTGTCACTTTTTGAAATATCCAGCCCCAAGATGAAATTGCAATCCTAAAAATTATGAAGCTGTTAGAAAAGCTACACAATAGTTATTTGCACAGTTGCTTAAATTTAGCAATGAAATAAAACGTCTTCTTGCACATCTGCACATTTAATGGCTTGGGTAATGGCATCAAAAACTAGCCCTGGCTTATCTTTGAGGCTATAAGAACATCCCCCCTCTCCCCCATCTGGCATCCGTAAGTTTTTAAACCAACTGCCAATTAATGTGGCAGAATTTAAGTTTATCACCTTTCCTTCAGACTCCTTCAGAAATGGTTGTGCAATTAGAAATAACAAGATAAAAACGTGTTCAAAGTCACATCACCACTTATCCTGCTTACCTTATCATGAGGCTCCTGTACAGCTGAAAGGATCTGCACAGCTGCCAGAGAATTATTTTCCAAGTAATGATCCACTAATGGGTTCAGCAGCAAGGAGCCACGATCTGCAGACATAACAACCAGTTGACACATACAAGGAACTTTTACTAGTTGTGCAAGACTTCAGTCAACTCTGCAAAATGGCACTTCAAAATAAATTGGTTGGATAAGGAGATTGACCCCATGATTCTCTGCAATGAAATAACATGTAAATATTTTAATCATTTGCTGAGTCTCAATTAGGAATGTTGTGCTTACCACACTTGGGTGGCAGTAGGGGTGAAGTAGTTAGTTATGCCAACAATCTGGGATTGTTTTTGCATCAATGTTTGAGTAGATTTCATTGAAGTGCTCAAAATTTGACACATTAAATTTTGACTAACTTGAGAATCAGGGAACAAGTATTTAAGATAGTTGGCAAAACAGAATTTATGGGGGGGTGCAGAGATAAAACTTTGATCTGAAGTGCAATGCCTGAAAAGTTACAGGAAGGAGATTGGTTAGCAACCTTAAAGATGAAGTTGAAATAAAAATTGCTGGATTGTGGACAGTGCAAGATTAATTGACTGGTTCTTCCCAAGAGTTCCAAAAAGGCATATCAAAGAAATGACTTCTTTGTGTGCTGTATGGTTCTAATGATGAGTGAAGTACAGGAATATTTGGAAATATTCCATATCTCTAGACATTTAACAGTGCTCCACTAACTCTGTGCAATTATAGCAAAGTTTAAAAAAAAAAGGAAGTTTTACATTTCCTATTAACAGATGTAGCAAATGGAAATACTTAAAATACAAGACACACACTGCACAAACTCAAAAATTACAACACTGAGTCCCAAATTAACCTCTGATGATGAAAGTATTACCAAAACCCACCAACCATTAAACACAGGGAAAATGTTACTTTAAAAAAAAACAAAGTTAATTAAATCAAAAAGAATCACCTGCTAAGAACATCAGCACAAAGATCCCAACAGTTCAGGGAGGACCATTTCATCAAAACAGTCCCTGAAAGAGAAACCAGCACAGCCTCACCTGACCGAAGGTGGTCCACAATAAGTCCTTTCACGTCCTCAAAGATTTGAAGGTTTGTGGATTCTAGCAGCTGAACCAGGTCACTAATATTCACCGGCTGTGTCATGCTGTGTACACTTGACGCTGTATCGCCTCCCCAGTTTCACCCTTTTCAACACCAAACTGCTGACTAGCAGGGCAGCACTAAAATACAAGAACACAGTCTCATAAATAAGAGTAGGCTACTTAACCCTAAATGTCTGCTATACCATTCAAAACAACAGCTGATCTTTCATAGCAACATCACTTTCCTGCGCCAACCACACATCCAGTGATTCCTTTGAACTTTTTTTCAAAAAAATCCATTGATCTCTACGTCAAATATACCAATATAGACAGCTAGCTTAGGTAAAAAAAACCTAAATATTTATACCTCAAATTACTTGCTAACTTTCAATGGGACCACTTCTCAATCTTCTAAATCCAAGACAATACAGTCCCAGTCTGCTCAATATCTTGTCATTTGACAAATCAGGTTAACCTCTGTTTCAACTTCGTACTGCAGAGATACATCCTTGTGTAGGAAAACACTATTCCAAACAAGACCTCATCAGGACACTGTACAAGTGTGGCAATATGTTTGTACTCATTCTCAAATCCTCTTGCATTTAACATCAACATATTACTTGCTCTCTGAAACTGCTTTTTGTACCCAAATATTAACTTTCAGTGACTTACATAAAAGGACATCCACACTTTCCCCACAACTAATTTCTCACTATTTAAATATGATCATTTTATTTCTGTTGAAGTTGATGACACTTTCCAGCTGCCATGTCCTTGCCATTAACTTACTGTCCATATCCACCAGAAACACTGTACTCTTCACAGGCCACCGTGCACAAGCAAGCTTAGAAATATTAGACTTAATCCCCTCAACTAGATCAGCGACCTAGACTGAACAGCTGAGGGCCTAATATCCATTGCTAAGGCACCCCATTAGTCACAGTCTCTTAAGTTACAGGTGACTCCACTTATTCCTACAATTTCTTGTTAACCAATACTCAATCCATGCAAGCATTTCTAATAAATGCATGCATTACGAGGTCTAATTACCTCTTAAGTAGTATCTTACTGAACAACTGCTGAAAGACCAAATACATCACATTAACTGGCTGATATTAACATATTCCCCTAATTATAACTCCAAAAATATTTATCAAATATGATTTCAGTTTCACAAGTCTATGTTGACTCTACTCACTCATTGTAGAGAGCTCCTCTTACCACTTTAAAAACCATCACTTTTTCCCCCATTGAGGTTAGGCCAACAAGTCTATTGTCCCAAAAAACCTAAAAAATAACAACTCTGGGAATGTTTCACTATTCAATTTGATCATTGATGACCCTCTACTCAAAAACCATATTCCTGCTCTCTCATATTCCTTGATGCCTTTTGCTTCCAGAAAATATCAAGCCATAGTTTATTTAATGTCAGAATAGTCTGCCTAGATCTGTCAGAATACTCCAAATTCTCCGGTGAGAAAAATCCACATTGACTTAATCTCTTCCCATATGGCAATTCTGCCATCCCATGAATTAATCCGAACCTTCACTACATTCCCTCTATCACAAGTGTATGCTTTCCTATGCAGAGTTTACCCCATCAAGCCCTATCTAATGGCAAGAAACTCTTGCTACCGTACTCAGATCTCTTGCTGTTATTAATCCCATGGCATTAATCTGAAGGTAGACATTATTTTTATATTGGCCAACATTTCCAAAACCATTACTAGACCAGATTGTGCATTTTCTTCACCTTACTGCTACTTCTGATGAACTTTGCCATGCACAAACTGGGTAGTCATCATTCTTAGTCTCTAACTATAGTTCAATAGGTGTAAATACCAAGTCTGTGCATGAAAGCCACAATGAAGATTTATTTGTCTGATAGGTTTCCCATGGACAGCAAAATGGTGTGAAGAAATAAGATGGGCTAGATGAAGCAAACACCACTGATATCACTATAACACATCAGGCGATCAATGAAACCAAATATGTATTAGCATTTTTTTTTTAAACACCAGCTGAGAAAGTGATTCAACCATTTCAACAAACTGGCAACCAAGGGTGAGACAAGAATTAAGGACAATCCTCATATCAATCCTACAAAAACGTCCTTTTGTAACTGTCACATTGCATAAAAATGTCAGAGTTATAGAATGGCAATGCACACAAAAGCCTACTCCTCCTGTGTTCTTGGTAAAAAATGTGTTATTTGTTTTCATTGTTCATAACCTCAGGCAGAAGCAGCAAATGCCAATTTCAAAAACTTGCATTTATAGTTCCATGTAAAGGTGCTTCAAAGGCAGAAAAGTTGAAAATTTGAAACATACAAAAGGAGATATCACTTTAGGACAGAGGCAGCAGGTTTTGGAGGCTTCTAAAAGGAATCAAAAGCATTCGCTTCCAGAACATGGGAGCTCAACTACTGAAGGTATGGTCAATAAATTAAGAGTTGGTGGACCACAAAACTGTCAGGATTGAAGAGCTGGAATTACTAAGAGAAACAAGACTGCGGATGCACAAATGCATACTCCATCCACATAAATATACTGTATATAACATGTGCCAAATATACTGATCACAGATCAATTCCTTCTCTAGGAAAGAATGTGACAAATAAAATTTTGTATAGGAAAATGGGAATTCCATTTTAAAAAGACTAAACATATGCTTTACATTTCAATGTTGAGCTACATAAACACATGCAGAATGCAGCAGAGAAAAGACCCTCAGTTTCACTGCACTTGCCCTCTCCCCCACTTACAAAGCATCTGATGAACATTGCTCACTGTTACGTGGATTACGCAGACATTTAAAACTTACAGCAACTGAACCTAGAGAAGACTAAATGTTCAAATAAATGAATCTGAATAATCAGCATCAGGTTGAATGTCACTGGTATACATCACGAAATTTGTTAACTTTGTGGCAGCAGTACAATGCAATACATAATAACAAAAACTGAACTACAGTATACATATATACACACTGTATGTATATCAAATAGTTAAATTACTGCAAAATCAGAAATATAGTAGTGAGTTCAATGTCCATTCAGAAATCAGATGGTAGAGGGGAAGAAGCTGTTCCTGAATCGCTGAGTGTATGCCTTCAGGCTTCAGTACCCCCTTCCTGATGGTAACAATGAGAAGAGGCATGCCCTGGGTGGGTAATCACTGATCAAAATAAAATGACTTTCAAAACCTTTGCCACTTGCTGCAGGGACAACTATGTACTTACTCACGTTTGGCATTATGCAGTCCAAATCAAAACTGAGAACAACATCACGTTGAGGGGCTAGCGAGGTGGTAGAAGAAAATCAGTTGATATTGCGGATGCAAAATGTTTTTGCTTCCACAGAGTACTCAAAGGAGGAAGGCATATACAAGAGTTACTATTAAACCAAACCAATAAGAAATTCTGGAAAGTGTGTTAGTGAGTGATAAGCAGATGAAATAAAATGTATAGATGCATTTAGGTAAATTTAAATTAGGAAGGAACAAATTGATGCTTTGTTAATAGAGCAAAATGGAGTACAAAGTATTCACTGGGAGCCTAACTATTCACAGTTGAGCTGAATGGATTAAAATACAAATACATTCCAAATGAAAATGGTTTCAATTGTTTAAGTTTTCTGGAAGATCATATATGCATTACTGAACTTTAGCACAAATATTTAAAGAATTGCTGCAATATTCTATTCAACATATCTGCAATCTTTCAGATGGGAAAGGCTTGATTTACAATTTCAGAAAGGAGTAGAAGTATCAGGATCTCATTTTGTTAAATCTTATGTTTTGTTTAAAATGAGTACAGAAATCCAACAGACACTCCAAAAGTTTTTTTTTGAAAACAAGGGCAATGTTCTGGATTGACAAAGCCCACAACTGTTTAAACTAGTGAGACTAGGAGTCAATTTGATTGCAAAATGCACTTGACAGAAACATTTGGAATGATATGAAGTCTGGGCATCTCCACACCTGCCAGCTATTCATTATTGGCACATTTGGTGCTAGCACTCCATTTGTCACTGCAACAAGCCCTAGAAATTGACAAAAGAAATGCACATAGATGCAGACTCCATCCACATGAATATATATAAAACAGCATGTGCTAAACATTAATGACTGGTCAATTTCTTTTGGAGGAAAGCACGTGACAAATAAAGCTGCAGGTGCTATTGTGATTATCAGCTGACTAAATGCACAACCAGTGTTCACACCTTTTTACTACTGTCACTTTATGCTTCCTCTCCTGACAGACCAAGTTAGCAGACTTAAATGACAGGCTGAAAAGAGTGCAGCTTCCGTGTCAATTCTTGTGGCAACCTACAAGTAAAAACCTGCCATTTGAAAAAAAGATTCATTTACTCATACAATTTTAAGAGAAGTTTAAAGTTTTGGGAGAAAAACAAGTAGAATGAAATTAATTGGAAAGATTTTCAGAGATAGGAACATGCAAGATTGACTAAATAATCTCTTTGTAATCTATCTAAACAACCTGAATCAGAAACACTTTATTGACTGTATGTGAAATGTACCAGAATTGATTGTGGTTCGATGTCAAGCCATAAAACAGGACAATACCCTTTAACAGGCAACACAATAGCAACCAACAATTTACAAGACAATAGTGCAAACAGCAAGGAGCAAATAACAATTAGAATGGTGACAGGCACAAAAAGTCAATAATCAAACTTAAATAAATGTGAACATATGAAGAGACTAATTATCAACAGAACAAGGTGAGCAGGAAAACCCACTTAACAGATGTTGTACAGGGGCAGTTAAGTTATTACACCCGAGTAAGTTTTGTTGAGAAGCTGGAAAGCTACAGGAAAGAAGCTTTGCAGATGACGTGTAGTCCTGGTGGTTGGACTTGCAGCATTTCCCTGAAGGCAATGTGGTGAAAAGGTGACAGCTAGGGTGGGTGGATAATTCTAGCTTTAGTGCAATGACATCACTATCAGATGAGGGCAACAGCCCATATGAAATAAGTTAGCAATTTAGCAACATTCAGCAATGTGGTAGAGAGCTTACAGTCGTTTTCACAGATACTGGCAATTATTAATAAATTCCCAAAGATGGTGCATGAAACATTGTCCACCAAATTCTAAAACATTCAATGGAGTGACCTATCTGATTTCACTAAGCCTTTTCACCCTTCACAAGTCAAAAGTATTATGGAAAGCATGGATTATACAGCACTAACAATGAAGGAAT
This sequence comes from Mobula hypostoma, assembly GCF_963921235.1. NCBI lineage: Eukaryota > Metazoa > Chordata > Chondrichthyes > Myliobatiformes > Myliobatidae > Mobula > Mobula hypostoma. Next base: position 25,542,364 of record NC_086117.1, read on the forward strand.
TCAAAGTCATCCTAGACAAATACTCCAGGCATTCCTGCACCAATGCACTGTGTTTACCATCTATTTCAGAAACTGACCAAGATTACTTCAGCAGCACCTTCCAGGCCTACAACCCACACCATTCAGACAATAGTAAACAGTTGTGGATGACAATAGCTGCAAGATATTCTTCCCAGAGCCCACCTGGGAAAAACCTTCAACAGTGCATCAAAATTCTGGAACTTTACTTGACATCCTCACCAAACAGTCAACAGTCGTTAATGACATCTGCATGGGAAAATTAATAACCATCAATAAATCAAGACAATAATATTTTTTACCCAACTGTTACTTCCCTCGGTGTTCACATTTCCTGGAGTCACTTAAATATTTAATATATTTAAAAAAACTACAGATAGATAGCTTAGCCTGAAGGCATCAATACTGAATCTGAAAATAATAATCTGCACATATCATTGTAATACATGGAAAATTGTATGCCAACTCAATAAAGACAATGTATATCAAATTTGCAAAATACCTGTATTTATAAACAGTTCTACCGGATTTAATAACTGATTGCTAGTTCACATTTTTTTTAAAAATCTGTTATTTCTGGTACACTCAAACTCAATCCTAAATCACCAGGCAATCCCTCAGCCCATTTTGCCAGCTTGTATTTGAATTACTTATCATCTATTAATTTCAATTCCCTCAGAAGTAGAATAAACTACTAAATTATAGTCACCTAAACATAGTTCATTCACACTTCGTGCGACAACCCACAGTTATTAAGACAACACTTGCACACGAAGCATTTAACACAAAAGGGGCAGTGAAAATGATCGCTATTACAAGACGCCCTGACAACCAAAATGACTCTAGTTTAAACCCATTCTGGGGTTGCTTGGGGCGGGACCCGCGGAAGAATGAATAGAAAGATCAGACTTGACAACTACTTTCACATAACCAAACAATTACTGAGTGATCAGGAGCAGATCTCATCCCACACGTACGAAAGGACTACCTGCCCATGATAGACTGGAAGCAATACCAATATAAACTAAACCCTGAAACAGTAGCACTGATTAAATACACTACACCCATTCATTTAGCCCAAGGTCCCAGGCGCTCACTGACCACTAAGTAACGTGACGGTCCGAGGAGACACAGGACCCTTCGGTTCCCCTGAACCATCCGATGTCTCCTTCCCCTCCACAATGGAACGAGGGGCGGGGAAAAGACCACCTTAACCTCACCCGCTCACGGGTCGGTGCGTGAGGCCAAGCGGGAGGGGGCTGGACGGCGGCACGGCCGAGAAAGTGGGCCAAACACGCGGTCGGACTCGCCCTCTCAGCCGAGTAGCGCGGCGCTTTTACCTCTCAGAGACCCCGCATTCCACAGGGCGCCGCCATCTTGAACAGCTCACCCCCTCCCCCGACTCAATGCATCCGCTGCCGACTGAAAAACAAATAAACCTCGGACTACTTCTTCATATATTCCTCACAATGCATCACGCTCCTTGCAACCCCCCGCCCCCCCCACACACTGGAAAACCACCAGCCAACAAACTGTAATTCGCCCTCATTTCATAATAACAAATATCGCTTAATATACATGTTTTTCCTGAGAAAATTAAAGATAATATATGTAAATTGTTATTCTGTTGCCTCTTTACGCCTTGTTTGCGGAGGGATATCACGCGGAGCGACGCGGCTGCGCGTGATTTAAGGGACCAGTGGCGCGCCTGCGCAAGTCACGCGAAGACCCGCCGCCTCGGTATGACGTCTCCGCATTGTGGTAAACAGGTTATTGCCGGGCAAAGGGGCGGGTCTTCTGTGTTGTCAATCACGGTCAGAAGTGAGGCATTATTGGTTGCAGTAAGGCGAGGGGAGAGAACCAAAGTTCAAAGTAAATTTATTTTCAAAGTACATATATGTCACCATATATAACACGGGGGATTCATTTTCTTGAGGGCGTACTCAATAAATCCATAATAAAATAATAACCATAGTGGGATCAATGAAAGGCAATTGAGCCTTCAACCAGTGTGCAGAAGACAACAAACTGAGCAAATACAAAAAGGAAATAACAAAGAAATAGGCAATAAATATCGAGAACATGAGATAAAGTGTCCTTGAAAGTGAATCCATAGGTTGTTGAAACATTAAGACGATGGGGCAAGTGAAGTTGAGTGAAGTTATCCCCTCTGGTTCAGGAGCCTGATGGTTGAGGTTGATAACTGTTCCTGAACCTGGTGGTATGAGTCCTGAGGTTCCTGTACCACCTTCCTGATGGCAGGAGTGAGAAGAAAGAAGGGCCCCTGCTGACAGATGCTGTTTTACTGTGACAATGCTTCATGTAGATGTGCTCTCTGATTGTGGGAAGGGCTTTATCCATGATCAACTGGGCTATATCCATTATATTTTGTAGGATTTTCAGTTCAAGAGCACTCGTGTTTCCATTTCAAGCTGTGCTGCAGCCAGTCAATATACTGTCCACCACATATCTCCAGAAGTTTGTAGAAGTTTTAGGTATCATGCCGAATTTTCACAAACTCCTAAGGTGATGCTATTTTTTGTTTTGAAATTGTACTTACATGCTGAGCTCAGGACAGATCCACCAAAATGATAACCCGAGGAATTTGAAGTTGCTGACCCTCTCCAATTCTGATCCTCTGAAGAGGACTGGTACTTGGACCTCGAGTTTCCCCCTCCTGAAGTTAATAATCAGCTCTTTGGTCTTGCTGACATTGAGCAAGAGGTTGTTGCTGTGGCACCACCAGATTTTCAAGTTCCCTCCCATACGCTGATTTTTCACTACCTTTGATTCAGCCAATGACAGTGGTGTCATCAGCCAACTTGAATATGGCACTGGAGCAGTGCATAGCCACATTATAAATGTAAAGTGAGTAAAGCAGGGAGTTAAGCACACAGCCTTGTGGTGCACCTGTACTGATGGAGATTGTGGAGGAGATGTTGTTGCCAATTTTAACTGACTGGGGTCTGCAAGTGAGGAAATCCAGGATCCAATTACACAAGGAGGTATTGAAGCCAAGGTCTTATTGATTTGTTTTGAGGGGATGATGGTATTGAAGGCTGAGCTGTAGTCGATAAAGAACATCCTGATGTATGCACCTTTGCTGTCCAGATGTTCCAGGGTTGAGTGAAGAGCCAATGAAATGGCATCTGCTGTGTGCCTGGTGCTCCGGTTGGCAAAATGGAGTGGATCCAATTCGCTTCTCAGGCAGGAGTTGATGTACTTCATCACTGTGAATGAAAGTGCTACTGGACAATAGTCAGGTTACCACATTCTTTTTAGACACCAGTGCAAGTGAAATCTGCTTGAAGCAGGCGGGTACCTCAGACTGCGGAACGAGAAGTTAAATATCTCAGTAAACACTCTGGCCAGTTGACCAAGTCTTTAGTACTTGGCCAGATACCCCATCTGGGCCAGATGCTTTTCATGGGTTCTTTTCATTTTATCTGAAGACGTGGAAAAACAGTGCAACATTCTAAATTTATTTGCATCAGGTATAAAAAGTGGATGGTGAGATGATCTTATTTTGATTTCAGAAAACTTCCCATTATTTGAAATGTGGAATATTGCAATACAGTCAGCAAATGAGGTGATTATACAATTTGCATGTAATGGATTATGAGTAATGCTCACTTGGTAACAACTATAAACAGCCACTGTTAATAAATCACTTCTTCCCATATGAACCAACTCAATCACACACAGAGAACTTCAACTCTGTCCAAACCCCCAAGTCAGTTTCTTGAGTCCAGGCTAAAGAGGTGATGTGGACTTCAGGAAGTTACAGACTGACATCAACTGTGGAGCGATTCAGCAGCACCAAGTTTATTGGAGCGCACCTCATGGACGATCTCTCCTGATCCCTTCATACCATCTCTTTAGTCGAGAAAGCACAGCAGCATCTCTACTTCCTGGGCAGAATGAGACGAGCGAAGTTCTCTAACCACACCCCCCCCCCCATTCTAATCACATTCCACCGGACCCCCATCAAGACTGTCCTAACCAGCTCTACCACCATCTGGGATGGGAACTGCAAGGCAACAGATCGTGAGGACTGCTGAGAGAAATTCGAGGTCTCACTCCGCCCCGCCCCTCCCACAATCCAGGACATATATGCGAAGCGCTCATTCACAGAGCACATAGCATTGTCAAGAACCCCTCTCATCTATCCCATAATCTCTTCGACGTCCTACCATCAGGCATAAGGTACCGAGGTATAAAAACAAAGACTCTGTGTGACAGCTTCTTGCCCAGGCTGAGAGACTTCTGAAGACCCTGCTACCACCCAGTCCACGCTATTTTTGACAGCGCCAGTAGCATTATACTGTTGTTATATATACTGTTATATATATGTTGTATATTCAGTTAATGTCACTTGTACATAATATTTTTATTATATGTTAATATTATTTTATGTATTCCATGCGATACACCAGCTGGTGGTGTAGTGGCATCAGCACTGGACTTTGAAGCGGATGGTCCCGAGTTCAAATCCGGCCAGCAGTACTATCTGTACGGAAGGTAGGCCTGGCAATCTACTTCAACATCTTACCACGAAAACCCAGCGTTGCCCGTGAGACAACGATAGACATACTGTGATCTGCGCCAATGTCGATTCGTTTAGCTGTACGCACGTGTACAGTTTAATGACAATGAACTTGAACTTCCTTACCATCCACCACCTGGATCCAAAATCAGAATCAGGGTTATTGTCATTGACGTTTGCTGTGAAATATTTGTTGTTTTGTGGCAGCAGTGCAGTGTAATACATAAACATTACCATAGATTACAATAAGAAACTTAAATAAGTAATCCAAAAAGAGGGCAAAAGTAAGTAGGGCAGTGTTCATGAGTTCATGAACCGTTCAGAAATCTGACAGCAGAGAGGAAGATGCAGCCTCTAAAATGGTGAAGGTGTGTCTTTATGCTCCTGTACCTCCTCCCCCGCTGGTACAAATGAGACGACAACACATCCTGGGTGGTGATGGGCGCGCTTTCTTGGGGCATTGCCCTTTTAGGATGTCCTTGAATGTGGGGAGTCCGTTGCCTATGATGGAGCTGGCGGAATTTACAATCCTCTGCAGCTTTTTCTGATCCTGTGCAGTGGCCCCTCCATATCAGGTGGTGATGCAACCAGTCAAAATGCTCTCCGTGCTGTATCTGTAAAAATCCTCATGAAATATAGCTGTTGGCGTGACTTCTCCATAATTGCATCAATATCACCGGATAACAAAGATTTTGCTTCCTGAATACTTCAATAGGTACATCAACTGTCAGAGAAATGTATACAATATACATCCTGAAATTCTTTTTCTTTGCAAACATCCACAAAAACAGAGGAGTGCCCCAAAGAATGAATAACTGTTAAATGTTAGAATCCTAAAGTCCCCCCCAGCTCCTCCTCCCACACACAAGCAACAAGGCAACGACCCTCCTCCCCCACCAGCAAAAAGCATCAGCACCCTCCACAGAGCACTCAAGCGTGCAGCAAAGCATCAATAAAGGCACAGACTTGTACCCCAAAAACTACTTGTTCACCCAGTAATCTGACATTCTACAGGCTCGGTCTCTCTCTCTCTCTTCCTTATAAGAGAAAAAGAGGTGTCCCCGTTTCACAGCGAGAGGGGAGACATAACAAACAACGCTGGTTTATGATGTTAAAAGTCTGTTGCATCACTTTTTTCAAGCTCTGTGCCCAGAGAGCTCAGGTCTCTGGACACGCAGCCAGCAGCTAACCTGCTGCTTCCGATGTTCCGTGTTCTCCTGCAACGCCTCAGTCAGGGGCACCAGCCTAGAATCAGCCCGTCTCCAGAGCCACGAAAATCCAGCACCCTGAAGGCGCACTAGTCTCCCAGGCCGCGTTCTTTGGGATATCAAAAAGCGGACGGTTGTGAGGCCCTGAGAGGGTTCCATTCCTGCAAAGAACCAAAGTCAGACTCATTTTCTGCTTTCCCATTTGGACTACTTCCCTGCAAATCTTGGCAGTCAGTGACGAGCATGGTGAAAGTTACCAGGACATTGCGGTCATGGAGAAACGATCTCAGGGCAACTGGAATCCAACAACGCTGGCTGATTATTGTTGGACGCTTAAGTGAGAAGCCTCAGACACTGAGTACAAATGAAAGTCACCGACAAAACATTTTTAGCTTAGTTGAACTATTGCAAAGCGTCAGCACCTTGTGCAATTAAATGCGTTATATTTAATAAAAGTTAATTTCTTGTTTCTCCAAATTCCTACGTGATACAAGAAATCTGAAATTAAATTTGTGTTCAGCTTCAAGCAGTCTATCATAAACTAAAAGAAAACTTCTGAGGAAGCAACACTTCTGAAAAAAATTGCGGTCCAGTGTATGCTGGGCCCGGGATTGATCTTCAAAGATATTGACACTCAGGAACTTGAAACGACTCATCTTTCAGTGAGAACTGGAGTGTGTTCTCTCAACTTCCCCTTCCTGCGTCCACAATTAATTTCTTGGCCTTACTGACATTAAGTGCAAGGTTGTTCTTCTGACACCACTCAACAAGCCAATCTATCTTACTACTGTATGCCTCTCTGTCACCATCTGAAATTCTGCCAATAGTAGTACTGATGAATTTACAGACTGTGTTTCAGCTGTGCCTAGCCACACGGTTATGGGTGTAGAGGGCTAAGCATGCATCTTTGAGGGGAGGCTGTGAGGGGGAGATGTTTTTTCCGATCTGCACTGATTGTGGTCTCCCGATAAGGAAGTCAAGGATCCAGTTGCAGGAGGAGGTACAGAGGCCTAGATCTTGAAGATTGCTGATTGGTACTGAGGGGGTGATGGTGTTGGTATAATCAATAAACAGCAGCTTGACGTAGGTATTGCTGTTGTTCAGGAGGTCCAAGGCCAAGTGGAGAGCCAGTGGAATTATATCTGCTATAGACCTATCGTGGTGGAAGGCAAACACGAGGAAACCTGCAGATGCTGGAATTTCAAGCAACACGCATAAAAGTTGCTGGTGAACGCAGCAGACCAGACAGCATCTCTAGGAAGAGGTACAGTCGACGTTTCGGGACGAGACCCTTCATCAGAACTAACTGAAAGAAGAGCTAGTAAGAGATTTGAAAGTGGGAGGGGAAAGGGGAGATCCAAAATGATAGGAGAAGACAGGAGGGGGAGGGATGGAGCCAAGAGCTGGAGAGGTGATTGGCAAAAGGGATATGAGAGGGTCATGGGACAGGAGGCCTAGGGAGAAAGAAAAGGGGGAGGGGGGAAAAACCAGAGGATGGGCAAGGGGTATAGTGAGAGGGACAGAGGGAGAAAAAGGAGAGAGAGAGAGAAAGAAAGTGTGTAAATAAATAAATAAATAACGGATGGGGTACGAGGGGGAGGAGGGGCATTAGCGGAAGTTAGAGAAGTCAATGTTCATGCCATCAGGTTGGAGGCTACGCAGATGGAATATAAGGTGCTGTTCCTCCAACCTGAGTGTGGCTTCATCTTTACAGTAGAGGAGGCCGTGGATAGACATATCAGAATGGGAATGGGATGTGGAATTAAAATGTGTGGCCACTGGAGTTCCTGCTTTCTGTGGCGGACACAGCGTAGGTGTTCAGCAAAACGATGTGGTGGAAGGCAAATTGTAGTGGGTCCGGGTCTTTGCTTAGGCAGGAATTAATTCTGGCCATGATCAAACTCCCAAAGCACTTCATCACAGCAGATATGAGAGCAACTGGGTGATAGTTGTTGAGGTAGCCCACCCTGCTCTTCTTTGGCCCTTTTGAACCTCTGACTGCAGTGGTGAGCCATTAGAGATGTTCTTGAACACTCCAGCCAGTTGGTTGGCACAGGTTTTCAGTTACCTGCCAGGTACACCATTGAGACCTGGCACCTTGCGAAAGTTCACCCCCTTGGAAGGTGTTCTGACGCCAGTCTCTGAGACAGAGACCACAGGGTCGCCAGATGATGCAGGGATTCACACAGCTATCATTTTATACTCTCTAAATGTCACGGAAGTTTTGTTTTGCGGCAGCAGCAGCAGATGCAGTAATCAATCCCCACTCCACGTGCATTCACTCTGCTTAATAACCTCTCGTGCAGCACCTCATCAAGGCCTTCAAAACGCCCAAACACATCACATCCACTGGCTCTAGCTTACCTATTCTGCTTGTTCCAATCTCAGGACAACAAGAGATTTGTCAAACATGATCTTCCTTTCATAAATCCACATGACCCTCGCCAATCCTATTGTCTGCTAATTGCCCTTCCTTGGAAGATTCTCAGAATCAGAGTCAGATTTACTATCACTGACATATGTCATGAAATTTGGTCTTTTACCGCAGCAATTCAGTGCAGGACATAAGAAATCACTACAAGTTACAATAAGGACTGTATAAAACGATGACTGAGTAGAGCAAAATTGTGAGGTGGTGCTCACAGGTTCTTCAACCGTTCAGAAATCTGATGGCAGAAAGGAAGAAGCTGTTCCTAGAACTTTGAGTATGCGTCTTCAGGTTTCTATAGCTCCTCCCTGACAGTAGTAATGAGAAGAGGGCATGTCCTGGATGGTAAACACAAAATACTCTGCAGATGCTGGGGTCAAAGCAACACTCACACACTGTCCTGACGAAGGGTTCTGGCCCGAAACGTTGACTGATCGTTTCCATGGATGCTGCCTGACCTGCTGATGGTCTGGGTGGTGACAGCTCGTGACGATGGATGCAGCCTTCAATGGGGTAGGGAGTGTCCATCACCCATATACTTAACTCCTTGGGTCTACTATCCCATTTCCCATTGTTTCCGTCTTCCATCATCCTCCCCTTATCTGGCTTTACTTTCCTGACTAATCAGATAAGAAATCAGATATTTAGATTATCAGATATTCTTTACATATCAGATACAATCACCTTCCTTATTTATCAGATTCCAAAATCTGCAGCCTTCTGTTGCCTCCGCCTATCACTTTCCAGCCTCTACTGTCTCCTCTGCTCTCTCCGTCAGTCCCATCTACCCATCGATCCCTGCTTACCTGGTTCCACCTACCACCTGCCAGCTCCTGCCTCATCCTTCGCTTCAATCGCTTCAGAAAATGGCGGCGCGACGCAGCTCGCAGTGGCCACTCCGGTGGTGATGTCTGTTATTCGTCAAGTAGGGTGCCACGCACAATCCTGATTTGATGGAGACAGACGTGAGAGCATGGAGGAACATCTGGTGAAACTTCTGAAGTGCCTGCTTCACTGCTGCTGCTACTGTGTGGTCCAGAATCTCTCGGAGGGGAAGGCCCCGAGTCCTCGGCTTTGCTTGTTGCTTGTTGCTCGGCGGCCGGGGCGGGATCGAAGCGCTCAGCAGAGGATGGTGCTCGGAGAGGCTGAGTCGGAGGGGCTGGTCAGAGGCTCGAAGTTTTCGGACGGACTCAGAGTCGGCTGCGGTCGGGTGCTTCCAATGGTGCTGCATCGGCAAGTTTGCGGCACTTGGAGGTTCATGGCAGGGAGAGTTTCTCCCTTCTGCCGCCTGTGTGAGATGATGAGTCTATCAGGACTTTGAGACTTTTTTTTTTACTGTGCCCATGGTCTGCTCTTTCTCAAATTATGGTATTGCTTTGCACTGTTGTAACTATATGTTATAATTATGTGGTTTTGTCAGTTTTAGTCTTGGTTTGTCCTGTGTTTGTTGTGATATCATTCTGGAGGAACGTTGTATCATTTTTTAATGCATGCATTTCTAAATGACAATAAACGAGGATTGAGTGTCCTCATAATCTAATCTAATCTAATCCGCCCCTCCCCTGCCTCTTTATTCTGCGATTCAACCTCTCTAAACTCTGTCCTTCTGCACCACCTCCACCTGAAACACCGACTGTCCCCTTGCCTCCACAGATGCCCCTGACTCTCTGAGCTTTCCAATTGCCCCAGATTCCAGCCGTGTTTCCCTTATGTCCTTATCCAAATTCCCACTGCTTGTATCTATCCTTTCTCGGGCCTGTGCTTACTGACTCAATCAGCTCCTTTGTACCCAACACTTCAAATTAAATCAAATGATTCTCCCCCTCCCCTATCTCTGCAAACTCCTCCAATCACAGAGCCCAAGAGACCTGGAGTTTTATAGCCCAGAAACAGGCCCTTTATCCTAACTCCATTCCCTCCAAGTGGCCTACCTATTTTCTTACATTTGTCCATATCTCTAAGCCTTTCGTATCTATCCACCTGTCTGTGTCTCTTTTAATTATTGCAGTTGTGTTCTCTGACAGCTCACTCCATTTACCCACAATCCTCCGTGTGGAGAAACAGACCCCTCAGACCACCCCCTCTAAATCTTTCTCAGCTTGAACCTGTGTCCTCTAGTCTTAAACTCTCCTACCCGGGATAGGAAAGAGGAGTTAGAATGCACTGTAATTATGGGAAAGATTGAAGGGAAGAAAGCAAGAGAAAGACAAAGACAAATGATGATGGAGACAGCAGCCAGAGAACTGGAAATAAATACCAATGAATTGATCCACTTGACCCGAAACAGGAGTGTGTGGGCCATGGCAGTCAAAGCTCAAACTGGGCACGGCACCTGATAATGATGATGATGACCCGGGATAGAGACTGTAACCATTCACTTTACTGACGCCCCTCGTAATTGATTACACTTTATAAGCTTACCACTCGGTCTCTGACATTCTGGGGGGAAAGGAAACACCCCAGCCCATCGAGCTGCTTCTTATAACTCAATCTCTCCAGTTCTTGTAACATCCTTGTGAATCTATTTTACACCCTTTCCGGCTTCATGATGTCCTCCTACATGCAACCAACCAGCACTGCTCACAATAACCCAAGTGCAGTCTCATTAACTTCTTGTACAGCTGGAACACTTACACTGATGAGAGCAACTATGTCAAATACCTTCTTCACCACCTGTCTACCTGTGTTGCCTTTCAGAGGAATACTGTATGTACTTGCACCCCCTAGGTTTCTTTGTTCTACAACACTATCCAGGACCCAGCCATTTCCTGTACCGGACCTGCCATGATTTAATTTCCCAAAATGCAATTGTCTGAGTTAAATTCCATCTGCCATTCCTTGGCCCATTTTCCCAGCTGACCTAGATTCTATTGTGGACTCAGACAACCTTCTTCACTGTCCGTCGGTTTTGGTACCATCCGTAAACCTACTAATCATGCCATCTATGTTCTCATCCAGATTATTAGTGTAGATGACTAATACAATCTAGTCAAGATGGCGCCGAGCCACACGCCGAGCCACAACAGCCCGGTGATGTTGTGGCTCAAGTTCAGCTGTGTTTTCTTTCAGGCTTGTAGGGATGGTTTTGTGGAAAGTGTGGGAAGTCAGTGTTGAGGTTAAGGGACAGTGATGAGGAAGAGGGAAGGGGCAGGAGCCAGTGTTCGGAGTCCAGGTCAGAGCACTCTGCCGTCAAACGTCAGTGACCCTGGTGGTCAGGTCAGGAGGCGCTGAGGGTGGAGATCCCCAGGACGGCGATCCGTCGGGTGGGAGTCGCAAGAGCCGGTGACCACCAAGTCCTGGGGTCAAAGGTCCACGTGAGTACAGAAATCAAGACCCAAGAGCTCACACCATGACCGGCGACTGCTGGGTCAGGGCCTGAAAGTCAAATCCTGTTATTGGCAAGTGTTGTGATCCCAGGACAAAGCCATGGGTTGAAGACCGAAGTCGGAGAGTCGGGAGGTAGAGGCCCGAAGGTTAAAGCCTCTGGGTCAGCTTGTTTGGAGGTCAGAGGCCCAACGACTGTCAGTCTGTGAGTCTGGGCCAGGAACTGAAGGTCGGGGGTGAGTGGGTAGGTGGCCAGATGGGAAAAGGGGCAGTTTTGCCATTGCTGCCTAGTGTTGTGTTGTGTTGTTCTGCTGAACGTTACGGACATGCTGTCTTTGCTGTCCCCAGCACATCCTCGGGTACGTTGTTTGCGAACAGAAACGAGGCTTCTCACTGTACGGTATGCTTCAATGTACATGCGATAAATAATTCTGAATCTGAATCTGAAGCAATTCCATAACAATGCCCCAGAATCTAAATTATTCAGCCTGAAAACCTGTATGTTCTCCCCCATATTTGCCAGAACTGAAATTGTTCTCTTTATTTGCATTTTATACAATAAAGTGGTTCCTTAAGGCTGTTATAGCCAGCGGGGGGGGGGGCACGGGGGTACATAGAACACGGAACAGTACAGCACAGGACCAGGCCATTCATCCCACAGTATTGTGGCAAACCAGCTAAAAAGCAAATCAAAAACACCCAAACACTGATTCCTCATACCTACACCATGTCCATATCCCCCCATTTTCCTTACAACCAAACTTCTCTTAAAAGCCACTAATGTATTTGCCTCTGCCACCATACCAGGCAGCACATTCCAGGCATTCACCACTCTGAGTAAAAAACTTACCCCTCACATCCTCCTTGAACCGACCCCCTCTCACCTTCAATGCATGCTGTCTGTTACGAGACATTTCTACCCTGGGAAACAGACAGTCCCTGTCTACTCTATCTATGCCTCTCATAATCATATAATCCTCTCTCAGATCTCTCCTCAGCTTCCGGCACTCCAGAGAAAACAACCCAAGTTTATCCAGCCTCGCATGATAAAACACACCCTCTAAACCAGGCAGCATCCTGATAAACCTGTTCTGCACCCTCTCCAAAGCCTCAACATCCTCCCTGTAGTGGGGTGACCAGAACTGTATACAATACTTCAGATGTGGCATAATCAGAGTTTAATAAAGTTGCAACTTAACCTCCTAACTATTGAACTCAATGCCTCAACCAATAAAAGCAAGCAGTCCATAAGCCTTCTTAACCACCCTATTGACCTGTGTAGCCACTTTCAACGAATATGGATCTCAAGATCGCTCTGCTCAGCAACACAGTCAAGATCTTGCCCTGAACTGCCTCCTTGCACCCTTCTGAAGGTGCAACACCTCACATTTATCTGGGCTAAACTCCGTCTGCCATTTCTCAGCCCATATCTGCACCTGATTTATACCATGCTCTCTTCTTTGCCAGTCTTCTACACTATCCACAAGTTCACCAATCTGCAAATTCATGAACCCACCTTTCTACATTTTCATCCAGGTCATTTATATACATCACAAACAGCAGAGGTCCCAGCACAGATCCCTGCGGAACTCCACTATTGACAGACCTCCAGCTTGAATAAATCCCTTGAAACACTACCTTCTGACTTCCATGTGCAAGACAGTTCTGAGTCCAAACAGCCAATTCACCATGGACCACATGCATCTTAATCTTCTGGATGAGCCTCCCATGAGGGGCTTTGTCGCATACCTTACTAAAACCCATGTAGAGAGCATCTACTGCCCTACCCTCATCAATCCCTCTCGTCACCTTGGTCAAAAAACTCAATCAATTTGGTAAGGCACGACCTGCCACACACAAAGCCACGCTGGCTCTCCCTAAGCTCCCACTACCTATTAAATGCTCCCAAAGGTGTGCACCTCAAATAGCCTCTGACAACCAAGACGACTTCTTCTTGTTGTTTTACGGCGGTTGGCACCCAGCCTAATGGTGCATTACCGCCACCTTCTGCTCCGGAGTGTGCAATAGACTTACCTTCCAAATTCCTTCACCCAATCACACACACACACATACCCTAACCTACATTTTATCCTCCCATCTTTGGCCATCCTAGTACCCTATTCCTGCTTATTCATCATATCCTACAAAAAAACCTGATGCACCATCAATAACTCCAAAAGACTGGAAGTAGAGTAAATACTGAAAGGCTTTTATTAGCAGTAAAATGTGACCTCCAGCATGCTGAGTGTCTGCCCCTGGACTGAGGGGAGGAGCCAAGGCACAATCGCCTTTATTCAGGGGTCTGTGGGAGGAGCCACAGGGGCAGTCTGCAGAGGGGCATGTCCAGACAGGTAACCCAGTTACAACATATAAATATGGGTTACCACAAAACCTCTGTACCCCTTAAGAAAGCTAAAAATACCCTGATCTGTGCTCTCTCACCCATGTCCAGCAACCCTTTTAATGTGAATTCCTGCACACCCAATTCCCTTAGATTGAGAACTAAGTCCAGCTCCTGCCCTACTCTAAGTGTGGCTTAGCTACCAAGTCTGGCAGAACCTTTCTACTGACAGGTGAAGGGGCAAAGGCAGGTTACCGGCACCTTAAAACCAGTCACTTCAGGCAGAAGGGGCTCATTAGATAGATTCAACTTTATTGTCATTGTGCCGAGTACAGATACAAAGCCAATGAAATGCATTTAGCATCTGACCAGAAATGCAAAGAACAGTGTTATTTACAAAATAACTGCGAATAAAAAAAAGTGCTACAGCACACAAATATAACAGCCGTGGTTGGCAGCTCATCTAGGAGAAGGAAAACTCTGATTTCAAGTTTCCGCTGCCTTGCAGTTATACCCACTCATGGGGAAGGCTTTGGGAGTAAGCCCCAAGGAAAACTACAGAGCTGGTGTCCCTAAGACTGGCCTATGCTGAGTTCATCGCTGACTGGCAACTCTTGCGACGCCGCTGGTGCCAAACTGTATCGGTCTCTGCCGTTCCTTTGGGTTCGTCAGCTGCGTGGAGAGGGGGACCTTGCTACATGGACACCGGCTTGTTCTCCATATCGAACTGCCCAGGCTTGTGTATCATGTAGACAGCTAAGATGCAACATCCATGCTCGACCTTGACCAATGGCAGGCCTCATAATGTAGTGTAACACAGGAGTGTCATGTCTAGTATTTTCAAGCTTTTTCATGGACTTGGCGTGCTTCATCCCATCTGTGTCTTGAGGGCTGAGACCCCTCCCCCCCCACACCATTTGTGGGTACAGCAATGCACTCTTCATGCTCTAAGACTTCAGCCATCCATCCCTGAAGGGAAGGGGAGCACTGGGTGCAGCCAATTAATTAATTAAGATCAGGTCACTTACTGTTTGCAAGCACAGCTTGTCTCTCTTCTGTGCTACCTTTTTATGCCTGTGTCTCTGTAGGAATGGCATGAAATAAAATTACACTTGGGATTCACTGATTTACTAGCCTGACAGTGGCCCCTGTCGAATTACATTACCACTGCAGTAAAAGATGAATGCCTCATTTTGGAAGAAGCAGTAGGGTGCTGACACTGCCACCTCCTGGACAGTGGGCCAGAAAAGGTGAAGGATTACAACATGCAGCTGCAAGGATTACGATATATCTTGTTAACACATCTTCACATATTAAAATTACCCCAGGTTTTTAAATATTTCTAGCTTTTCTTGCAAGCATCTACACTTTTCTCATAGTTACTCTTTCATCTCTCTTCCCTTTTTGTTCTACCATGCTACAGATGCTTGCCTTCCATGCTGATTGTTTTCTTAATATTTTCTACTTAGAAGTTCTGTTTTTAAGCATTTCAATGCTCTTCTTAATCATTTCTCCATCACATGTTATTACTGAACAAATCTTAACCAATTTGTGCACACCCATTCACTTGTCCACCGTTTTTGCACATGTAGAGTACATAGGTCCTAGCCTCCAATTCCTTCAGTTGACGTTTCCCTATTCCTCCTAACTTCATCAAACCAACCCCACTCCCCAAACCTCATTACCACTACCAGGACTTCAAGCCTGACATTGGCTTTCCTCTCTTCCACTCGCCCTCTATCATTCAAGAGGTTGGTGGCTCTGTTTTCACACTACGAGGCCTTTCATTCCGGAAATCTCTCCAGAAATATCCTCTCCGCCTTGGAATATTTTCCATGGGGTTCTATAAATTAAAGTTCCTATAGTATACTTCCTTGAAGTATACTGAACCACTTAAAACCTTATATATGTATTATTATTAATAATAATAATACATTATAATCATCCCAGGCTTTTAAACAGTTCTAGTTTTTTCTTGCAACTATGTACACTTTCCTCATGTTCATTCTCTCATTTATATATCATTGCCTCTCTTCCCTTTTTATGTAAAAAGTTCTTTAATTTTACGGAGAAGTGGTGGCAGATCAGCTTGGCAGTAAGTACAGTCGCTCTACAGCACCAGCGAACACCCTTCAGGATTCGAATCCCGCCACTGTCCGTAAGGAGTTCTCCTCATAACTGCGTGGGTTTCCTACGGGTGCTCCGGTTTCCTCCCACAAAATCAAAGGCATATGGTTAGGGTTAGCGAGTTGCGCGAATGTTATGTTGGTGCCAGAAGCTTGTGAGCTTTCTCCAGCACGGTCCTTGGACCATGTTGGTTGTTGACACAAAATTACACATTTCACTGTGTCACGTACCCCGTGACGGGAATAAAGAACCAGCAGAGATGGAAAGCACTTTGGAATCCAGTATTGCAATTAACTAATAATATTTATTAGTAACTATGCAATACAGTATTATAAATGTAGATAAATCAAACAGGTTAGCAATGATTATATATATAAGTAAGTATATCAGTAAGTGTGGAAATATATATGAAAAACCAAGCTTCTTCAAGTCTAGGGGTAAAAAGATACAGTCTTATGATGATGAGTAAAGTTCAGTTCAATTCAGTTCGTGGTATTGAGTTGAGTAGTGATGGATAGAGAGAGAGAGGGAGAGATTTGAGTCTTCAGGTGAGCTGACGCAGTCGACCTTCTCGTTGTCCTCTGAAATCCTTTAGAAGTCATTGACTGTGACCACAACACAGGGGACCGGTTTTCTGTGGTGGAGCTATCAACCCAGGCAAGGGTGAACACATGGACAACTTCCCACCGGTCACTGCCTTTCCTCACTGCAAGAGCGACTGATCGATCCTCCAAAAACCCACTTTTTCTGCGGGCACAACAAAGCTCATTCAGTGTCCAAAACATGTGCCTGAGATCTATATCATCTGACCTCCTATTTATCTCACCGTACTGAGTACCAACTGTCATTCAAATAACTCCTCCTTCCTTTGTCTGTGTAAGAAATACACTAACAGGCAAATTTCCTTGGAAGTGTAAACACGCTGCCGAAAAATCATAACATCGATTGTCCATCAAATAACACCGCCCTCTGTCACCATAGCAACTTATGAGCTGCTCGGTGCTCTCCAACTCAGCAGAAATCCAAAAGTTCCTCGTGCCTTAAAGTGACAGTCCAAAAGTTAGTCTTCGTCACTCTCTCTCTCTCTCTTTTCAAAACAACATGTCAGTGTTAAATAACTCTCTCTCTCTTTTCAAAAGCACAGTTCATAGGGGTAGTCGAGCACAGTTCATAGGGGTAATTCAGGACCCCGTCACAACTGTATGTTTTGGTGTTTCAATGTACGTTTGAAAAATAAAGCTAATCTTATCTTAAAAAATCACCACCACCTATTGATAAAAACGAGATACTCTTTCTTTTTCACCTTCAAAAGTAATGCAGTATTTGTCCTTGCACCTGTCTCTTCCTTTCCACCATCTGGGGGTCACCATTCTTTTTAGCTGATGCAGAATGTTACAAGTTTGTTCAATTTAGTTTATTTTAGTCATTTTTTAATAAATTCTGATGGGGTGACTTCACTCTGTTAAGATCACAGAAAATGTTCAAGGTCAAGTTCAGTTTATTGTTGTTCGACTGTATACATGTATACCACCAAACAAAACAATGTTCCTCCGAGCCAAGGTGCATAACACAGTACATACAACTTCAACATGTAGCACATAAAGTAATATTATCACAAATAATAAGTTATAAACTATATAACGCTACTGGTGCTTCATACTTGATAATACCTAGGTGACAACAGGGAGTTCAGTTGTCTTATGGTCTGGGGGAAGAAGCTGTTTGCCATTCCAACAGTTCTTGTCCTAATGCTATGGTACTTCCTGCCTGATGGTAGGGGGTCAAAGAGGTTTTTGGAGGATGGGAGGGATCACTGACAACGCTGAGGGCCCTGCGTAGCAATGCTCCTGATAATTATCTGTAATGGGTGGAAGAAGAGTCCCGATGATCCTCTCAGCAGTTCTCACAGTCCCTTGTCAGAACTTGCGGTCAGATGCTTTACAATTCTGTACCAGACCATGATGCAGCTGATCAGGACATCTACTCTTTCCTCTCTGGTACTTAAGGAGAGATTCCAGAGAGAAGCACTTCTTGAAAAATTGGCGATACATATGCCCTCCATTTATTTCTGATGTTTAAGGGGCCTTCAGTACAATTCCAGTGGGCACATGGCCAAGTGGTTAAGGCATTGGACTAGCGACCTGAAGGTCGTGAGTTCAAGCCCCAGCCAAGGCAACGTGTTGTGTCCTTGAGCAAGGCACTTAATCACACATTGCTCTGCGACGACACTGGTGCCAAGCTGTATGGGTCCTAATGCCCTTCCCTTGAACAACACTGGTGTCGTGGAGAGGGGAGACTTGCAGCATGGGCAACTGCTGGTCTTCCATACAACCTTGCCCAGGCCTGTGTCCTGGAGAGTGAAGACTTCCCAGGCGCAGATCCATGGTCTCGCAAGACTAACGGATGCCTTTATTTATTTAGTACAATTCCATCAATGCAATTTGGTCATGGTCTGGTCCGTGAAGTCTGCATTCCGGTTCACGGTCCGGTCCGTGGACTCAGGACACCGAGTCTTCCAGCTGTCCCTTGTTTGGTTGAGTTAATTGTAGGCACCTAATTCCCATCTTGGGGCTTGGAATATAAGCAGACTTGGGGTTGAGTATGGGTGGCTGGTTTGTCTTATCAAGATCCCCTGGGAGCAACCTGCTGGTGGAAGGCTAGAGCGGCCACTTGCCATCTTTAGGCCGTGTTGGAGAACCGTCCCCTCATGGAGCCTTGCAGTCAGTAGTTAGAGCTGTCTTTGCAGTATGGATTCGGCTGTGTCCTGGGCCAGTTGAGTGGCTGCCAGCTATTCTGAGCTAGGTAGGGATCCGGCTGTTTCCGTACCCGGCTGAGGTTGCTGGCTGAACTGAGACTCGGAGCTACCCCAGAGCAGAGATGGAACTGTCTGTTGTTCTTTGGTGTTGTCTCTTCTTGTCCTAGCCTCCGTGGGGTAAGTCAGGTTGTTTGGCCGTTGGCCTGCGGGGGGATCTGTCTCGTCTTGTCCTCGCCTCTGTGGGGTAAGTCAGGCCATTCTGCTGTTGCCCTGTGGGGGGGGGGCGGGGGTCTTGTCTTGTCCTCGCCTCTGTGGGGTAAGTCAGGCCATTTTGCTGTTGCCCTGTGGGGGGGGGTCCTGTCTTATCTTGTCTTGTCTTGTCCTCACCTCCGTGGGGTAAGTCAGGCTGTTTCTGCCGTTGCCCTGCAGGGGAATCTGTCTTGTCTTGTCCTTGCCTCTGTTGGCTATGTCTGGCCATTCTGCCCTTACCCAACAGGTAGATCTGTCCCACCTTGGTGTGGAGATGAAGTTGAGTCCCGGCTTGTCTATGGATAAGTCCCGGCTCTATGTCTATGTACTGTCCAGTCTCATGTTAGTGTTGAGTTAAAGATGAGTCCTGGCTTTTCGAAGGATAAGTCCTGGCTCTCTGTTGATGTACAGTTCCCAGTCTGTCTCTGAGCTCCAGCCTCTGATTTATCAGCCTCTACATTCCAAGACTCCAGCTCCCAGCCTGTCTCCAAGCCTCAAGACCAAGATCCCAGCCTGTCTCCAAGCTTCTAGACCCCAGCCACGTCCTGTCCTGTAGTCATATCATGTCCTTGCCTGGTTCTGGGGCCCGAGCCCAAGACAAGACCCAGGTTCTGGGTCCTTGTCCAGTCTCTGGCTCGGAGCCCAAGCATAGTTCCTTGTCCGGGTTCCCTGTCTTGTCCATGGCCTAGCCCAAGTCTGCATTCTTGTCCTTGCTCCTTGTCTGTATCCTGTCACATCCCTACTCTAGTCAAGTCCTGTTCTTCGTACTTCAGTGTCTGTGCCTTGCATTTGGGTCCGTTCCCAGCGCCCCCATTGTGACAAATTTCTCCACATGTGTTCCCCGTTTTAATGCATGTTGGCCCGTTTGTAGATCTTTCCAGCAAACCACCCCTCTTCAAGGCTGTAATTGTTTATTTAATCAATATTACCACTTCCTTCTATTGTTCAACCACCTGTAACCAGGAATGTTGAATTGCTCTTTGTCGAAACTCTGTAAATTCAAGCAACATTTCATCTCTCTAGACATAATGACTCTGCCCTTCTCTAAGCCCATCCTCTGCTTCTTTCTTTAACTTATCGAGCATTTCCAGCACCCTGTTCCATTTTAAGCCAATTATCCATCGTCAATGTTAAATTTGTAATATATTTCAAGTACTTATGTGCTATGGCCACTCTGTACTTTGTGTAGAATTATGGGTGGGAGAAGGAAAATTACAAACAGCATTTTCATCTGTTGCGTGCAGTGGGTTCATGGCATGTTAAAATTGATCCCCAAACTGCTTAGGCTTAATAGTCATTGTCATAGTCATAGTCATACTTTATTGATCCCAGGGGAAATTGGTTTTCGTTACAGTTGCACCATAAATAATTAAATAGTAATAAAACCATAAGTAATTAAATGGTAATATGTAAATTATGCCAGGAAATAAATCCAAGACCAGCCTATTGGCTCAGGGTGTCTGACCCTCCAAGGGAGGAGTTGTAAAGGTTGATGGCCACAGGCAGGAATGACTTCCTATGATGCTCTGTGTTGCATCTCGGTGGAATGAGTCTCTGGCTGAACGTACTCCTGTGCCCACCCAGTACATTATGTAGTGGATGGGAGATATTGAGCAAGCTGGCATGCAACTTAGACAGCATCCTCTTTTCAGACACCACCGTGAGAGAGTCCAGTTCCAACCCCACAACATCACTGGCCTTACGAATGAGTTTGTTGATTCTGTTGGTGTCTGCTACCCTCAGCCTGCTGCCCCAGCACACAACAGCAAACATGATCACACTGGCCACCACAGACTCATAGAACATCCTCAGCATCGTCCGGCAGATGTTAAAGGACAATCATAAATCTTCTATGATTTCTATCATAGATATTTGATTTATAAGAAATATATATATACAGAAAAGTGTCGATAAAGGGCCAGAAACATCATGAGGGATCCCAGCCACCCTGCTCATGGACTGTTTGTCCCACTCCCATCAGGGAAGAGTCAATGTAGCATCCATGCCAGGACCACCAGACTCAAATATAGTTACTTTCCCCAAGCGGTAAGGCTGATCAACACCTCCACCCACTAACCCACCCTCCCCTCCACTATATCTTTTCCTGTCAGAGTCACCTTATGCATAGACATAAGGTGTGCCTAGCATTACTTTATCGACATGCAATCAATCTATGTATATAAATTATATGTTTGTATTTATTGTGTTTTTAAAAAATATTCTGTTCTTTAACTATTTTTTGTGTTCTCGGATCCCGAGTAACAATTATTTTTTACTCCTTTACACTGTGTACTGGAAATGACATCTTGAATTCTTGCAACACACATAAAAGTTGCTGGTGAACGCAGCAGGCCAGGCAGCATCTCTAGGAAGAGGTGCAGTCGACGTTTCGGGCTGAGACCCTTCGTCAGGACTAACTGAAGGAAGAGTTAGTAAGAGATTTGAAAGTGGGAGGGGGAGGGGGAGATCCGAAATGATAGGAGAAGACAGGAGGGGGAGGGATGGAGCCAAGAGCTGGACAGGTGATTGGCAAAAGGGATATGAGAGGATCATGAGACAGGAGGCCCAGGGAGAAAGAAAAGGGGGGGGGAACCCAGAGGATGGGCAAGGGGTATAGTGAAAGGGACAGAGAGAGAAAAAGGAGAGAGAGAAAAAGAATATATATATATAAATAAATAATGGATGGGGTACGAGGGGGCGGAGGGGCATTAACAATCAACTGTCCAGCTCTTGGCTCCATCCCTCCCCCTCCTGTCTTCTATCATTTTGGATCTCCCCCTCCCCCTCCAACTTTCAAATCTCTTACTAGCTCTTCCTTCGGTTAGTCCTGACAAAGGGTCTCGGCCCGAAACGTCGACTGCACCTCTTCCTAGAGATGCTGCCTGGCCTGCTGCGTTCACCAGCAACTTTGATGTGTGTTGCTTGAATTTCCAGCATCTGCAGATTTCCTCGTGTTTGCGTCTCGAATTCTTGATTTTGATGCTGTGGATTCCTTTATCTGTGAAGTTATTAACTAATTACACAGAGTAAGAATGGTGCAACAGCGCCAATCAATGGTAGAAAGTGGTATTGCGGGCATACCAGTTTCAAAAGCGTTAATAAAAACGGAAAATGCTGCCAAAACTCAGCAGGTCAAACAGCATCAGTGGAAGAAGGAACAGTCAACGTTTCGGGTCTGCAGCCTTCTGTCAGCTTTGCTGATTTTCATTTACTTTAAGAAGTGTTAATGCATACATTTCAGGAGACAAAATTCACTGAAAATCTTTTCCCCCCCGTTTCTCAGGCAGCCTCCTGGAATCAAGAATGACTTACTTTCCACTGCGGATCTGAGCAGCGGAAGGTCCCCGTGCATGGATTATTCTGATGTGCTTTAGTCTTTGCACGTCAGCTACCCTGCCGTCCTGAGAAACAGAAGTGTTTGTCCAATGGAATGAAGAAGAGGACAGACTCTTAGCAAGTACTTGTAGACAGAAAGATAGATTAGCTCCATTTGTCATATGTGCATCAAAATATACAGTAAAATGCGCTATTTGCAACCAATCAAATCAGTGAGGATTGCAAAAAGCGGCCTGCGAGTGTGTATGGCCACATCTCTCGAACCGTAACTGTATGTCTTTGGAATTGGGAGGAAACTGGATTACCCCAAGGAAACCCATTTGGTCCCCGAGCGAACGTGCAAACTCCTTACAGGCAGTGGTGGGAATCAGAACCTGATCTTACAGCAGGCACTGTAAAGAGATTGTGCTATTTACTATGCTACATGCACTTGTAAAACACATACACATACATGCAGATACAATCTTTCCCGCATCTCCACCTTCAACCCCTGAACCTGAAGCACTGCCTATTTGCTTTCCGCCCTCAGAATCCAACATTCCCTCTTTTTTTTCCGCAGCTGCGCAGACCGGCCATTGCTCTGAGCAGGGAATTTTTACACGGACTGAAATCTACGCGGCACTTTAAACGTTTCAAAATTAAGAAAATTCCAGCTGCGCGGCAACAACGGCTATGTGCACAGGAGCATTTCAGTCACTGTGCGGCCGTGCACCCACACAGCTGAGAGGGAACAGGTGCCTTTATCCCTCCCCATGCCCAAACAGCCTCCCCCTCGCCCAGAGTTTTCTCCAGCTCTGGTATGGATTGATTGGACATGTTTACATGCTTCTGGTGGTACTATGATTGTCCTGAGGAGAGCACTGGCAGTTTGAACATAACTTTCAAGTGTTCGGGTGATCTCACAGTCAAGTCAGGACCTTCTGTATATTCAATTCATTTGGCACACTCTCCACAGCATTGTTAACAGTTCAACACCATTCTAAAATGAAAAGGAACAACATCCATATATTATTGAGACTTACATTGCTAACCATAGCATTGTTCAGTTTCTGAAGTTCTTTCACAGTGTAATTGTTCTTGTGATATAGAAAATGCAACCCTTCCAAAGATCTTGCACTCAATCAGTTCTGGACTGGAATGCCAATCTTCCTGACTATACCCCTTCTCACTCTGTCCCCTGTAAAAATGCTCATTCCTTCATCTCTGCTGCATCTGTTCCCAATCCACTCATCCCTCCCCACTAATCTCCCTCCTGGCACATATCCCTGCAAGCAACAAAAATGGTACACCTTCCCTTTCCCTCCCCCCCTCCTTTCCCCAAACAATCCCTCCAGGTGAGGCAACACTTCACCTGCAAATCTGTTGGGATCGTCTATTGTATCTGGTGCTCCTGATGGGGCCTCCTCTACATTGAAAAGGCCCAATGTAAATTGGGGGACCGCTTTGTTGAGCACCTGCCAAAAGAGGAATTTCGCAATGGCTAACCATTTAAGTTCCTATCCCCATTTTTCATTCCAACATGTTGCTCCATGGCCTCCTCCTTTGCCATGATGAGGTCACACTCAGGGTGGAGGAGCAACACCTCATATTCCATCTAGGTAGCCTCCAAACTGATGGCATGAATATCGATTTCTCCTTCTGGCAATTTTTTCCCCTCCCACTTCCCTCATTTTCTATTCCCCACTCTGGCCTCTTAACTCTTCTCACCTGCCTATCACCTCCCCCTTGTGCCCTTCCTCCTTCCCTTTCTCCCATGGTCCATTCTCCTCTCCTATCAGATTCCTTCTTTTCCAGCCCTTTACCTTTCCCACCCACCTGGCTTCACCTATCTCCTTCTTGCTCGTCCTCCTTCCCCTCCCTCCACTTTTTTACTCTGGCATCTTCCCCCTTCCTTCCCAGTCCTGAAGAAGGATCTCGTCCCAAACATCGACTGTTCATTTATTTCCATCAATGATGTCTGACTTGCTGAGTTCCTCCAGCATTTTGTGTGAGTTGCACTGTTGTAACATGTGGTTATTGGAGGTACTGTTGCCTTCCTGTCTGGATGAATCAACTTTGCCATTCTCTTCTGAACTTTCTCATTTACAAGGCATTTTCATCCACAGAACTACTGCTCACTGGATGTTTTTTTGTTTCTCGCACACCATTCTTTGTAAATTCTAGAGAATGTTGTGTGTGAAAATCTCAGGTGATCAGTGGTTTCTGAGATACTCAAACCACCCCGTCTAGCACCAATAATCATTCAACTATGAATGTAATTTAGATCACATTTCTTACCCATTCACGAGGAATTCTGCAGATGCTGGAAATTCAAGCAACACACATCAAAGTTGCCGGTGAACGCAGCAGGCCAGGCAGCATCTCTAGGAAGAGGTACAGTTGACGTTTCAGGCCGCGACCCTTCGTCAGGACTAACCCATTCAGATCTTACCCATTCAGATGTTTGGCCTGAACAACAATTGAACCTCTTGACCATGTCTGCATGCTTTTACTGTATGCATTGAGTTGTTATCACATGATTGGCTGATTTGATATGTACATTAAGGGCAGGTGTACAGGAAGTACCTAATAAAGTGGCTGGTGAGTGTATATGTACACCAGGGAGGACTCACTACTATGGTCCCTGGTTCTACACAGTTCGGTCAGGGGTCTCATCCTTCCTACATCTATCCCGTCAGGCCCGGAAGAACATTGTGTATTTAACTTCTCTTTCTTATAAAGTCTTAAGACTCTGCCCAGAAACTCATTACGTAAACGTTCAGCACATTCTGTCTGCTGCAAGTACCTCCTTCCTTTATTTTGTTTTTATTTAAAAGCAGTAGGACTCATTTGCTCTGATACTCAACTCCTGTCCTTTGCCCTCATAATTGGCTTCATGTCTTCAGGTTTCACCAATGGCCTTCTGAACACCAAACATCTTGCCACTTGAAAGACACCATGTTTCCTTGGATTTCTCCACCAAAGTCGATGACACCATACTTTTCCATGTTACTTTCCACCTTCTACCTCCTTGGCTGTTCACTTCACTTCACCGGTCTACATCCTCCCCCAAGTTCTCCTTCAGCCTCCTTCACAACTGCAACTGCCTCTCAGCCTTCTACCATCAGCAAATCTGGACATACTGCACTGGGCCCTTACATCCAGTTTATCAACGTAGTCTGGGGCATCTGCATCCCTCTGGTTAGAACCTACCCAACCTGAAATGGTCTGCTTATTCCTGCTCTCTGTTTCTTGGCTGTTGACCAAACCTGGAACCACATTAATGCTGAACCCCAATCCCATGTATAGTAATTTTGTTTAATAATCTCCTGTGTGGGACACTATCAAAGACCTTCCAACAAAACAACTACATTACATACAAGGGTTTACACCTCATCTATTGTGTTGCTTGTAACATCAAAAACACCAACAGGGTTGTCAAATATCCAAAAGTTCACGTTGGCTCTATCTAATCCTGATATTACTTTCCAGATGTCTTGTTATCACTTCAGTAATAAGTTTCATTTTTTCCCTGGGTGAGATTAGGTTAACTGAGATCCTCTGTCTGAACAAACGTTCGATTGATGCACTCCAGTGGGGCAGAGATTTTACAGTCAGATTTGCAACTGATCACCTGCTGGCACAGGTATCGTTATAATCATTTCCATGAAGTCTGTTCTATGAACAGTTACCACAGCAGTTGTATACAAATCAGATGGAAACATTTGAAGTCATTTCCAATGCAAATGAGTTAAAATGACGGGTTTGCAGAGTATCATTCTGCTTCAGTGAGAAACACTGATGGCTTTTACAATAACAGAAAGGCATCAATCCGCCAGGAAGGCAAAAGACAAAGAAAAGGATAATCCAGAGGGGATTAAGAAATGTACTGTCAGAGGAAGTGAGGGGGTGGGGTGGGGCAGAAGTGAGGGTAAGGAGCCACGGGGTGTTTTGAAAAGAGAGGCAAACAAAATGAAGGAGAAAAGACAGATGATCAAATCAGGAAGGGAGGTCTGAGCAGTGAGCAGTAGAGGAATTTGGAGACATGGAAAGTCTACGAGAGAGAAAGTCAACTAGAAGAAAGAAATAAGAATGAGATAAAATGTGAGAGGAACAGAGGTAAACAAGATAAGTTAAAACAAATAAAAAGGAGAGGAAGTGTGGAAAATCATAAACAATGGGAGAAATGGCAAAGGGATAATTGGAGGGATGTTGTCGGAGCAGAGGAATTTTCCTGCATATGGAGGAGATATCAGAGTGGTTATGGAGGAACATCAGAAGAAAATCAGTGGCAAATAGAGAAAGGTATAATTGATAAATTCAAAATAATAAAGGAAAGATTGCCTTTGGGAGAGTGGTAGGGATATAATGGAGAGCAAAGGGAATTGTTATCCATCAGCAGAGGAAAACCAAACACTTTTGATTGTACCTGGTAGGATTTCAGTCTGGTGACGATATACTGCCAACTGTGTTTTAAGACTGAAAGCTTGCTTCTTTTTCAGAATCACAATCAGGTTTATTGTCACTCATATGTGTAATGAAATTTGTTACTTTGGGGCAGCAGTACTGTGCAAGACATAAGAATTACAATCAATCAATAAATAAACAAATAAATAGATAGTGTAAAAGAGCAACAGTGAGGTAGTGTTCATGGACCATTCAGAAATCTGATGGCAGAGTGGGAGAAGCTATTCCTAAAGCATTGAGTGTGGATCTTTAGGTTCCTGTACCTCCTCTCCAATGTCCCAGATGGTGAAGGTCTTTAATGACGGATGCCATCTTCTTCAGGGATCACCTCTTGCTGACGTCCTTGATGGAGGGGGAGGTTTGTGCCTGTGATGGAACTGGCAGAGTCTACATCTTGTGATCTTGTGCGTTGAAGTCTCCATACTAGTCGGCGATGCAACCGGTCCAAATGCTCTCCGCTATAGAAATTTGCTAGTGTCTTTGGTGACCGAATTTAAATTAAGTTGTGTGCTATTCCTCCATTGATGGATTCTAATCTTTGTGAGTGGCCTTCCCAATATTATTTTTAAAAAATACAGGGAAGAGTGGAACCTGGTGATATTTAAAAAGCTCAGGGAGTATCCTGAGGAGTCACACATGTGATCGTTAAATGCCAAGTAAAGAAGACTTATCACCAAGCTGCTCCAGATACCTTACATTGGGAAGAAGAATCCAGATTTTTTTTTGCAAAGAATTTCAGGATGTATATTGTATACATTTCTCTGACATTAAATGTATCTATTGAACCTATTGAATGCTTTTCTATGTTCTTAGCCTTAAAATGGATGTGCCAGAGGTGGTTTAGAGGTCATTTTCTCCAAAACCGAAGCAGAAGTTTGACTTCAAGTCACACTCCAAAATGTAGTCATGCACTTTGGTTGTAGAAATAAACGTGCGGACGATTTTCTAAAAAATCCACAAATCTGATATGCAGAGGTACTTGGGAGTCCTTGTGCAGAACACCCTAAAGGTTAACTTGCAGGTCGAGTTGGTGGAGAGGAAGGCAAATGCGATGTTAGCATTCATTTCAAGAGGTCTAGAACACAAGATGTGATGCTGGAGGTTTTATAAGACACTGGTGAGGCCTCACCTTGAGTATTGTGAACAGTTTTGGGCTCCTCATCTAAGAAAAGATGTGCTGGCATTGGAAAGGGTACAAAGGAGGTTCACAAGGATGATTCCAGGAATGAAAGGTTGTCATACGAGGAACATTTGATGGCTCTGGGTATGTACTCACTGGAATTCAGAAGGATGAGAGGGGATCTCATTGAAACGTTTTGAATGTTGAATGGCACAGACAGAGTAGATGTGGAAAGGATCTCTCCCATTGTGGGGGAGTCAAGGACAATAGGACACAGCCTCAGGATAGAGGGGCGCCCTTTCAAAACAGAGATGCAGAGAAATTTCTTTAGCCAAAGGGTGGTGAATTTGTGGAATTTGTTGCCACATGCAGCTGTGGAGGCCAGGTCACTGGGTGTATTTAAGGCAGAGATTGATAGGTTCTTGATTAGACATGTCATCAAAGGTTACGGGGAGAAGGCCGGGAACTGGAGTTGAGGAGGAGACAAAAAAGGATCAGCTATGATTGAATGGCCGAGCAGACTCGATGGGCCAAATGGCCTAATTCTGCTCCTATGTCTTATGGTCTTATAATCCAGATCACCATTCCTCATAAAAAGCCAAGGGACTGTTTAAAGAAGAGTGGGGAAGTTTCTATCGTATTTTTCACAGTCTCAATCAATGAAGTATTTAAAAAATTTACTGCCACCTCATTACAAACTGAGGACTATCTCACACACCCTATTATTGGGAACTGCAAGCTAGGAAGAATTGAGGCTTATTTTTCAGACCCCCGTTTCTCCATTTGTCATCCCTCGTTTGAAGCCTGAAGTCAGTTTTAACCAGCGGAACACCACTGTCAGGGAAAGATATCTCAGGCTTGAATATTTCCGCCAAGAGAGTCTTCCAGGAAGAATCTTATGACTCACTGTTACTTTGTTTCTGGACTTGACGTTCCTGTTGGGAAGTGGCTGGCCTCCAGTCATCGAACGTGGCAACGTTGGAGGATTCTCTACATGGCTGTCATAGCTTTACGGACATGATAGTTGCTGCAGTGAACCCTTACAATCTCCCACCCATAACCTTGGATATATAACCCGTGTACTGTATATCCCATATACATATAACTGTTTATTTAACACAGTCTATGTTTGTTACTGTATGTATAAATCTGTTTCTTTGTTTGCCTCTATCTATCCTCTTGGTACATTATTCAGATTCTCAACCATAGTTTAGCTCCATGTGTACATATAAAACATTTTTTCATATTATATTACACAACAGTTAGTTCACACCTCGGTGGATGTGCTGGGTCTGTCAATACCGATCATGCATTAATATAGGATTACATGTAAAATTATATCCGTGCTGTTGTGTGTGCTCAATGCCTTTTATTTTTACTGCCACTTGCAATCATATCTTCTCCCTTCTGGTTCTCTTTCCTTGTTATTTTCCTTCCTTGGTGCTTTCCTTTCTTCTTCATGCCCTATCTCTCTCCTTCATTCGGTCTATCTCTCTGCTTTCTCCGTGTCATAAACAGGGCGGTTTTCTGTCTCACCAACCCCGAAGCTCTTTCTGCACAGCTTAGATAAGAATTCTGTTATCTAGGAGATGTAAGTGTGGTATTTAAAAAGAAGAATTCTTTAAAAATACATACATATTATGCTTTGACGTTGGACGTTAGTGTTGTTTTCCAGACTGGAGGGAAGCCTTTGGTAATATTCCTTAGGGGGGGTACCAGGACATTTTCTTTTCTTGATATATGTTAATGATTTGGACTTTTGTACAGAGCATGATTTCCAAAACTGCTCAGAACTTGGAAACATGGTAAAGTGTAAGTAGGATTTTTTTTGGATATAGGCGATGCAATAGGTGGATAAAGGGAAGATAAACTTTATTGCAGATGAATGCTGTGTTGTATTTCTTTAGGTAGTGGCAATATAAACAAATGGGCATAATTCTACATGCTAGAAAAGAGAGATGCTAGGGTATATATGCATAAATAATTAAAAGGGTTTGGACCAATTGAGAAAGGGCTTCATTTCTATAAATAGAGATGTAGAGAACAAGATCAAGGAATCCTACTGAATATTTATAAAACACTGGTACATTAAGGTATCCACTTATAGCCAGCACACTTTAAGAAATATGTAAAGACCAAAGAGAGATTTTTTCTTGTATGATTCTAGGGATGAGATATGATATGAATAGACTAGAGAAGCTGGGTTGTTTTCCTTGCGTAGAGAAGGGTGTGGGGGGAACTGATAGACATATTTAAAATCGTGAAAGATCTGTACAGAGTATACAGAGACAGTTTCCTTTGGTGGAAGGATTGAGTCGGAGTAAACAGGACTGGCCATCCCTGATTATTCATTCCTAATTATTCTTGAGAAGATGTGGTAGACCACCTCCCTCAACCACTGTAGTCCTGGTTAACATATACCCACAGTACAGTGGATAGAGATTTCATATTTAGGCTTGGTAACAATGAAGGAAAGGGGAAAGATTTCCAAGTCAGAGTGGTGTGCAGCTCAGAGGCAAACTTAGAGCTGGTGTCCCATCCACCTGAAGCCCTTGCCCTTGCTGGCTGTAGAACGCCTGTGTTTGGAAACTGCTGCTGGAGTAGCCCAGGCTAGCTACTTTTGTAAATGGTACAAACTGCGGCTGCAGTGTTCTGGTGGTGCAGGGATGAAAGTTCAAGGTGAAGAATTAGGTGAAATCTAATATCCTTAAAGAGGGTGATGAGGTACTACTGTGAGAAGCTGCAGGTGATCCCCTGGAAGAGTAGAGGTTATGAGGAGATCTGATGGGGGTACTTGAAACTTGAAATTGGTACTTAACCAATTTCCCCCAGGATCAATAAAGTATGACTATGACTATGATTAAATCATGAAGATCAGGGTAGTCAGCAACTCTTCCTATTGGTAGAAGGTCTAGAGCAGGAGTTCCTAACCTTTTTATGTTCACGGACCCCAGATTGGGAACCCTTGGTAGAGGCAGATGACATAGAATAATGATTAATGCCAAAATTTCTTTGTCTTCAGTATTTTAAAATTTATTTTCAAAGTACATTTATGTTACCATATAATACCTTGAAATTCATTTTCTTGCAGGCATTCACAGTAGAGCAAACATACAATAGAATCAATGAATCAAAACTAGACACAAACGAAGACTAACAAACAACCAATATGCAAAAGAATACAAACTGTGCACATACAAAAATAAATAAATAATTTGATGGATAGATAATATTGAGAACATGAGTTGTAGGTCCTTGAAAGTGAGTCCATAGGTGGTGGAATCAGTTCAGAGTTGAGGTGAGTGAAGATATCCATGCTGGTTCAGGAGTTTGATGGTTGAAGGGTAGGTAATGTTTAGGAAGCAATGTGATTGCAGCAGGAATTAGACAAATTGGAAGAATGGGCAAAAAGTGGCCAATGGAATAGAATGCTGGGAAATGCATTTTAGTAAGAGGAACAACAGGGTGGACTATTATCTAAATGGGGAGAAGGTTCAAACATCAGAGCTGCAGGAGGACTCAGGAGTCCTTGAGCTAGACTTCCAGAAGATTAATTTACATGTTGAGCCTGTGGTAAAGAAGGCAAATGCAGTGTTAGTATTTATTTCAGAGGGAATAGAATATAAAAGCAAGGAGTTAATGCTGAGATTTTTTTAGACATTAGTCAGGCTGCGCTTGGAATATTATCAACAGTTTTGGGCCCCATATCCCAGAAAGGATGTGTTGTCATTGGAAAGAGTCCAGAGGAGGTTCACAAGGATGATTCCAGGAATGAAGGGGCTCATGTTTGGCAGCATTGGGCCTGTACTTACTGGAATTTAGAAGAATGTGGGGATCTCATTGAAACCTACTGAATGTTGAAAGGATGAGTTAAGGTGGATGTGGAGAGGATATTTCTTGTGGTGGGGGTATCCAGAATTGAGGAATTGAGCCTCAAACTTGAGGGATGACCCTTTAGAACAGAGGCAAGGAGGAATTTTTTTAGCCAGAGATCAGTAAATCTGTGGAATGCTCTGCCACTGCGGTGGAGGACAAGTCCGTGGGTATATTTAAGGTGGAAGTTAATAATTTTTCTGATTGGAAAGGGCATCAAAGGATATGGCGAGATGGCAGGTGTATGGGGTTGAGTGGGATCTAGGATCAGCCATTATGGAATGGCAGAGCAGCCTCGATGGGCTGAAAGGCCTAATTCTGCCTTTATGTCTTATGGTCTAAGGGTAATAACTATTCTTGAACCAGGTGCTGTGGGACCTAAAGCTCCTGAACTTCCTTCCCAGTAGCAGCATTGAAAATAGAGCAGACCTTGATGATGCATGAAGCTTCCTTGTGGAAGTGCACTTTGTAGATCTGCTCAATAGTGGGGAGGACTCTTCCTGTGATGGATGAGACTGTCTCCACCATTTCTTTAGGCTTTTCTGTTCTTGGGCATCAGTGCTTCCATACCAAGGCATGATGCAACCAGCCAGGATAATCTCCACTGCATCTATAGAAGTTTGTCAAAGTTTTAGCTGACATGCCAAATCTGCTCAAACTTCTAAGAAACTAGGTGTTGTCATGCCTTCTTTGTGATGGCACTTAAATGCTTGTCCCAGGACAGATCTTCTGCTATAACAAGGAATTTAAAGTTGCTGACCCTCTTTCCCTCCAATCCCCTTATGCTCTTGCACCTCTGGGTTCTTCCTCCTGCAGTCAATAATCAATTCATTGTTTTTGCTGACATTGAGCGAGAGATGGTTGTTGTGGCTCCATTCAAGCTGATTTTCAATCTCCCTCCTGTATGTATTGTAGACACTAAACCCATTTAGCAAGTGGAGAATATTCCATTACATCTGGGCTTATGCCTTGTAACTGGTGGAAAGGCTTTGGTTGGCAGAAGGTGAATCACTTGCCACAGGGTCCCTTCTCGTTTAGCCATTGTACTTGAGTAGTTGATCGAGAGAAGTTTTGATTAATGGTGACCTTAACAAGACTGAAGCTGGGCAGCAGAAGTAGTGCGATCACTCGAGTCGGGTAAGAAGTTCTCCTGAGGAGTTGTCTATTGGTGGTCTATCAGGTGGCTGGTAGAGGCTGACCCGGGATTTGAATGTGTGACTCACTTTTGCTTGGGGTGTGCAGTGTTAGGTTGTGAATTTATCGCAATATTCAAAAGAGAACTGGTTAAGTACTCAAAAGGCTAAAGAATTGTTGCTAGGAGAGAGGGCAGAAGAGTGGGATTAGCTGAATTGTTCTGACGCAGAGCTACCATAGACTCAATGGGATGAATGGATATGTTCTGTGCTGGAAAACTTCTGATTCTGATGAAAAAAAATGGAATAAATACAATTTAATTCAAAACACTAGTGGCACCTGGTGGGTAGTTAGTTTTATATTTGATACACAATTGACCTATACATGCAGTGGCCACTTTATGAGATTCCTCCTGTATCTAATGAAGTGGACAGTGAGTGTATGTTTGTGGTCTTCTGCTGCTGTAGCCCATCCACTTCAAGGTCCAACGTGTTATGCATTCAGAGATGCTCTTCTGCACTCTACTGTTGTTGTAATGGGTGGCTATTCGAGTTACTGTTACCATCCTGTCAGCTTGAACCAGTTTGGCCATTCTCCTCTGACCTCTCTCATTAACAAAGCATTTTCATCCACAGAGTTACCACTCACTGGAAGTTTTTTTTTGTACCATTCTCTGTAAACTCCAGGGACTGTTGTGCGCGAATATCCCACGAGATCAGCAGTTTCTGAGCTACTCAAACCTCCCCATCTGGCACCAACAATCATTCAGCAGTCAAGGTCATTTAGATCAAATTTCTTCCCATTCTGATGCTTGGCCTGAACAACAACTGAATCTCTTGACCATGTTTGCATGCTTTTGCGCATTGAGTTGCTGCCACATGATTGGCTGATTAGATATTTGCATTAACTAGCAGGTGTGCAAATGTATCTAATAAAGAAGACACTAAAAGTGTATTGCATGTCTACATTCCAATGTACCCCAACCACATGATTCCCCTAATAAAGTATGTGAGCATCAATTTAATTCTGAAGCCTTATGCTTTCAGTGATTGCCTCTCTGCATATTAATTACGGTGTCTTTTTATTGTATCAGTAATGAACTATAAATTGTTTATGCATAAATCAGAACCTTTACCAGTGGGGAAATGTTATTCCAGGCTTCAATGCGTCCACAGAACTGGACGACTATCATGAATATTATGCATCTATGCATTTTTATTCTAAAACAAAAAAAGGGATTGACATTCTCAATAATATTTCTAATAATATTTGTCAGTGAACATCCTCCGGTCCCCATCGTTCAGTTTATGCCTTAACTGAGTACAGTATATACCGTTTTGTGTATGAGTGTGTTTATCACTTTTATTTCACAACATATAAACGTGTATTTCTCTCTACTCCTGTCTCCCCCTTTCTCTTTTCAACGGAGTTCTTTTTGGCTTTAAGTTTTGTCTTTGTGGCTCTAACTTCGCGAGTGCCATGCAGTTCTCTCTCTCTCTCTCTCTCTCTCTCTCTCTCTCTGAATCAAGGGGGCATTGCATGAGGAAATGAAGGAGATAAAAATAGATGTATGAAGGTAAAATCTGAGAGGATATTTCTGTCTCTGATGTTCGTGTGTGTGTTTACAATTACTGTTTCACCTACTGTATTTATATTTGAGAGGGTTTCATGCTTTTATATTAATACTTGTTCGCCTACATCTGTGGGATGTGCAGTATGTGACCACGTAGAAGATGTTAAAATATACCCATCAGGTCAGACAGCATCCGTGGTGAGAAAACAAAAGATCGTCGTTTCAGGGCAAAGACTTCATGGAAGAAACGGTGGGCAAAAACACGAATCAGTTCTCAGAGTAGAACGGAGATATTCCGATCAATAATGTCTTTGTACAACTCTGAGAACTGATTCATGCTTGTCTCCCTATCTCTTTCCTCATTTGATCTCTCCGTCAGAACAGCTTTGAACTTCACTCTTTTTCTATTGGGTACTGCGTGGCTTCCAGAGGGAGAGAGAGAGAAAAAAGATTTGCGGGAAGAAATAATTATCAGATTGAAAAATCAGGGCGGGTTAGAAAGAGAGAAAGCGGGAGGGGAAACTGGCTGAATTTAACGGGCAGATTCAGCGGCGGAGAGAGAGCGAGGAGTTTCTACAAGTTCAGGTGCAACCTGTCCCGCAGATCCGGGAGCTCCGACTCCGGTTACAATTCACACGGGAACAATCAACACGAGTCAGGGACACGTCCCCCGTTGAGTCTGCAAACTCGGTGAGTGTTGGCGGTTTTAAACTCAGCAGTTCGTTCACAAAAGTTACAAACTTCCTTAAAGGAAAAGCGAAACAGCATGCATGTGTTTGAGATGCAACTAATAAATCTTTATAAACAAATATAAATTAGTAAGGAAGGTGGACTGATGTGGTATATACCATTCTTCGTTTGTATTTGCTCAGTGCATTGTGCTTGGGGCGTTTTGTGAATCGGAATTAAGTAACCGGACCTGAACAGACAATTTATCCTGGTCCTTGGTTGTCCCTGCTTGAAGAAACAGACCACGATCTCAGTCTCCCCCTTATTCCTAACCACTCCTGGTTCGATTCAGCAGCCCCCTCCCGTCCGTCTCTCCCCACCACAGTCTTTCTCAAATTTTATTCCAATCCCTTTCTCGACACGCCCAGCAACCTGGACTTTCCCAAATCTCAAATTCTCCCCAATCGCTTTAAATATCAGTTTCCCCGCAGATCATTGTCTCCTCAGAACCCCGGTACTCTCAATTCCACGCTTTCCCCTTTCACAGTTCCCTACGGAATCCATTTGTCCCCCGACCAAATGTCTGCCCGGTCCCCAAGCACAAGGTGAATAAAGTTTAGAATACATTTGGCGCTGAAGCGCAGTTGATTCAAGGACTCGGTCCCACAGTACAGTCAATCGTTTTAGGAGCGGCTGCAATAGTCGGAATAAGGTGAATTAATTTGCGTAAATGACACAATCTTTTGCTTTGCTGAGAATATTGTGTTACATTTTAATTTATAAGTTACAATGCGTGATTTCAATTGTAAAAATACTCGGTGCTTGCGCTTAATACTAATGATCAAACCCAGTAGACATAAATTCAGGGATCTTTTTGGAATCTGAGTGAGTCTCTGGGCTGTTTAACCTCCCGTCACGATTGGTAATGAGGGAGATAAGTTCAAAGTAAATTTATTATCAAAGTCATCATATATAACCCCGACATTTGTTTTCTTGCGGGCATACTCAGTAAATCCAAGGAACATAATAGAAACAGTGAGAGACCGCACCCAACTGGACGGACGAGCAAGCAATAAGCAAAAGGCCACAACACGTGCAATACAAAAGCAGAAGAAAAAGATAATAACAAGCAATAAATATCGAGAACATGAGATGAAAGCGAGTCCCTAGGTTGTGGGAGCAGTTTACTGATGGGGCAAATGAAGTTATCCCCACCGGTTCAAGAGCTGGTTGGGAGTGCGGGTCCTGACGCTCCTGCACCTTCCCGAGAAGAGAGCGTGGCCCGGGGAATGAGGGGCCCTTGATGATGGATGCCGCTTTCCTGCCACTGCGCTCCGTGTAGATGTGCTCAGTGGTGGGGAGGGCTTTACCCGTGATGGACTGGGCCGTGTCCACTGCTTTTCGTAGGATTTTCCGTCCGAGGGCACTGGTGGTCCCACACTCGGCCGTGATGCAACCAGACAACATGCTCTCCAGCGCACATCTGTAGAGTCTTCGCAAACGTCCTAAGTGCGAGCGCTCCGTACACGCACATATATGCTGGGCCCAAGACAAGTCCTCTGAAATGAATACACTGATGAATGTAAAGTTGCTGACCCTCTCCACCACTGATCCCCTGGATGAAGGCTGACCCATGAACCTCCGATTTCCTCCTCCTAAAGTCAATAACCAGCTCTTCGGTCTTGCTGAAGATGTGGTTGGTGCAACACCATTAATCCAGATTTTCAATCTCCCTCCAGTACGCTGATTCATCACTACCTTTGATTTGGCCAACGACAGGCCCTTGACAAAATTAATTATGAGAATGGGGCTGTGTTTCGCCTCAGTCCTAAGTATAAAGCGAGTGGAGAATTACCTCCACCAGCCAAAGTGTGAAAGTGTTTGGGAGGATTCCGGGTATAAATAAAACGTCAGGGCACCAGAAATCAGTGCCGTATTTTATTCCCAAAGAACTGATATTGAGGATGTATAAAGGGGATATAGTTCTCTTTTCCTCCCGCCCCCTCAATTCAGTTCTTCGGTGCCCAATGAGTTACTATTCACCTGAAGTAGTGATTGTCAATAGACTCTACGGCCATGGCGGATGGTTTAAATTGGAACATGGCCGCTATCCACCAGGTAGCATTAATACGATTAAGAACACTGACCCCCACCCCCTCAGTGGGGCAACTCTACAGCTCTTGCGGGAAAATAAAATACTGTTTCAGAGGCCGACTGCGACTGAAATTGGAGGTGAACGCAACCGTGGCAGGGTGGCCACTTTCTTATCGCCTGGGCCAGCTGGATGCGCGCTCCGAACCTCACTCCAGATGTATTACTGTACTTGCATTTTACTGCCTTATTTAAATCAGATCGATTTTGATACCCTTCCGGCGCGCTGCCTGATCGGATGCGTTTTGTTTCAAATGAAGGGTTGGGTAAAGGTCCCGTCGCGTTTTCGTGATTTTGCATCTGCACCCTGGCGTTTACGCAGTTTGCACTTCAGAGTGCCTCGGTGTTGATTTAGCACCGAGGAGCTCTGTGCGGTGAAGTTGACCAGTATATACACTTCTACCAACATCATTGCAAGCAGTGGGACTTTGTGAGCAAATTAAAAACGGATTCTCCCCTCTGCACTGCAATATTGACCACCCTTCCGAGTTCGTTTGCTGTTAAGTGCTTTTGAGCGTCCCGATGTCAGGGTGGGAGCTTTCAAACCCTGTTTTTTTTCTTTCGTTCTATAACTTAATCATGGTAGCCTAACCTTACAATTGTACAAAAGGACCCCTCATTTTATGATCTCAGTATAAAGGAGGAATGGACCGATTGATAGACGAACATTGACCCAGTCAGTGACTCCTGCTCTACCTTGGGTCCCTGCCCTATCACACGCACACTGGCCCAATTACGCATTACGTCAACATGTTGGGGCTTTTTAAAACGTAATTTCCATTCTAATAATCCTGACTCAGTTTCTTATAAGTTCCCTAAGTTGGAGAGTCATGAAGTTACTCTGTACTGAAAGAGACCTTTTGGCCCAGTGAGTCTATTCAGACCTTATATCACATTTTTCAATTATCCTATCTCATCTAATTTTACTCTGATGAAAGGTCTTAGCCAAAATGTGAACTGCTTATTCCTTTCCAGAGATGCTACCTGACCTGTTAATTCCTTTTGGATCTCCCCCTCCCCCTCCAACTTTCAAATCCCTTACTCACTCTTCCTTCAGTTAGTCCTGACGAAGGGTCTCGGCCTGAAACGTGGACTGCACCTCTTCCTACAGATGCTGCTTGGCCTGCTGCGTTCACCAGCAACTTTGATGTGTGTTGCTGTTAATTCCTCCAGTGTTTTGTGTGTGTTGCTCTGGATTTCCTGCATCTGCAGAATCACCATTTTACTCTCCCTGTGTTCCCATTAATTCCCCCCCCACCCCAAGATTTTAGCACTCACTTACAGATTAGGAGGGGCAATTCGCAACAGCCAATTAACCTACCAACCCACGTGTCTTTGAGATACGGGAACACGCAGAAAACACCTATGTGGTCACAAGGAGAACATGGAAACTCCACAAAGGCAGTCCCTGTGGCCTGTGGTCTCACATTCTCCCTGTGACCACATGGTTTTCCTCTGGTGCTCTGGTTTCCTCTTTTTCCTTTGGGAATATTCCATAGTGATTTTTTACATCAGGGACCATTGCTTATTTGGGAAACAGTTAAGGCTTTCTAATATAACAGAATTGTTCCCTACAAATTCCATTGTCTCTATGGTTTAGCTGGTTATTTCTGTTAATACGAACACCCCAACCTCAAACACACACCTGAGTCGAAAAACCACAGATATGCCTGAAATACATTGAAATGTAGGAAACTCACAGAAAAACCTCAGCCAATCTTCCAACCTTCCCATTCTGTCAATAGGCCTATGTCAGGTTTCGGGGAGGTGTGAGAAGAAGCGAAGAAATTAGAGGGAAAGGAAGCACAACAGTGAAATAACATCTAGGTATCATTTATTTTTGCCAACATTTTCCATTACGTCCACTCCCCCACCCCGTTCACTCTTCCTGATGCTTTGAGTCTGGCGGGGGTGGAATATACAGGTGACTCACAGAATGATATAACACAGGGTAAGGCCATTTGTTTCCTTTTCATTATCTGCTGCCTCCTTGAAAGAGCTTTTCATTCTGTATGTTAAAAAATTAAGTAACCAAAGCAGGGATAGACTATTCCCTTCCGCTTCACACTGCTTTTCCATAAAAACATGCCTGAACTTTTACCTCAGTAACATTTTCCTCTGTTAACATGATATCCCCTGATATCCTAAGATCAATCAGTCTGTCTTGAATATCTTCAGTGACTAAGTCTCCACAAATCTATTTGATAGAGGATTTTGAGGGACCATTACCCGCTGGGTGAAGATGATCCACCCCATCTCTTTCCTGAACAGCAGGTTCCTGGTTCCAGACACATCTATCCTGTCGGTCCTGTAAGAATTTTGTATGTTCCTATGTATTTACCTCATTTATTCAAGGTCCACGTAAATTCTCTTTGCTTAATTTCTTCTCCTATGACTTTCAGGTAAATGAGACTATGTTGAACTTGTTCTCTTACAAGTATACCCCCATTCTCTGGTAGGGAGATCAGCCATGTGCATACTATGACCTCACTAGCACCCTATATAATTGCAGTAAGATATTTTTGCAACTATATTCAAATTCTTTTGCCATAAAATCCAAATTACTGTTTGCCTTTCACAATGGCTTTTTGTAGATATATATTAACTTAAATCCATCCATGTCCCTCTGAATGTCAGCAGCTTTTTATCTCTCACAATTTAATAAAAAGATCTGTTTTTTCTCTACCAATTTCACATTTTCCACTTTATGTTATATATTTCATGTCCTTAGTTATTTACTTAGCCTGTCTATATTTCCTTGAAATGTCTCTGCACCCTCTTTAGTACTCACACTGTCACACATATGTACGTATACTATCAGAAAACACAGATAATATTATGCTTATCCTCTCAGCCAAAAGATTTTGAAAGATGAGATCCCCACACTGTAGCACCTGGCCATACACAATCTGATTTGAAAATGACCTGTTTATTCCTACTCTTGGTTTTCAGTCTGTTAATCTCTCCTTAAACCGTACCATTGCTTTAGCCCCAATCCTACATGTTCTAATTTTGTCTGATAACTTTTTGTGTTGCACCTTATCAAGGTCTTTCATCATTATGCATCCTTTGGCTATAAGCTCAAAAATTTCCAAAAGATTTGTCAAATATAATTTCCTTTCCTTTGATTCTACCCAGTTCTATTATTACTAGATATCATTTCACTAATTCTTTAATATCAATTACTAATGTTTTCCTACTAATGGAGGTCCATCTAACTATGTATTTCTCACCCCCCCCCATTACTTAAATGGTGAGATTTCATTAGCTACCTTCCAAATTATGGAAACTATTCTAAATCTAAAGGAATTGTAGAGAGTGACAATCATCATCTTTTTTGGCAGACCCTTAGAATCAAAGATGCCCTGCTTCTAGTACAGGTCTGTGTGGTCTAGGGTGACTGATGAGGTCGCTGTGGGAAACACAGTCTCCTAGATTGATGGGATAGGAGGTTTCAGACATGATGGGTGATTTGCTTCTTTCCTGACACATGGACTTCAGTCCTTCCCAAATGCTCTTAATGTCCAGGAATTCACAGAACTCAGTAGGAATCATGCATTTTATTTCAAGAATGCTGTGAGGACATCTTTGACTCTTTTTCTCTGTCTAGCTAGTTATCTCTCCTTGTGAGAGAACTCGGAATCAGATGTTTATTTCAGGAATCCGATGTCAACTTGTAAGTGGCATAACCTTTCCAATGGAGCAAAATCAAAGCCACTTGAGCTTCGGTGTTGGAGTTGAGACCTGTTAGAGGACACACTGAAATTAAGCCCTTTATCCTTCCAGTCCTCTGAGGGTCCCTGCTGTAGATGATGCAGCTACAGAAGCAAAGAGGAGGACAGGTATCACAGCTGCTCAACAGACCATGGATTTGAGGTCTTGGTCTTCAAATGACCAAAGCAGTGTTAGGCAGGTGCTGAGGGCAAAGACCAGTGAACCTTATGGTTAAGGACCAAAATTGGTGGATGCTGAGGATGGTGGTTGGTGACCCCTAAGGTCGGTGAATCCTGGGGTCAGAGGTCAGTGAGGGGCAAGTCCAGAGGTCCAACATCAGTTGGCAGGTCCAGAGGCATGAGGTTAGTCAGTAGATCTGGAGGCCAAAGGTTGGTCCAAAGCTCTGTGGTCAATTGGCAAGTCTAGATATCAGACTCTGGTGATCAGAAGTCAGGTTAGCAGGTGCTGAGGATGAAGACCTGTGATGCCCAAGGACTAGTACTGTGGTCAGCAGACACCAAGGGTGAGGGCCAGTGATTCTTGATAGGGGGGATTTGTTTTGCTGAGGAAGAGTGACCTTAGTTCTGAAGTTTAGCTGTTATTTTGTCCGTATTGTTGTATATTGACATCGTGGGCATGCTGTGTTGGTGCTGGAAGCATGGTAATGCTTGTGGGCTGCCCTCAGACCTCTGTTAATGCAAACAACATACAGCATTTCACTTTATGTTTCAATGTACATGTGGCTGATAAATCTAATCCAATCTAGTGCACTCATCAGTTTCAGCCCTCACAGAGAGGTGGGACCTGAGTCATGGGAAATGCTCCATGTTTTCCAGACCTCACCATGAATCATTATTGTTGGAAGTT
Organism: Mobula hypostoma; assembly: GCF_963921235.1. Lineage (NCBI taxonomy): Eukaryota > Metazoa > Chordata > Chondrichthyes > Myliobatiformes > Myliobatidae > Mobula > Mobula hypostoma. The sequence continues at coordinate 25,584,243 of NC_086117.1, forward strand.
GGACCTGTACAGTGCTGGTAGGTTGGTAGAGGATTTTCACCTTGAGAATATAAAGCCCATCCTCTGGTATGCTTCAGCAAATAAGTCAACAATGTCTCGGATGTGGGCATGGGCAATAATCAACTGTGTCCTACAGTTAGAAGACTGAGGAAGTGGTGACCTTAGTTCTGGAGTTTAGATGCATAGGTTGAAGAGCTTCCCATAAATGCTGAAGCTTTGCTCTGCACCAGCAGAAAGCTTACTAGAGATGAGATGCAGCATTGCAGTGAAAAACATTGGAAGAAATGTTTGGCTTTGACACAGCCTTTGTAGACTTTGGTTTTCAATGAGATTACCTACATTTTAGACTGTTTAATTAGGAGTATAACCTTCATTCCATCATGAAGCAAGTATAAAACGGAAATAAATTTCTACAGACAGCTGCATTTTGAAGAAGGTAATCATAGTTTCTCCCATTTTTCAGAATCTCAAGTTTTAGTGAGGGCATAAAAACATATTATGTATTTTGTGTTATCACAAACAAGAGAAAATCTGCAGATGCTGGAAATCCAAGCAGCACACACAAAGTACTGGAAGAACTCAGCAGGCCAGGCAGCATCTATGGAAAAGAGTAATCGTTGACATTTCAAGCTGAGACGAAGGAGCACCAGGCCATTGTCTCTCATAGCATCACTGACTATATTAACTCTGGGGATCTCCTGTCCACTGCCACTAACCTCATAGTTCCTTCTCCCTACACCTCCCGTTTCTACCTCCTACCCAAGACCCCCAAACCTGCCCAAAGTCCTGCTGAAGAGTCTTGGCCCGAAATGTTGACTGTACTCTTTGCCATAGATGCTGCCTGGCCTGCTGAGTTCCTGCAACATTTTGTGTGTGTGTTGCTTTCAATGTATTTCGTGTTATCACAAACAAGAGAAAATCTGCAGGTGCTGGAAATCCAAGCAACGCACACAAAATACTGGAGGAACTCAGCAGGCCAGGCAGCATCAATGACAAACAGTAAGCAGTCAACGTTTTGGGCAGAGACCCTTCTTCAGGACTCTTGGCAGGTTTGTGGATGTTGGGTAGCAGGTTTGATGGTGAGGTTAGGATTAGTGCCCGAGTCCTGATGAAGGGCCTCGGCCCAAAACGTTGACAATACTCTTTGCCATAGATGCTGCCTGGCCTACTGAGTTCCCCAGCATTTTGTGTGTGTGTGTGTGTGCTGCTTGTATTTAACGCTGCTATCTTCATTTCTGTTGGGGTTGTCACCTGGTGAAGAACAAATCTGCTATGCATGCAGATGGATGGAAGCTAGACAATGATTTGCAATGCAGCTCTTCAGTCACTGGGAGGAGTGGTTGAGATGGGCCTTGCCAATGACTCACTCTATGGCAGTTGGAAGGGAGACGTCAATGATTAACATTGTCAGATTCATTGTTTTTCTTGGAAGTAAGTAGGATTACAGCATCTCTGAAGTCCACTGTCATATCTCCCTCTCCCCAGATGTGGATTCATGACTGAATCTCTTCAAAAAACATTTTAGACGTTTCATAAAGGAAACCATACCCACCCCTCCCCCCACCCCTCCCCCCACCCCCCAGTCTGTGTTGTCCTTAGTTGGCATACAACCTTTTTGGCTTGTCAGTCATGACTGGTCACAGGGCTGGACTGTGCAGACTGCAATGGGTTGGGAAAAGTCCTGGTTGAGGTGGTATTCCAACTGTTCCTTCCTGCATGTGTTCACTGCCTCTCTATCCTTGATAAATTCACCTCTGTTCCTGGCTTTCGATGGGATAGGACTTCAGATGCTTGGGCAATAGCAGATACTTGCCGCGATGAAGTCTGCACCGGCATGTCTATTGCCAGCAAATTGATGGATCTCCTGTATGCTTTCCATCCACCATCTGTTCTTTAGGTCATGGATGTGGGTTGGACCTCTGCCTTCAAGGGCCTGTGGAGCTGTTTTGTCTTCTCTTGAAATATGAAGGAGTTTCCAATCTAGAAATGCCTTGTATTTGCACTTAATTAGTCTATGGATCCCATCAATCAATCCTTGTTCTCCTTGGAAGAGTCACCAAGAGACTCTTCACAGGTACTGATTCCACCGGACTTCAGGGCAGTCCATACAGAGTGCACAATAATGCAGCTCCTATAGGCAGGGGTCGACAAGTTGTCTGAGGTGCTGTGTAAGAGGGAATATCTGTGTGGGGTCCTTGAGAGATCCAACATTTATTTTCTTCTAATCACATTTCTATTGACGTTAGTGTTTTGAGAACAGGTTGATGGAGATAATGGAGTGGTTTAAGGGATGATTATCCAGTCATCAGTACCTGTCACAGTAGGGGTGATGCAAACATACTTGCGGTCTCTAACCTGGACAATGAGGTAATCAAAGAAGTTCCAGCACTTGGACCAAGAGTGTTGTCATCTTTCTGCTTGACAAGATCATTTCCTAAGCATTTTGTCAGAAGAACCCTGTTGAAGTTAGCTTTCCCTCTTGTTTCTTGCCAATTTCCCAGGAAGATCGGTTTATCTCCCTCTTGGATGCTGATAAGGTCAAGATCAGAGTAGAAGTTTCACTAAGCCTCATCTACTGTATAGGTTTGTATGTCAATGACCCAAGTGAACTGAAGAATGGCAATGTCATTGTGAAAGTATCTGAGTTCCTAAATGCCGACAGCAGAGCGATGCTCAGTATTATCCAGGAGGGTCCTGGAGTTCCAGGACTTGAACTTCACATTGTGGAGTGGCACTTGTAAGCATATAATTATTCTTTACGTAGGACAGCCAGTTCACACCAGCTCCCATGCTGGCTTAACAGAATGAGGCCTTGACCCAGAGATGAAGGGACCACAATGCCTTGTAATTTTACTCTATGGATTCTGCTTGCTTCATAGTCAATTCTTTCAAATCCTAGAATGACTGGGACTAGATCTTGAGCCTTGCCTCTTTTTCCCTTTTTCGTATGGCTGTATAATTTCTTTGAAAGTTATGATTAAATCTATGGATTCACAACTCTTCAATGTTGTGAATTTTGAATCATGACACTTGCTGCTCAAAAATAACCTCATTTTACTTTCAGGTTACTTTGCTAATTACATTAAATCATATCCTCCATTATGTTTCTGATATTAGTAAAGAAGTTATTTACTTTCTGTCAAAATTGTAATTTAGTCTGGCCTTAACCAGTTCTGCTCTAAGGAAATCAGCCCAAGCTTCTCTGTTCCTGCTCCGCAACTGAAGACCCACATACTCGGAACCGTTCATGTTAATGTCATTGCATTTATCTCTAAGTGTGATCAAATGACTTCATTGGATTATGACTGGGGAGAGGTAGGGGGGAACCAAAATTATTTTAGCAGTTACTACATTCTGTGGTGTACGGGCACTTGGGATAGATGAATTTGGAGGCCCTTCCTCCTTTCTGGCAACTTCAACATGATTTTTAAAATTTCTTCCATCGTTTTTTCTCCAGGGTTCACAATGCCAAAATCATTCCTGGTGAAAATCAGAAAGGCAAACTCATGTAACCAGACCCGATACACCGATGATAAAGAGTCTAGCAAACTGGAACCAGAATTGGCACCTCCTATTGGTAAGTTTCCTGTAGGACAGGGAAATGTGAGATATGTTAATCCACGTTTAATGTTAGAATGATACAGGGAAAGAGGGAGGTGGATTTTATGAACTGATTGTATCATGAATACTGTTTCTAACCTTGAATTCTTAATCCTTCCTTTGAGGGATTTATCATATTACAAGGAAAACATGTGAAGTTCTTCAGATATTTACCATGGTTAAATTATGAGCACCAGATAAACAAGATTTGTATTTTTGGGAACACACAGGAATAGATTGAGAGTAACTTGGAAAATGTGTAGCTCAGATGGTTGGTGGTTGGGTTGAGTTGTTCTGCAATCTTGGTAATCCATTTGCAAACATTTCGTCACCGTACTGATCAAGTCTCGGTATGGATTGATAAGACTGAAGAACAATTCGATTCAACCATAGACTAAAAAGTTCAGGATTTTAAATGGAATTAAGAGTAAACCTCTGCTTGTGGGAAATTAAATTAAGGAGCAGTATCTTAAAATCTGAACCACGATCTTGAGTTCAGGATCTTGGGAATATTCAAAGGATGACAGGAATGTGAAATACTCTTCCTGAAAACTAATTAATGACTTTAAATCTGAGATGTCGAAAAGGGAAGCTAAAGAGCTGGTACAGATGAACAAGTGATATAAGCAAGTCCAAGACCTACTTTTGAACACAAGTTCTTAAATTCTATCTCTCCTTTCTCTCTATTTTGTCCATTTCTTCTTTCTTGTAGTAATAAAGGCCCCATCATTCATAGTTACACAGGTCTTAAATTCATTAATTTATTAAACAGTGACCTGGACCATGATTTTTATCTCTTGACGAGAAGCATTTAGAGCTGAGCCAAGTGACCTTTACTCAGGAAGCTCCTGAAGATCTGATTTAAGGTTATGTCCCATTTATTCTGGTACCGTTACCTGTAGAAATAAGAAATCAGAGAAATCTGGCCAGTTCTAAATGGGTGCTGGGAAGAAATAACTTGTTAATACAGAAGTGTGTGGTTTTCATTTTATTGGGACACTTCTGTCTACTGGTCTGTAAAAAAGGGAAATGTAAGAAGGCTGGCAGTCCAAAAATAATGTTTTGATTATATTAGATTAGATTATGAGGACACGCAGTCCTCGTTTGTTGTAATTTAGAAATGCATACATTAAAAAATGATACAACGTTCCTCCAGAATGATATCACAAGAAAAACATAGGACAAACCAAAACTAAAACTTACAAAACCACATAATTATAACATATAGTTACAACAGTGCAAAGCAATACCATCATTTGATAAAGAACAGACCTTGGGCATGGTAAAAAAACGTCTCAAAGTCTCAAATGTAATTGGGCAATGAAGAGTTGGCTAACCTTTTCAATTCCAAAGCAGGAGAATTGCAGGAATTGACACCTCAGGTGGCCTACTGTATAACAGGCGAGTGTGGGAGGGGAGGTTAAGGGAGATCCTATAGCAAAATTGCCGGAACAGTAGGAGCTCCTGTTAGCAGTTCTGTCTGGGGAGTGTACTGAAGGGAGATTTAGAAGTCAAGAGATTTGGAACTGGTTCTAACTAAACATTATTGCAGATATAGGTGAAAGGGAAGAATAAACTGCCAAAAAAAATCTCAACCAGCCAAGAATCAAGTGTTTACATGTAAACGCCGTCCTGATTATTACTAATCTCTTCGATAGGAGAGGATTTAGGTAGACAGTTGCACTTGTGCTGCAAATAGTAAACACAGATCATTATCTCTTCATGACCAGTATCTCTGGCAAAGCTTTCATGAGGGAAGAGATTGCAAACTGTAATCCCAACTGCAACGGGTGGTAATGAGTTGGAAAAGAGATTTGCATAATTTTGCTGGTGAAGGAGGTTCCGTTCTGTTATATAAACAAGCCAAGAGAACAGTCGCAAAGGCAAGTGATCGCTGGCTCACCTGGGAATGAGATAAAACAGAGAAAAGTGTATTGAAGGTTTTCCTGCCCTCCCAGATGGCTCTGAAGTCTCCAGGAATTTTAAATACTGTACTAATATGCAATATATAAGACAGAACTCTGTTTATGACTGCACGTAACTGTAGAAAGATGTAGACACATATTAGCACATCACAGAAACCAGCCTCCCCTCCAAGGAATTGGTTTACACTTCTTACTGCCTCAGTAAAGCACCTAACGTAATCAAAGACCCCACCCATCTTGGACAATCTCTCTTCTCCCCTTTCCCATCAGACAGAAGGCGCAGAAGCTAAAATCATGTATCTCTAGGCTCAAGGACAGCTTCTACCCTATCGTTTTAAGACTACTTGAATGGTTCCCTAGTATGATAAGATAGACCAGGGGTCCCCAACCTTTTTTTGCACCACGGACCGGTTTAATATTGACAATATTCTTGCGGACTGGCTGACGGGGGGAGAGGGGGGTTGTTCAAGTAGGGTTGCCACCTTTCTCACTCCCAAATAAGGGACAAAAGTAGCAGTCAAATACGGGACACTTGTGTTTACCCCGAGAAAGACTACCATGACCATAAAGCCTTGCGCGGGCACCTCTGTGAACATGCGTGACGTGCACATGCGTGGATGTGTTGATTTTTTTTCTACAAATCGGTTTTGGCTTAATCTCCCCGATTCTGTTAAGTGAAACTACACTGTACATACATTATTTCTACTTTATATAGGCTGTGTATTTATCATATCATTCCTGCTTTTACTATATGTTAGTGTTATTTTAGGTTTTATGTGTTATTTGGTATGGCTTGGTAGGTTATTTCAAGTTCAACAGTGCGTGACAGGGAATGAGGAAAGGTGCAGCTGACTCATATCGTTTCATATCGTTTCCTTGCGGCCTGGTAGCACATGCTTTGCGGCCCGGTGGTTGGGGACCGCTGAGATGGACTCTTGATCTCACAATCTACCTTGTTATAATTCTGTACCTTATTGTCTACCTTCAATGCACTTTCTCTGTAGCTGTTACACTTCATTTTGCATTCTGTTATTGTTTTACCTTGCACTCCCTCAATGTATTGTGTAACAGATTGATCTGTATGGACAGACAAGCTTTGCGCTGAATATACTGTAATAATAAGCCAGTTTAGAGTCATGCGGCATGGAAATCCGTTCTTCAGCCCAGCTTGTCTGTGCTGGCCACCAAGTACCTGTCAATTGCACTTGGCCCATATTGTTCTTTGCTATGGGGCTTCTTTAAATACTTGTAAATGCTCCAAGATAATACGTTATCTGTTTCCAGTATGTTCCAGATTTTAACCACGCTTTGGGTGAAAATATTCTTTCTGAAATCTACTCTAAATCTCCCAAGTCTTAGCTTAAAACAATAGCCTCACAGAAACCTCTGGTAAGGGGGAAGAGTTTTTCACTCTCTACCCTATATAAGTATGGGGTGTCAGGGAGGGGTAGCACCTCTGGTGGGGGAACATGTCGCGTCCTTTGTCCACCTTTGGTCCCCACCTGGCACTCAGCTCTCACCTGTGGCTCCCCGTAGCTATTTGCATACGACAGCAGCCACACCCCGGGCAACTGCTTCGACAAGCCGGCTAAACCAGGTGAGGGTAGCCGACGGGTCTCAAACCCTCGGTGAGATAGGGAGTTGTCTATCCCAGAATGTGAAGATAGACTCCGGCGGATTGAGCGGACGAGACCAATGGAAGGTCCAACGGTCAGGAAGGCGGTCTCTGTAAGCGTCGTGGAACGTGTAGAGCACGACAAGACACAGAAGACGTCCTGGTCATCCACTGTGCCTAGTCCCATCTCCAGCCGTCTCGACTCTGTCTTGCCACTGGATCCAGATGGGATTTGGGAAGAGAGAGTGAGGCTGACACTGCACAACTCTCCTTCACTTAAATCCAAATCACGCGCTAGTCTCGACACCATCATAATGGTGTCGAGGCCCTCATTGACGTCGACAATGGACGAACACATAAGCACCTTATAATTTGATCTATCTCAATCATGTCTGCTATGGAGAGATAAACCCAGCTTCTCTAGTCTCTCCTAGCTGAAGCACATCTCAGGCAATATCCTCTACATGCTCTTCAGAACAATCATGTCCTTCCTATAACGTGGCAATCAGAAGTGCATTCAATACTACAGCTGTGGCCGTATCAATAGTTTATTTTAGTGGATTGCAAAAGATGTTTTCAAAACAAATGTTCATGAAACAATATAGAATTATTGGCAAGAAACCTATTGGACATTGGCATAAAGGCTGCCTGACATTCCCTGCCAAGGAGTGAAGAAAGTTGTTCAGTTTCTGATTGGCCTTGGATAAGCCAGCAATGGTGGGTTTGTGGAAGGGGTGGGATGGTAGGAGTCAGAGATCATAAGATTCAGTCTAGTTTATGTTACTGAACTGTGCTCATGCCCATGCTGTTCCCGCAGTAGCACTTCCTTTCTGTGAGCATGAACTCACGATGTTGAGATACATCCTGGGATACGCTGGGACACATCATCAGTGATGTAACCTCGGGTCTTCGGGTGTTTCGGGGCTTTCAACATCAGACACTCTTGACAAGGCAACCCAGCCAGGGATGATCAGGCCCTGACTTGTATCCCAGCAGCATTGGTCCACGGGTCACACCTCTTGATCTGTGGCCACCTGGCGGCTTGCTCAACGAACTCTGTGACGGTCCTGATGGCTCTTTTCAGTCCCCGTAAGGCCAAAGAGGGAGTTGCTTCTGCACAGTGAACAGCCAGCAAAACGGCTACACCCCGCCTCTTTAGGTTCGCATTATGCCCTCCACCCCTGTCTCTGGTACTACTCTACCAGCTCCTGGTGCTTGGCTTTATTATGTTCAAACACCTCCTCAATCTGGCCTTCCCCAGGAACTGTCAGTTCTACCAGGGCCACCTGCTTCAAGGTTTCTGATGGAATGAGCACACCAGGCCTCAGGGACGATGATGCAATGAGTTACTTATTTCACCTCTGGTTTGCGGATTCAAGTTAATTACAGAGATTTCGCAGTGCCGTGCTTTGAGAAGGTTGCGCCAACTCTGACCCTAACCCCAATGAAGCCCGTGTGTTTCATCTGAAGAATCCCAAGACACTATTCAAGACAGACAGGAGATAGTTCTCCTGTGTCGTCATCAACTTTATCTCTTACACAACATCAACATTATTATATTACTGATTCCATTGGGGAGAAGCTACAAGAGCCTGAAGATCCATACAGAATGATTTAGGAAAGGTTTCTTCCCCTCCATCATTAGATTCCTGAACAGTCTACGAACCCATGACAACATGCACAAAATGCTGGCGGAACTCAGCAGGTCAGGCAGCATCCGTGGAAATGAACGAACAGTCGGCGTTTCAGGCCGTGACCCTTCCTCAGGGCAGAAACGTAATCCCAACTTGGCCCGAAACGTCAACTGTTTGTTCACTCCCACAGGTGCTGCCTGACCTGCTGAGTTCCTCCAGCATTTTGTGTGTGTCTTGCTTTGGATTTCCAGCATCTGCAGAATTCCTTGTGCCTATGAACCCATGAACACTACTCAGTCCTGTTACTTTTTGCAATATTTATTTATTTTGTAATTTATAGTAGTTTTTACATCTTTGTGTTGTACTGATGCTGCAAAGCAACAAATTTCACATCCAAAAGTCAGTGAAAATAAACCTGATTTAGGATCACCAGAATTCTGATTATAGTCTATTTTGTGACATTTTGAGATCAAAAGAAATGTCATACAACTTTACTATTTTTTTCAGCTTTATTATTAAATCCTCTTGTCTTTAGCATCAATCTGTGCAAATCTATTCACAGTCTTTTCCAGAGAGAATCATGAATACAATGGTGAGGAAGTTGATCAGAATCCAACTGGATTCAATTTCGGGTGCCACACCTCAGCATGGATATATTTCTTTTGGAGAGGAGGTGACACACATTTAAATGGGATTAAGGGGTTAAATGGTGAGGACAGGCTTTGTCCCCTGTTACCTTGTTTTTGGAAAGTAGGGTTGATTCGATTAGGATGTTTGCTATGATATAGATTGTTTTCTGTAGTATGGAATCACGTCTTGCCAGGGCTAATGTAATGAGAGGAAAAAATGACTATGATTGTTGTGCAGCATTTCTCTTGGATATTGTGCAAAGACCAGCAGGCTCAGATGTGAAACCCTCATGCCCAGTCAGCTGGGTACCCATCATGTTACCTATCACACATCTCAATGGTCTCCATGAGGTGTCTGCACCAGAGCAGCCATTAAGAAGGTAGACCCACCATGAGACAGACCGTGTCTACACAGACACAGGCTCTTCAGGAGAAGGTCCACCTCAGATAGGTGCTCAGCACTGAATAGAATATCAGTAGGAAAAGCCTTCCCTTTTCCTCCCGACTGACCCCTCAAGATGTATAGTAAGGGGTTCGTTCACCTTAACTAGTCCACTCCATGACCTCCCAATTGAAGCCCCCATTCCCTGTGTCCAGCGGCTTCAAGTCTAGAGACCAAGTTAAACCCCTCCTTCATGAAGGGGTTGTGCCATCTCTTTGCTACACTTGGAGTACCCCCCCCCCTCCTCCACACACCATGGAAGGGGACCGGGAATGGAATTTTGCCCCTGATGGTCGTGATCAACATTCCTGACTGCTGGCATTTGGCAGGTTGGGGATACTGGGTATGCTCAGAGACTGGAGCATCTAAAGGAAGTGAATCGGGAGCATAAGGAGGGAGGAAACTTCATGCAACTGTAGAAATAATTTTCAGGCATCACCTTCCTAGAATCAAAAATTCAAAGTTTTAAAACTTGACACTTGGGTTTTAGTACCATTCACAACTGAGTTCAAGCCAATATTTATAAAGATTCAGCAAAGTATCCCTGTTTTCATATTCTACATTTAGTGCCCACTTTATTAGGTACCTCCTGTACCTAATATAGTGGCCACTGAGTGTATGTTTGTAGTCTTCTGCTGTTGTAGCCCATCCACTTCAAGGTTCAACATGTTGTGTGTTTAGAGATGCTTTACTGCACGATACTGCTGTAACACATAGTTATTTGAGTTACTGTCACCTTCCTTTCAGCTTGAACCAGCCTGGCCATTGACTTCTCTTATTAGCAAGATATTTTTGCCCACAGAACTGCCACTCACTAGAAGATTTTCTGTTTTTTGCACCTTTCTCTGTAAACTCTGTTGTGCACGAAAATCCCAGGAACTCAGCACTTTCTGAGATAAGCAACAACAAGAGAGAATCTGCAGATACGGGAAATCCAGGCAACACACACAAAATGCTGGAGGATCTCAGCAGGCCAGGCAGCATCTATGGAAAAGAGTAGGTTGAGGTTTTGTGCTGAGACCCTTCATCAGGACTGGAGAGAAAAAGAAAGATGAGAAGCCTTCTTACTCTGGCTTCTCGTCTTTTTTCCTCCAGTTCTGATGAAGGGTCTCGGCCTGTAATGTCGACTGTACTCTTTTCCATAGATTCTGCCTGGCCTGCTGAGATCCTCCAGCATTCTTTGTGTTGCTCTGAAGTAATCAAACCATCCGGTCTGGCACCAACAACCATTCCACCTTCAAAGTCACTTAGGTCACATTTCTTCCCCATTCTGATGTTAGGTCTGAATCTCTTGACCATGTCTGCATGCTTTTATGCATTGAGTTGCTGCCACATGATTTGCTAATTATATATTTGCATTAACGAGCAGGTGTACAGGTGTATCTAAGAAAGTGGCCACATTGAACTTTTCAGGTATCACCTTCTTGAAATCAAAAATGCAAAGTTTTATAACTTTACACTTGGGTTCTATAGTGCCATTCATAACTGAGGCCAAGCCTATATTTATAAAGGTTCAGCATATTATCCCAGTTTTCATACTCTATATCAAGTTTAACTTTATTGTCATTCAACCGTACACATGTAGGCCGCCAAACAAAACTACTTTCCTCCAGACCAAGGTGCACAACACAGTACATATAACTCACACACAAAACACATAAAGTAATATGATTACTATCAGATTAACAAATACTGGGGTCCATTTGCGACAGAATTAAAAAGTAAACAGTATAACACTACTGGCATTTCATGTGTGATTAGACCTGGGTGGAGGTGGGGAGTTCAATAGTCTTATGGCCTGGGGGGGAAGAAGCAGTTTCCCATCCTAACAGTTCTTGTCCTAATACTATGGTACCTCCTGCCTGATGACAGGGGTCCAGGAGGTTTATGGACAGATGGGAGGGATCCTTGACAATGCTAAGGGCCTATCACTCCTGACAAACATCTCTAATGGGTGGAAGAGAGACCCCAATAATCCTCTCAGCAGTCCTTGCAATCCTTTGTAGGGACTTGCCGCCAGATGCCTTGCAATTCCCATACCAGACGGTGATGCAGATCATCAGGACACGCTTGATGGAGCTCCTGAAAAAAATTGCTTGCCTTAGTCTCCTCAGGAAGTGGTGGTGTCGCTGTGCTTTCTTGACCAAAGAGGTTGTGTTGAGGGACTAGGTGAGATTGTCTGTGTGTGCTCTCCGAAAAACTTGGTACTCCTAACTCTCTCCACGGGTGAGTCGTGTATGTGCAGTGAGGAGTGGTCAGCCTGAAACCTCCTAAAGTCCACAGTCATCTCTTTGGTCTTGTCCACGTTGAGACTCAAGTTGTGGTGCTCGCACCGCTCTGCCAGCTGCTCTGCCTCCTCTCTGAAAGCCGTCTCGTCATCGCTGTTGGTGAGGCCAACCACTGTTGTGTCATCAGCGAACCTGGTGATTCAGTTTGAACTGGATCTAGCGGTGCAGCCGTCTGTCAACAGCGTGAGCAGCAGCGAGTTCGGCATGCGGCCTTGCTGCTCAGTGCGATGGAGCTAGAGATGTTCCTGCCAACGCGGACTGACTGTGGCCTTTCTGTCAAGAGGTCCAGGATCCAGTTACAGAGAGGGGTGTTGAGACCCAAAGAGGACAGTTTACCCTCCAGTTTCCGAGGGATGATTATATTAAACACTGAACTGAAGTCAATTAACAGCATCCTGGTGTATGAGGCACCATTTTCCAGGTGGGACAGGGCGGAATGGGTGCAGAGGCTATGTCGTTATCTGTGGACAATTTGAGTGATAAACAAACTGGAAAGCATCCAATGTAGCAGAAAAAAAGGGATTTGATGTGATCCATAACCAGCCGCTCAAAGCGCTTCATTGTTGTTGAGGTCAGTGCCACTGGACAGTAGTTGCTGGGCCAGTTTAGTATCGCCCTCTTGGGTACCAGGACAATGGCTGCCGCTTTGAAGCCTGAGGAGACAGTCGACTGTTCCAGAGAGATGATGAAGACGTCAAATAGAACTTCTGTTATCGGAGACTATTATCATAGCACTACTCTTATCTACTATTGATAAAGCCCAGAATTGCACATGCCCTATTAACCTTTCTTTCCATCAGTCTGGCAACTTTCAATGATTTATATTCCCGCTTCCCTTTGCTCCTGCACCCCTTTGCCTGTCGTCATTCTTACCGTCAAAATCCACCATCTCATACTCCTACAGCATGATTCATCAGCCAGATGCCTGCCCATTTAGGGGGCATTTAAGAAAATCTTTGAAAGGCGCATAGACCATAGGAAAATGAAGGGCTATGCGGGAGGAAAGGGTTAGATTGATCTCAGAGTGGGTTAAAAGGTCAGCACAGCTTTGTGGGTTGAAGTGCTTGTACTGTGCTTTTATGTTCAATGTTCCACCAGCCTGCTCACAGTACACTGTTCTGCAATCCATCACTACATCAGCAAGTATTAGAGGAACACACACAAAATGCTGGAGGAACTCACTGGGTCAGGCAGCATCTATAGAGACGAATGATGGTTAACGTTTTTTGACCTCCACCAGGGTGAATGAAGGGTCACCCAAAACACTTATTCCTTTCCATAGATACTGCCTAACCTGCTGAGTTCCTCCAGTATTTTGCATATGTTACTTTCGATTTCCAAAGATTCTCTTGTGTTGATGTTTGGCAAGTTTTAAGTCATCTACCAATTAGGTGCAATGATTCTGTTTTCCTTTGAAACTTTAAAGCAGGGGTTCCCAACCAGGGGTTCGCTGACCCCTCAGTTAATAGTAGGGGTACATGGCATAACATAGGCTGGGAACCTCTGCTTTAAAGAAATTTCTTCATCTATGATGTGTTTTAGGACATCCTGCCTCAGTATAAACTACCTTTTCTTCCTTACCCAACATCTAACTCTGCAACAAGAGCCTGTGATATTTTCTTGTGCAAAATTGAAAACCCAATGGGTTTTTAAACACGGTATTGAGAAGTCAAACCAAGACACCAGATTCGAATCAATTTTATTCAAATCTGTTCTACTCACTTGCTGAATGGCGGGCGGAAGGTAACAAGTAATTCTTGCACCACTTATGTGTTTGGACTGAGTTCAAAAATGAGGGAGGTTTCATGTGAGGAAAGGACATCACCTGAATCAAAATTGCACCAGTTTCCTTACAAAGAGTGCTGAGATAAGAAATAGAAGTGAGAAATAATAAAAACTGTTGGGAGTTAATACCAATGTGAATGTTTTATTCTTCTTTGTAAGACTTCAGACGAATGATTAACTTTCACTGTTTTTCTGTAGAGTTGCCCATATGGTCTCCAGTAGAGCACACCGGCCCCTCAGCTGGGGCGAAAATTCAGAACAGCAAATGTGAGCAGGAGGGCATTGCCTGGAAGAATGGCAGAGGCTATGAGAGAGCCTCACTGAGTTTGCCTGAAGCCACTACATATGATTTCACTCCAGGTACCGAGATCTTATGCACTCTTGCAACAGGCTCTTCAATTCATCCCATTTCAAACATCTTAGCAGGACTAAAGAAATATTTGTGTGCCAACCTGATTTTCATTATACCCACTTACAGACAAATCTTATGAATGTGCAGAAAGAAAAATAACTTGTATGTTATAGCACCTTCCATAATCTAAGACTGTCAAGGCAATTATAAACATCAATTATTTTAAAGAGTGGTCATTCAGAGTTGAAGGTTCAAAGTAAACGTACTGTCAAAGTATGTATGTCACCATGTCCTCCCTTGAGATGCATTTTCTTGCAGGCATTTACAGGAAAATAAAGAAATGCAATACGGTTTATGAAAAACTGTAAATAACAAATTGACAACCAATATGCTAATTTGAGCAAATAATAAAAAAAAGTAAATAAGTAATACTGAGCTTTAGAGTCTTTGAAAGTGAGTCTATTGGTTGTGGAGTCAGTTCAGTGTTGAGGCGAGTGAAGTTATCCACTCTGGTCATTGTTGAAAACGTGGTTCATATACAGCAAGCTCCCATAGACAGTGATATTTGATCAAATCGTGCTATTATGATTTTGGTGGCTAGGACACTGGAGAGGACTTAGCATTTTTTCCCCAAATACTGCCATGGGACCTTTAAGGTCTCTGTTTAAATCACATCTCCAGCTGTGGAGGCAGACTGTCAGTGGAGTGTTGTTAACTATAGTTAGAGGTATTCCTGAAGATCTGTTAGATAACATAACTGCCATCGACTGTGGTCACAACAGTCAATCAGGAGAGGATTTGCTCCTTCCGCAGTTGTATATCTTTGTGCCCAGTAACTGTTGGTATCTCCAAGATTTGTAATAAATAAAGATAATAGGAAAATGTTGCAAATTTGTGCCTTTGGGCCCTGAAGTCATGAACGGAATGGAATGGCTGTCTCCTTTTAAACTGTTAATTTACAGCATGTTCAGACAGGGTTCTTGAACTACTGGCATTCTTCTCAAATCTACAAATACAGTAAAACGCCAATAATTTGCTATTCTACTTGCTAGATATTGTTTTCTGAAATTTCCTTAGACTCAACAGGATCCTATATACTCGACTCTCTTGAAACACACTGGAGTCCTCTTTCAATGGCTGCTTTCATATATACTGGGGGGGTTCTAGATCCCGTGCTAATTTAAAACTTTGACTGTAAAATTTGTTATACTAGAGTGTAATATCTTAAAAAATGGTGAATAAAAGTCTGTTGGGTATTAATGGGGAATAATAGTTTGGAAAGGCTGCCAGCCCAGCACTACCAAAGAGCTGGTGGAGTGTTCTGTATATTTAGTGTTGATCATTTTGTATTGGCTCAGCATTATAATAAGTTAGTGTGATGTACAGATAAAGAGAATATGGTTTACGTGTGAATTTGTGCATATAGATATATCACAGGATCTTTGTCAAGCAAAGATCAACAGCAAAGCTTACAAGGACTTGTATATTAAGGATCGTTTGAGAGGATGTTTCAGGGAACTTCATAAAGGAGGGAAGAGAGATGGAGATGGAGAGTGAGAGTTAGAGTTAGAGTTAGAGTTAATTGGGATGGGAGTGAAATGTAATTTAGACCTAAGTGGTTTAGCTGTTAAAGTTACGATTGACAAAAGCACAGTGATGAAAATCGAGGGTGTGCTAGAGTTCGTACTAATCTTTTGGAGTTCATTTGGGACATCAACCATGAGCCAGTTCGGCATGTGAGACTTGGTGCAAATTAGGGTAGCACCAACAGAGTTTCAGTTTTAGTGGAAGGGGGTCACACTGGAATAAATGCAATAAGTTATCCTAAAGGAAACAACCGAGATTCCTGGGCTGAGAGTGTGATTTTGGTGGTGATAAAAACCATTTAATGCACTGGTTTTTATTCATCACTTCTGAAATGAATTACATCTGTTCAATGGATCTTGATGTGGGCAGGGTCTTTTGACTGGACATGTTTATGGAGATTTCATTCTGTCTGTTCCCCTGGGGGAAGATGGGGAGTGGAGTTATCGGTGCAGTAGCGGGGAGAGTGATGGAAATGCAAAATTTTAAAAATTGCATGTGACATCCTTTCTGTTGCAGGCTCAGGTTCCCATCTCTCAAGATCTTCTGGCAATAAAGATTGTTTGTTGACCTCCGCCTACAAGCCAAGCTTCCCCTGGAGCCCGTTCCAGAATGTATATGACTTCTGCCATCTCTCCCCCAGCTTGCAGACCACCCTCTTAGTGGATGCAGGTGGATTGTACAGGTCCTCTGTTTCAAGTCCACTTGAGATTGATCAGCCCATTGACTACAGCACTCATTACTCCTCGGATTCAAAGTCGTACCACTGTGTGAAGTGTAATAAGGTAATTGCTACTGGCACTCAGTAAAACTGGGTTTTACAGTGGGATGGGGCTGCAAGGATACTTTGCATTCTTTTGTGTTTTCCTAAGACTGTGGGTTCAAGTCTCACTCCAGACACTTCAGCATGAAAGCTATGTTGATGTTGCAATGCAGTACCAGTAGCGAAGTGCAATTTTGTTGTCAAAACTTTGTCTACCTTTTAAAGTGAATGCAAAAGATCTTATGTGATCATTTTGCAAGGAGGAGGAAAACAATGACTGTCCCTAAATCAACAACTAAATGCTGATTGTTTTTTGACCTTGTCCTACAAGTAAAACTCCCCCTGGAACTCATTCCAGAACATGTACGATTTTGCAAACTCTCGTTGAGATATCAGTCCACCCACTCAGCCATAATCAAATTGCTGTTTGTGGGATCTTGTTCTGTGCAAATTGGCTTTCATATTTCCTTTACAACCACAATGAATACACTCCGGGAAAATACTCGCAGTGGTCACTTTATTAGGTACAGGAGTGGAACCCTGCATGGTCTTCTGCTGCTGTAGCCCATCTGCTTCAAGGTTTGACGTGTTGTGTGCTCTCCTGCACACCACTGTTGTAACTTATGGTTATTTAAGTGACTGTCATTTTCTTGTCAGCTTGAACCAGTCTGGCCATTCTCCTTGGACCTCATTAAAAATCTGTTTTCACTCAATGGATGTTTTCTGTTTTTTGCACCATTCTCTTTAAACTCTAGAGACTGTTGTGCATGAAAATCCCATTAGATCAGTAGTTTCTGAGATACTCAAACCACCCCATCTGGCACCTACAATAATTCCGTGGTCAAAGTCACTTAGATCACATTTCTTCCCTATTCTGATATTTGGTTTGAACAACTGATCCTCTTGACCACGCCTGCAGGATTTTATGCATTGGGTGTTGCCACATGATTGTCTGATTGGATATTTGCATTAATGAGCAGGTGTACAGGTGTACTTAAAGTGCATATTGAATGTACATCGTTGATTATAAATCACTCGCGATCCCTTAAGGTCACGAAAGGTTCGATTTCGAGCACATCCCCAATTGTTTCACATTTGAGAGTCCAGGTGAATTCTTGAATTGGAAGCTATCCACCGTAGAGTTTATGTTGGGAATTTAGAATGCCATGGGAATTGGAGCTTCTGAGTAATCCTCACCATGAAAGGAAATTTGATTGGCAATTGAGATTTTAATAAGAATCTAAATTGAAGTAAGGGAGAGAGTGGGATTTGGAATAAGGGATTTGAGAATAAGAATAAAAATTTAAAAGGCCGTGGGAATAAGAACAGTGAATCAAATACTACACCGAGATTCATATTCTTGCGGGCATTCACGGTAGATCAAGAATTACAATAGAATCAATGAAAAGCTACACAGAAACAAAGACTGACAAACAACCAATGTGCAAAAGAGGACAATCTGTGCAAATACCAAAAAACAAATCAATGAAGCCTAGAGCATGGGTCACAGGGTCCTTGAAGTTAAGTCCATAGGTTGTGGAATCTGTTCAGAGTGGAGGTGAGTGAGAACTGTGCAACCTGTGATGTTGATTCTGAGAGAAAAATGGGGAGGTCCTTACATCAATTGGAAAGCCGTCGCACGAACCAGGCATTGATAATCATCTTCTGCCAGCAGGTCTTCTCCACTCCTCATGGGCTGGAAGTCCATGTCAGGAGGTCTCACAGTGGAATGCGGCCTTTTGCCTGCGACCTGTGTGGGAAAACGTTCGGCCACGCCGTCAGCCTGGAGCAGCACCTGAACATCCACTCGCAGGTATTCTAATCCGCTTCGGTCTTGGTGCTGTCAGAAATCTGACTCTTTTAATGTCAAGAACCCGTGGAAATGGAGAGGGGTGGGGGGAGGTCCATATTCATCCTTGAGAGAGAAGGGGTCCCCATACTTTGGTGGGAGAGCTTTCACATGAAGAAGCAAATTATACCTCAGTTATCATCTTCAAACTGAGGAAAGAAATGCCATGAGCTTCAGTAGCCCCTTAAGGAGAGGGGGTGACCTCCCCCTGGAGGGAGAATTCACATCAAGTGAGAGGAGGGGGACCAGTGCTTTCAAGGCAGGACAGAACCTAGTGAAAGTCCATCTGCAAGGGAAATCGGAAAGTGACAAGAGTATTTGGGAAAGCTGTCAAAAATTAGGAAAACCATAGGCTTAGAAATTTGATCCTGTAATGTAATTTTGCTTTGAGTAACAAGTAATTCCGTTTCAATAGAAGATGCTGAAATGTGAACAATCTCCATGAGTCATGCAATTTTCAAAATTAATCTTGGCATTTCTAGGCTTCTTATCCCCTGCACAGCTGCATACATTATTATTAACTGTGCCCCAGTGAGGGAAATGAGACCAGATAGACATTTCCACTAGGAGCACTTTGTGTCCATTCTGTGCTGGCAAATGGTTTAACTCACCATTTCAGTCAGTTATGAATTCCTACGCCAAAATGTGACTGTCCCTCTCAAAGCTGCCTGATGAATTGATACTTCTATATGTTGGCCTGCTGTGCAATTTTAGCTTTCGGTTTCACACTTTCTCTGTTTTATAGGAACGGATCTTTGAATGTAAAATGTGTGGGAAAACCTTCAAGAGGTCGTCCACCCTCTCCACTCATCTGCTGATTCACTCTGACACCCGGCCATACCCCTGTCAGTATTGTGGAAAGCGATTCCACCAGAAGTCAGACATGAAGAAGCACACTTATATTCACACAGGTAGAGCGAAACATGTATACTTACCCACTCAGGTAGCACGCACCTGCATCCACACAGGTACAGAGGTACACACCTAAATTCTTGCATGTATGGTGGAACCTGATACATTTAACCAGGTATGGAAAAGCACCTTACACGCATTTATTTACAGAGGTAATGTCGTCCACACCTGCATAACAATAGTCAGGCTTGAGTTGATCAGTGGTAAGTAATGTTTGCATCGCTCGACTCCCGGCAGCCTTCATTCTTTGACAGGAGAAAGTACGCCATTTCCTTTTGAAATTTAGGAATGTTACCACATTAAATCCCCAGCATCAACAGACTGGACGTTCCATTTTCTGGAAACTTCTGGACTGGCCACACGGACACCGTGTTTTGAGGGCACCACGTTAGCATAGCAGTTAGTGTGACAGTTTTACAGTTCAACACTTTGAGAACAGAACTTTGGAAGTAGGATACAATGTGGAACTGCTACTGTGTGGTATATTCAGCACAAGGGACTGGAATAGCTCAGTGACAAAGGGTGAAAGGCAAACCCCATATTCAAATTCCTTATACATCCACCCAAGGGTCCAGACATAGCCTTTATTTCAAGTCTCATCTTAAAGTTGGCACAGTTATACTGCTAAACGAATGTTTAACCTTCACTTTACTGGACTAGTAGGTAAACCGTCTGCAGCTCCTCAAATCTTTTCCACTTTTGATTAAGATGATGGTTGATCTGACAATAGTCTGAACTCTACATTCCTATCGATCTGTGGTAACCTTTCACTCTTTACATATTAAATAGCTATCTACCTCTGCCTTAGAAACATTCAAGGACTCTGCTTTGCATTGAAGAAGAGAGTTCCAAAGATTTATGAACCCCTGAGAGAGAGAAAATAAATAATTTGAAACCACAACCTTCTGATCCAGAGTGTGAGAAAATGTTATCACTGGGCTACAGCCGACAGCAAATGTGATTTAAGGAATTTGAGGACAATATTACTTCATGCAATGCTCAAAAATCCTTTGAAAATCTGGTTATCTTTTGTGGCAGTAATATTATTAATGCTAAATGATTTGCTCCCAACCCTGATGCTACTGTTTACGACAATAAAAACTGTAGGTTCAACTTCCCCACCAGAGATTTAAATTTAACATCAAAATTGATATCTCAATGTAGTACTGGAGCGATGTTGACTGACTGGATTTGAAAGCACTTCATTGAATATATAGAATACTTTGACATGACATTGGAAATTGATAAATAAAAACAAGTCTTGTTTTGCTTGCTACCTTTAGAAAAATATTTCTTTTTGGCCCTCTTGGGTAGATTTAGTGAGACTGGATGATATTATCTTAAAATAACATAGCTCTGAGATATGAAGCAAAGGGCTGAAGGTTCTTTCTCAAAATGGAGGCCAGTGACTAGTGATGTGCATGAATGCCATTGTTGGGACCCTTGTTATTCATTATTTATATAAACGATTTGGGTGTAGGTACACAAGGCTTGATCAGTAAGTTTGCAGATGACATGCCATTAGGAAATATTGTTAATAGTGAAGAAAGTTATTGTGAAACTGGAAGAAGGTGCAGATAGTATTTACAAGGATGTTGCCTGGACTAGAGGGCCTGAGAGAGGTTGGACAGGCTCCGTCTTTTTCCCTAGGGAACCTTGGGAAACATTTAAAATTCGGAGAGGCATAGATGTGGTGGGCAGTAACAGTCTTTTTCCCCAAGATAGGGGAGTCCAAAACTAGGTGCATCGATTTACAGTGAGAGCGGAAAGATTTAAAAGAGGCCTGAAGGGCAAAATTCACACAGAGGGTGGTGAGTATATAGACCAGACTGCCACCAAGAAGTAGTTGAAGCAGGTACAATAGCATAATTTAAGAAGCACTTGGATCAGCACGTGTAGGGTTTGGCCTAGGGTCATGTGGGTCAAACAAAGGAAATCGGGTCTAGCTGGGTGGGCACTGTTGTTAGCATGGACTAGTGGGGCCGAAGGGTCTGTACCTGTGTTATATTGCTCTATGACTCTAAACATAGGAGTGCTCTCTCTTTTAGCATCAGCGAATATTTTATTCCTAAACCAACAGAATAAAATGACTAATCTGGAAATAAATCTGCCATGATGGAGTGGCAGAGCAGACTCAATGGGCTGAATGGCCTAATTCTGTTCCTACGTCTTATGGTCATTATCGTATTGCAATGGCCATGGTTTCTGTCCCCACGAATGCTGTCTGACCTAATGAGTGTTTTCAGCATTCTCTTCTCTTTAATTATATTTTTATTTGCGAGAGTTTGCCACGAGCATCTGTCATTCTTGATAATAATTTCTCTGAAATGAAGCAGTTTAATTGGCTGTGGTGTGAGCATTGTCTTCGGAAGGAAGTTTCTACTCGCTGTTAACTTTGCCATTTCCCTCATTGTGTTTCTCAGGCGAGAAGCCTCACAAGTGTCAGGTGTGTGGGAAATCGTTCAGTCAGAGCTCCAACCTCATCACTCACAGCCGCAAGCACAGTGGCTTCAAACCCTTCGGCTGCGAGCTGTGTGCCAAAGGATTCCAGCGCAAGGTGGATCTTCGCCGTCACTGTGAGACTCAGCACGGTCTGAAGTGTTAAAAGCCACACTTGAAGTACAGGGTGTGGGGGAGGGGGGGAGGGGGGAGGGGGGGAGGGAACAGGGCAGAAAATGACAGTCAGCAGACAGAATGAACGTGATCCCCGTCCTCTGTCTGCCATGGCACTGAAGAAAAGAATTGCTAACAGAGGGGGACATTCAACGGGTCAATAAAACTGTGGATCATCAAACCAGAAAGAATGTTTAATCCACGTTCTGTTTTTCCTCAATTTTCCTGTCAGTGGTTTTCAATTCTGAAATAATATTGCTCTAATGCCTTAAAGACATTGTCATATGAAGAGCGCTTAATGCCTCTGGGTCTGTACCCACTGGAATTCAGGAGAATGAGAGGAGACCTCATTGAAACCAGGACGTTGAAGGCCTCACTGGAGTGGATGTGGAGAGGATGTTTCTTACAGTGGGAGAGTTTAGGACCAGAAGGCACAGCCTCAGATTAGAGGGACGGCCATTTAGATCGGAGATGAGGAGGAATTTCTTTAGCCAGAGAGTGGTGAATCTGTGGAATTCGTTGCCACAGGCAGCTGTGCAGGCCAGGTCATTGGTCTGCTTAAAGCAGAGATTGGTAGATTCTTGATGGCATGAAGGGATGCAGGGAGAAGGCAGGAGATTGGGGCTGAGAGGGAAAATGGTTCAGCCATGACGAATTGGCGGAGCAGACTCGATGGGCCAAATGGCCTAATTCTGCTCCTATATCTTATAGTCTTGAATCTTGTTCCCATGATGACCCACACAGATTGCCATTAACTTCAAATCTCTCCAAAAACTCATTCCATTCCTGCCAACCTATATCTTCTTCAGGCTGACAAAATATCTGAAGTCTTTACATGTTTTCAATTCGAGCCACTTGTCCTTCGTTCTGCCATGGTTCCAGGTACCCAGACTCCAAGTCCTGGAGTTTTCTGTCTCACCTTCACTTCTCCAACTCTTCCTCTTTTTAAACACCTCACAGCCTAACGCTCTGTTGTTGATTGATGTTGAGTGGCTGAATGCCAATTTCGATCTGGTAATATCCCTGTGAAGCTTCGGGAGAAGTTTCATTATTTGAAAGGCCCAGTTTAAATGCACTTAGTTGTTGTGTTATGGTACAGGCGACCCGCTACTGCCCGTAAGGAGTTTGTATGTTCTCCCTGTGACGGTGTGGGTTTCCTCCGGGTGCTCTGGTTTCCCTCCACAGACCAAAGGTGTACCTGGTTGGTAGGTTAATTGGTCATTGTAAATTGTGAATTGTCCCATGATTAGGCTGGGGTTAAATTGGGGGATTGCTGGATGGTGTGGCTCGAAGAGTCAGAAGGATCTTTACCATGCTGGATCTCAATACTTAAATAAGTAGAATCGTAAAGCAATAAAGGTGTGATAAAGACTATGTTAAAATGCTCGTTTGCGCTTATACTTCATCCTAACTTGCCAACTCAACTTCTAGGTATTTATTTTATTTCCAGATCTAGTTTCCTCTTGATTGTATTTTTCTTTATTTTAAATGTTCATATATTTACAAGTTTCATATTTTTAATGCCATCCAGGTAAAGAAACTATCTCCTGGATTTACTAGTAGCTCTCCCGTTTCCTGTGCCCCTAGTTTTGTTCTTGCTGAGAAGTGGGGTGACAACTTGCACCTGCTTGCGTATTGTAAGCACGTAGTGTTGTTGCCGCTGTGTGCGGTGCTCCGTTTCCGGAATGAGCTTCCATTGGGAATCAATGGATCCGTCACCCTGCAAGCAAACTGCTTTCCTCCCACAGCCTGCGTGGTGCAGGCACCACCAGCAATTCAACAAACTGTTTCTCCAGGACCCTAATGAAAGAACTCCCAGGAAATAAAAAGGACGGTATTATGATTTCGTTAATTGAGCATTCAGAAGTACATTTAATGTCAGAGAAATGTATACAATATACATCTTGAAATGCTTTTTCTTCGCAACCATTCCTGCTCATTTGTGGAAAAGCTTTCTCTGAGAATAAGAATCATCCAACTGAATGTTTACTAAGTTGATTTCCTTTCCAATTTGGATGTGGGCACACATATTTATGGATAAGGGAGGGAGTGGTGGGTTTGCATTAACTGTATAATTTGAGTCTTTTTAAAGCCTCTTGAAATATTGGTCACGATTTTATAGCGAGCTAATGGTTTTGCGGAGCAGGGACAACTGACGGACTAACAATATGTTCATAAACACACGAGATTCTACAGATTCTGTAAATCTTGAGCAATGCACACAAAATGCCGGAGGAACTCAGCAAGTCAGGCAGCATCTGTGGAGGGAAATAAACAGTCCCTGATGAAGGGTCTAGGCCCAAGACGTCGACTGTTTATTTCCCTCCACAGATGCTGCCTGACTTGCTGGGTTCCTCCGCCATTTTGTGTGTGTTGCTCAATACTACGCTTGACTAAGTTGATTGCACCATCATGTGTGAAGAAGGATTTTCATCATTGTTCTTTTTATTCTCTTATTGATATCAGTTATGTTTATTCAGAATAAAATCCATACAGATTTGACAGTTTTGTATTGGTTGTTTCTTCCCCCTGCTTCATCTTTTATTTCAATGCTAATTTCCTGAGGCTTTCTGATCATGCTGGACTGTAACCTCTGACCTATGAAATGGGTTGCCTTTCCCTTGCAGAAGGCGGAACCTTGCATCACTTAACTCCCCGTTGCCAGGAGAGGCCAGGTCCTGTGGCTATTATCAGTCTGTTCATTCATAGCTGGGACTGAGTGGAAAGGCGAAAAGGAGCCTCAGGTGTGGCCTGTCATTCGGTGGCTGTGACTGAGCTCCCGGTTCTGGAGAGAAGGAAAATGAAAGAGTGTTCCATCTCCTGATCTGCGTGGAAGTGCGTGACTGTGATAGAGCTGTTTGAGGGGCCATTGTTTCAAGATCAGGAGTGTGGTCCCAGGAGCCACCTGAAGGTACAGGTACTTACGGATACAGATGTGTGCAGCAGGACAGGTGGAAAGAGTGCGCTGTTACAGATGTGTATTTCATTGAGTGCAGTAGGCAGTAGAAGTGTGCTCTCCATGGACAGTCCTGGCTCAAAATAACAGGTGGTAGTGAAAGAGTTAAATATCTTGCCGCCTTGTCTCTCATCCGTCTGGAGATTGCCACGTGACGGGATGTTGCCTGCAGCTCTGGGTAACATTTGACTGCGACCTTTAAACTGTAGAACTGCACGCACGGACAGCTCCACTCTCATCTCCCACCAACCAACCCCCGCTTCCCCCGGAGCTGCCTTTGGGGCTGCGGGGAGGGCGATGGTGAGTGGAATATCAGAGAACATCAAACTAGGTCCCTTATTTGACATGCAAATTTGCTCTTGTGGCGAGGGTGTTGATTGTTGTGAATAACTCAAGATTTCAGTACAGAACAAGCATCAGATTTCAACCCAAACCAAATGAGGTCGTTTAAAAAAAAAGTCCTAAATCAGTTTTGGAACAGCTGATGGAAGGTTGAACAGGTTTTGAGAGTTCTGCCAAACATGCAAACAGCTGCAAGACTTGCACCATTGTATGGAGGCATCAGCAGCTGTGAACTTGTAGTTACTGATGAGATTTGACTTGACACCGAGACCTATTATCACCTTTCTTTTGGAAACAGTACAGTCCCCTTGATGGGTTAATATGCACTCAACATTTTTTTTCCAAATCGGTCAGAATCGGCGTTGCCAATTCTGAGGGAGAAGCATTTTTTTTAGATTATGAGAACACTCAGTCCTCGTTTACTGTCATTTAGAAATGCATGCATGATGCATTAAGAAATGATACAATGTTCCTCCAGAGTGATATCACAGAAAAACAGGACAAACCGAAGACTAACGCTGACAGAACCACATAATTATAACATATAGTTACAGCAGTGCAAAGTAATACCATAATTTGATGAAGAGCAGACCATGGGCACAGTAAGGAAAAATTGCCTCAAAATTAGGAGTTGTGGGTTCAGGTATCCCACTGGAGAGATGAGTACAAACTGCACTCTTTGTAATCTGTCTTTAAGAAGTTCCTCCTCGGCAGGTGGAAGAGGATTTGCCTAGTGTATTGTGGTAGCATACAATCCTGCAACCAGCATCATTGATTCAACTACATGATCAGGGTATTACCAGGTTTCAGTTTGTGGGAGTGGAACTTTGCTTGGCGTAAATTATTTGCTACATTTTCTCTGTTACACCAGTGATTGCGTTTCAAAAATGTTCTATAAACCGTAAGAGGCTTCGGGATTCAAATGATGCTGACAGGCATCATGAGACGTAGCAGGAGAGTCAGGCCATTTGGCCCATCGAGTCCGTGCTGCAATAAGAAGCAGACCATTCTCGATTTGAGAAAAGGAGGTGTAAATATAAGCACTAGAGATTCTGCAGATGCTGGACACATAAAACTCAGGCAGCATCTATGGAGTCAAAGTTTCGGGCCGAGACCCTTCAACAGGACTTTGTGTGTAAGTATAAGATTTTCTGACTCTGAAGGGTAGCAGACTACTCTTGTGGCCCCTGGATCCAAGATGGAATGTTGCATCTGTGCTACTGGATACCTCTCCTGTTGCAGTGTCATCCTGAAATATACAGAATGATCCCGGGTATGACGGTAATCTGCACCAAGTTTGATCCTTGCAAAAGGGTCAATGCAGTGATTATTTGGCCTTAGCCTCCCTTTCCTATGAACATTCAACCAAGTGTCTGCCCTTGATTGTTATGCAGTGATTCCATTGGGAACATGCATTGGACTATAGAACATTAAACCTGTACTTAGAGTCCATAGGAAACTTATTCTACTTCAATTAGAACTTTCCACCTCCCTTTGTGTTTCTCCCATACATGTCACATCTTCCCCTCAAGAGCAATAATTTTTAATAATTTGACAATAAGATTGACATTCCCTTCATTCCATATAAAATCCTAATTAGATTGATTAATGTCTTGTACTTATAACCCCTTGTTTCAGATTTATCCACACCATTTAACTCCTTCTGACATCAAACACATTCTCATCTAAAGAGACTCTGCAAACGCTGGGAATCTTGAGCGCCTCACACAAAATGCTGGAGGGATAGTGCAAGTCAGGCAGCATCCATGGAAGGGAACAAGCACACACGACAGTTCAGGCCAAGACCCTTCATCAGGATTGCATGAGATTCCTCTCTAAGTCTCTCTTCAAATGAAATAAGGCAAAGCCTTTTCAATCTTTTCTGGGAGATTCAACGTGTCAAATCCATCCAGTGCTTCCATGTAACTACTGTAACACGATGAGCAGAGCTGTACTCTCTGTAGACTATTTTGTATGAATTTAATATTACTGTTCCTCTAAAAACTGACTTTAAATGCTTTATCAAACGATGGTGTTCATTTTAATGGTTTATACATTTGAATTCCAAGATATCTTTGTTTCTCAGTCCATTTATTTATTTTTATTAACTTCCTAGAAATGGGTGGTGTCCTGATGTGGACCGCAAAACTGCATTTCCCTCTTTGTTATCTCAGATATAATTTGCCTTTTACTACCAGGATTGAAACCACACACATATCAGGACCGATACATTTTGGCCCAATTAGGCATTTGCCCCAATTAGTTGTTTTTTTTCGCGTGTGCCTGCGTGCGTGCGAGTCTGTGCGTGTGTCTGTGATGATATCTTTTTCATGGCTTTTTACGAGGCGCGGAGCGAGAGAGAGACTGTGTGGCCGCCACTCCTCACACAGACATTTTCGCAGTATTTTCCCTTTGTTTTACAAGGTCGAGTTGCGATCTCGACACTCAACCCAGCAGGGATGGAAAATGTGCTCGGGAGCGGACCCGACTGGTTTCGAACCCGGGAACCTCCGCTCCTGGGTCCGGCGCCGATGTCATTGTGCCACCAGCCGGCCCACCCCAATTAGTTTTAAGGAAATAGTTAAAAAGTTTTAAGAAAATAGTTAAAAAGGTATAAGAAAAAGAAATGGTGTATTTAAATGAAATAAAGAATACATTAGAACTCTACCAATAGTACTACAGTAGTAGACCACAGTATGTGTGCTTGCAACACTGTGTGTCCGACAGAGTGATCAGCAGCACTGGGGCTCCACAGGGGACTTTCTTGTCTCCCTTTCTCTTCACCATTTACACCTCGGACTTCAACTACTGCACAGAGTCTTGTCATCTTCAGAAGTTTTGGGATGACTCTGCCATAGTTGGATGCAACAGCAAGGGAGATGAGGCTGAGTACAGGGCTACGACAGGAAACTTTGTCACATGGTGTGAGCAGAATTATCTGCAGCTTAATGTGAAAAAGACTAAGGAGCTGGTGGTAGACCTGAGGAGAGCTAAGGTACTGGTGACCCCTGTTTCCATCCGGGGGTCAGTGTGGACATGGTGGAGGATTACAAATACCTGGGGATACGAATTGACAATAAACTGGACTGGTCAAAGAACACAGAGGCTGTCTACAAGAAGGATCAGAGCCATCTCTACTTCCTGAGGAGACTGAAGTCCTTTAATATCTGCCGGGCAATGCTGAGGATGTTCAACGAGTCTGTAGTGGCCAGTGCTATCATGTTTGTTGTTGTGTGCTGGGGCAGCAGGCTGAGGGTAGCAGACACCAATAGAATCAACAAACTCGTTCGTAAGGCCAGTGATGTTGTGGGGATGGAACTGGACTCTCTGACGGTGGTGTCTGAAAAGAGGATGCTGTCCAAGTTGCATGCCATCTTGGACAATGTCTCCCATCCACTACATAATGTACTGGGTCGGCACAGGAGTACATTCAGCCAGACACTGATTCCACCGAGATGCAGCACAGAGCGTCATAGGAAGTCATTCCTGCCTGTGGCCATCAAACTTTACAACTCCTCCCTTGGAGGGTCAGACACCCTGAGCCAATAGGCTGGTCCTGGACTTATTTCAGAATTTACTGGCATAATTTACATATTACTATTTAACTATTTATGGTTCTATTACTATTTATTATTTATGGTGCAACTGTAACAAAAACCAACTACCCCCGGGATCAATAAAGTATGACTATGACTATGACTATGACTATGTTCCAAATAGTTGTCGAAGGAGGAATTCATCCAGTATACGCAATGAACAAAATCAGTGCAGATACCTAGCGCAGATAATGGACTGCATTCATACAATACTTTTGACAGTTGCAACCTCCAAATCTTCATTTTCATTATCACATTCAAGATGATTGTCAGTACCTTCAAATTCTTCATAGTACCTAACTTGTTGATGTAGTGAAATTGTTTCATTTTCACTCCTGGCTGTTTCTGGCATCTCCAAGCCTAAACATTTGAAACCACAGTACCAAAACAGTTTGGAATTGCCTTACTGCTTATTTTTCACCAACTACCAGTAACAAAAATCACTGTTTTTTTTCACTCAAACACACTCAACTGATGCTATCTGAAAACTGTTTGCTCTAAGCACGGTGCCAGTATATGTGACTGATGCTCATTGGAACCTGTTCGGCAACAGTCTCCTATCCCAATTAAGCAGCATAATGTCCCAAATAAACAAAGGAAATCCTGACAATTTTCTTGATTTGTTTCTGTTCTTTGAGCGTTGTCCCAAATCACTGGCTGCCCTATTTAACCGATGGTCCAATTAACTGGAATCCACTGTGTTAATTTTTGTTGATATTCTTCCAGATTGTAAATTCTCCAATTGGTGCCATCTGGTGATTAGAGCTGTAAGTGTGACTAATTATCAATGAACACAACTGATAGCAGAGGTCAACTCCTGAGAGCAAACTGTCCAACTTAATATGCATAATGGAGCAGGCTTTAGCTTATAGCAGACTTGGTCTACATTTGAAAAGTAAAAGATTGGATTGGCCAACAGTTATTGCTCACCTTAAACTAAAAATAAATAACTCATCAGCTCATTGATGTTTGAGAGACCTTGCTGTATGGAAATTAACAGCCACTTTTCCATTTGATAACAAATGATCGTGCTTCAGGAATATTTACTTGGTAATAAAGCACTTTAGCAAAACTTTGAGAAAGTTTTATATAAATCTAAGATCTTAATTTTGTTTCAGCTCAAAAGAGAGACACCTGGGCAGCTCGATATGCAAATCAGAATTCAGAGACAGGGATTAAAAAAAAGCTGACTGTCAGGTTTTATGCATCAGGAAGTAGGCTCAAGGTATGCTACACCAACGTTGATTTTGGACAATGGTATGGAAATGAAGCACAAATTGTTAATCCTGATTTCCAATAACTGGCTAAACACATGCAATGTATTCTGTTCAATAAATCAGATAATCACCACGTACAATGGTTCACAGTGCAGATATTTTCATGAGAAGATGACTCATTAAACCAGCAAGTACAGATTTGGGGCCATGCAAGTAACCATCGCGTCACCTGTTGGCAGAGTTACCTTACCTTTATTTGACAGAGAGTCAGCACGCAATCCTGTAGCCCTGTATGTCAACAGGAGAGGAAGAAAAGAACAAGTTGAAAGGGGAACAGCAAAAAGGAGAGAAAAAGGAAAATAAAAAGCCTGAAAGCAATAGTGAAAAATAAAGAAGGGTGACAAGTTAAAAAGAAATAAAAGAAAAAGGTTAAGCTGCTTTTTTATATATAGTGGTTTTCACAAAATCAGAGTATTCAAAAGCATTTTACAGAAGCTTCTTTTGAAATGCATTTAATTGTGTGTAGGAAACCCGGCAGCCAATTTTTGCACAGCTCCCACAAATATAAATAATCCTAGAATTTTATTGTAATTGTATTGATACTATACTTGTATCGGTATAATAAGGCCGAGATAGAGTGGACATAGAGAGGATGTTTCTGAAATTGGGGAAGCCTAGGACCAGAGGGCACAGCCTCAGAATACAAGGAAGTCGCTTTAGAACTGTGATGAAGATGAATTTCTTTGGCCAGAGGGTGCCGAATCTGTGGAATTCATTGCCACAGAGAGTTGAGGAGTCTAGCTCCTCCTTCTTCCCTTTCTCTCATGGTCCTCTCTCTTCTCCTATCAGATTCCTTTTTCTCAAGCCCTTTACCTTTCCCACCCATCTGGCTTCACCAAACACCTTCTAGCTGGTCCTCCTTTCCCCCCCCCCCCCACCTTTCTTTCTGGTGATGTCCCCCTTCCTTTCCAGCCCTGAAGAAGCGTCTCGGCAAAACAGTGCAAAAGGTGAGGTAGCGTTCACGGGTTCGTGGTGTGTGTATTTGCTGGGTGGTGGAAGAGACACTGCCAGTTGGGGTGGGGAAACAGGATCAACTGGCTATTATGTCTTTTCACAGAGATGCAGCCTGATGGGGAATTGGAGTTTTTGGAAGGGTGACCACTTCATTTCTTGTGGAGGAAGAGGTGATGGCGGGAAATAGGAGAATCCAGTAAGGAAAATTCTTTAGCCATAATCTCCCAACCTGAGAAAAGATTGGATATGTGAGCAGGTGAATCAGGAGCTGGAAAAGGCCACTCAGCCCCTCAAGCCTGCTCTGGTTTTTAATGAGATCACAACTGGTCTGACTGTAAGCTTAACTCTACATCCCTTGGATCTTCTCAGCCCCTTGATAAGCAAGCATCTAACTATCTGTCTTCCAAATACTCAAAGACTCTGTGTGCACCACCCTTGGAAGAGGTGGGTTCCAACGACTCAGAACCTACCCAGGAAGAAGAGCTGCCACAGTTTTCTTATTAAACAGGCAATGCCTTGTTTCTAAAAAGTTAACCCTCCTTCCAATGCTTCCACAAGAGAAAGCATCTCACCGAGACCCCGCAATCAGGTCCTCTCTCTAAATTGCAACTCAAGCATCGTGGCGTGATACCATGGACAAGAGAAGGCTGGCCTCCTTTCGTTCATGCAGGTGCAGATCTGAGCTGATTCGCAAGATGCGCCTTGGCACGACTTGTCTCTACAGTTCATGGTCCATAGATGTACAATTGACCTTTATACAAGTGACATCAAACCGTCCCCAGGACGGAATTTGTTATCATTATGCATATCCAGTGTCTTTGTGTAACCATGGCACTTCAGCCAAGGACCAAGACTAAGAACAAATTTGGCAAACTAGGTGTGATATAGGCGTAATGACCTTGATCAAACTTAGAGTTCAGAATTTACATTAAATTTCTTCAGTACACACAAAATTACTGCACTATGAAGAAACATTTCTCGATTCCCGTACTTATGCCCTTCTTCTGACGTGAAAACTTGGGACATCTTAAACAGCAATTTTTTAATAAATCATTAATAGGAGTGGGAGATGATGGTTACATTGGAATTTATTGCCTATCACTAATTGTTTTTAAACTTTAATCTTTGTGAAGAACATTTACATTAATAAATTGCGCAAGCAGCAAGAACCCACAAGCAGTAATAAGACAATAAGCATGTGGTATTGGTAGAGGGATACATATTAGGAACTGGTGCAGAAGTCCCTTGATCTTCTTGGAGAGAATGCAATGGGAACGTTTATGCTCATATAGATAGCAAATGGTTTCACATCTCATCAAAAGTAGAGGCGCATCCTTTTAGAACGGAGATGAGGAGAAATTTCTTTAGCCAGAGAATGGTGAATCTGTGGGATTCATTGCCAAAGGCAGCTATGGAGGCCAAGTCTTTATGTATATTTAAGGCAGAAGTTGATAGATTCTTGATTGGTCAGGACATGAAAGGATACTTTAAAATTAGTCAGCTCCATCTTAGCCTCCGTGGTACCCAAGACATCTTGGGTGCCTCAGAAAGGTGATGTTTATTTTTAAGGACCCCCATCACCCAGGACATGCCCTCTTCTCATTGTAACAGAAACCTGTTGAAGGAGGTACTGAAGCCTGAAGGCACACACTCAGTGATTCAGGAACAGCGTCTGCCACCCAATTCCTAAATGGACATTGAACCTGTGAACACTACATTTCTTTTATTATTTCTGTTTTTGCACTATTTTTAATCCATTCAATGTACATATATATACTTAATGTAATTTATTTTCTTCTATATTATCATGTATTTCATTGTGCTGTTGCTGCTAGGTTAAGAAATTTCATGACACATGCCGGTGATGATAAACCTGATTCTGATACGGGGAGAAGGCAGGAGATTGGGGTTGAGTCTGAGAGGAAAAGTGGATCAGCCATGACGAAATGGTGGAGTAGACTTGATGGGCTGAATGGCCTAATTCTGTTCCTATATCTCATGGTCTTAGGGTCTAAAACATCTGACACTTTGAAGTGGTGATTCATCTCACTATTGAGCGGGTACGCTATGCTAGGTTTTGTGCTCAGGTCTTTGGAGAGGGATATGATCCAATCACCTTAGTGACACATGTTTGCTCGCTACTGAGTCATAGCTGATGCACTACCAGACAAAATGTGAGGCAGAAGCAGGGAGGGAATTGAAGTGACAGAACAAAGTGCAGAAGCAGAGAACAGGAGTGAGGAGTAGCAACAAGGATAGGAATGATGAGTGATTGAGTAGTGGTGAGTTGTGGGTGTTGTTCCTACTTACAGATACCTCCTTGTAGCAGGGATGGATTCTGTAGTTTGCAATCAGATAAAGAGCATTTAACAGACTCCAAGATGACGCTCAGGAAAACTTTGCATTTTGCTCATTTGTTAATCAAAGTTGGTCTGACAAGAAGATTGTTTTTCATTTTAAATGAGCTCCTTTTAAAAGCAAGGAACTGCTTCAGTTGGGCTGGTCGAGATTTCTTTGAAACAACATGTTTGAAGATATTTTTGTTAACTTGTTTTTCTTCCCTTTCTTCTTCAAGGTGCTGACCAACATTGGGGTTAATTCCCCATCTGCAGGAAACTTTTTTTTAAATCTCTCTGCTAGGACTAGGAATGACCAGACTTCTATTTCTGGCTGTTATCCACTATCCATCTGCATAATCCCTGGACCCACCCACTCTCTATCAGTCTACCGTGGACAGAACTGGGTTTGACCACAATGATCTAGTAGTCAAATAACTAGTCAAATTCATTCTTGAGACTGGAATGTAGGAAACGTAGGAAGCCCGTGATCGAACAAATACGTATTGGAGCATAACACATTTTAAAAAAACCCAGGGTGCATCTAGCTCCCAAACACCATACGTACCACAACACTGAATTTTTGCAACCCCCTATCTCTCCAATAAATGCTGCTGATTACTTATTGACATACACAATTGCCTAAATGAAGTTATTTGGCAATTTCTTCCATAGCTTTACTTCACTATGGGGGTATAAAAATAACACTGTGGGGGGATAAAAATAACTTCTCCCTATCCTCCTATCTTAATTTTAATTCCCCCATTTGTATCCTCAGGTTTGGGATTTTAACTATAGCAAGCAATTTGCTCAGATCAATATTGCCAAATCCTGTTATAAACTGGAAAATTCATTGTATCCTTTGATTTAAAAAATTAACCCTAAGGATTTTTCATGCCCAGCATATTGGGTTTCAGCTATGGCTGATTGGAGGCTTTTGTAACTTTGTGCTAAGGATTTGTGCTCGGGTCATGTTGAAACTGTGTTGGTTTTCAGGAAGGAAGGGAAAAACATAAAAACATTAGGGTAAGTTATATATTCAGTGGCCGCTTTTTAGGTATTTCCACTTCAAGGTTCGGCATGTTGTGCATTCAGAAATATTCTGCACACCGAAGTTGTAATGCATAGTTATTTGAGTTACTGTCGCCTTCCTGTCAGCCTGAACCAGTCTAGCCATTCTTCTCTGACCTCTCTCATTGACACTGTGTTTTCGCCAGCAGAACTGCTGCTCACTGGATGTTTCTTTGGGTTTCTTTTTTTTTGCATTATTCTCTGTAAACTCTAGAGACCATTGTGCGTGAAAATCCCAGGAGATCAGCATTTTCTGAGATACTCAAGCCACCCCATCTGGCACCAACAATCATTCCACGGTCAAAGTCACTCAGGCCACATTTCTTCCCCATTCTGATGTTTGGTATGAACAACAACTGGACATCTTGACCATGTCTGCATGCTTTTACTGCACGCATTGAGATTTGCCACACGGTTTGATGATTAGATATTTGCATTAATGAGCAGGTGTACAGATGTACTTAATAAAGTGGCCATTGTGTGCATTATCCCTTGAGTATGCATTTCCATTTAATACAGTAATGGCTGGTCTACCACCATACCATATTCCTGTTCTTCCACCATAGCTCTTGATTTCCCCAATATCGAAAATCAATCAGTCTCAGTCATGAATATTCTCACTGTCTGAGTAACCATGACTCACTGAAGGAAAGCCTCTCAAAGTTTCACAACCTGGAGGGTGATGAGGTGGGTTTGGTGGGTGAATGGGTTGATGCTGAAAGGAAACATGGTGGGGGGGGGGGAACAGCTGCACAGTTTGTATCGTAAAGAAATTTCTTCTCATCTCACTCTTGATTGGCCACTGTTACTCTGAGGCTTTGAGTACTCATTCTTGAATCCCCAGTGGGCTGAAGGGTGGGGGTTGGGAAGCATCATCTAGTCATTGACCTAGTCAGTTCAAAGAATCCTTTGCATTTTGATGAGATCCCTCCTCTATATTCTAAAACACCAGAAACCATAGGCCAATTTTTTTTCTCTTTCCTTTTAATTAATTTGCAGAAAATTGGTTTTGCTGCCAAACTAGTACCTGTCCCTAAATATTGATACTCTCCCTCATATGGAACAGTTTTGTCAAGCTAGGAATCACTCAAATTGAGAAATGTTTCAAAATCAACGGATTCAAGTGTTGCTTGAACCTAAACAAGCACGCTTTTGGTTTTGAATGTCAGTACGTCTCTATCTTTTCAGCAAAAGAGACTTATCCTCCCGGACCTGTGACAACTGAACTGGCAGTTGGCAGTGAGGCGGCGTTTGATAAAATTATCTGGCAGCTCCAGCATCTTCCCCTGCCTTCAGCCACATTCTCTCCGAGGTTCCCCTGCTACTCAGGGGCCCTGTACCTAGTGAAAGCTGGGGGTTTCCGAGTTTAGCCACACTCTGATTGAGTCAATTTTTAATTAATAATTGGGAGATTGTTCTCTGGGGGCCACAGCACAGAAATTCCTCAGCAATAGATCCAATACAAATTCATTGAACCTTAATTGTCAAGACCAGTTGCGTTGATTTGGCTTGAATTTTGGAAAGCTGAAGGGATAAAGGGATCAAAACAACAACGATGTTGGAGAAAAATTATTTCCTCTCAAAGCAGAATACAGAATATTCTCAAAATGAGAGGCAGTCTGTTTAGATCGGAAATCAGGAGGCAATTTTTCAACTCAAGTGTAGAGGAAGTCTGGGGTGCCTTATTGACTGCTGGAGGACACTGTCAAGACTAATCAAGCTTGGGCAAGTGAGGTTAAGATTAGACAAGATTGAATTAAGTGGCAATGTAGAATGGAGAGGCTGAATGTGTTCTTCCCCATCCCTTTCATTTTAAGCCCCACATTCAGTATCCTGATACTGAAGGCATGAGAGCAAGGCTCAGGAACAGATTGTTCAGACTTTCATGTCTGCTCTGACACGCAGCAAGATAATGGCAAACACTCTGCCCTGATGCTAGTTTTCTTCACATCTCCTGGTTTACTTTGTTTCAAAACCCAGCTGATGTCCGACTTGAATATTTTCAAAGACTGGCCAATCACAGGGCTCCCGGGGTATAGATTTACTGAAGAAATTTGTGCTAAATGTCCAACTTTTGATTATTACTTCCACATTCTAAGTAAAGATCTTCCCACATCTACCCTATCAGCGATTGACTTCCGGAGGAGGAATCCAGAGGTCCATGAGCCAGTCCTCATCGGTGGATCAGAGGTGGAGAAGTTCAGCAACTTTTAAATTCCTCAATGTTATCATTTCAAAGGACCTGTCCTGGGCCCAGCACATAAGTGCAATTATGAAGAAAGCACGGCATTGCCTCTACTTCCTTAGGAGTCTGCACAGATTCAGCATCACATCAGAAACTTTGGCAGACCTCTGTAGGTGTATGGTGGAGAGTATATTGACTGTCTGCATCACAGCCTGGTATGGAAGCACCAATCTCCTTGAATGGAAAATCCTACAAAATCCTTCACCAGTCAACATGGGTTTATGGAGGAGGAGGAGAAGACGGCGGCGCGACGGCAGTGTGCGCGGCCACTTCGGTGGTGATGTCTGTTATCTGTCAAGTAGGGGACCGTGCACAATTCTGATTTGATGGAGACGCACGTGAGAGTACAGAGGAACATCTGGAGAACTTCTGAAATGCCCGCTTCGCTGCCGCTGCTACTATGTGGTAACGAAGGCGCTCGGC